>NC_065446.1:252915743-253515743 GCF_917563875.1 Diabrotica virgifera virgifera
CAAAATTAAAGCCCATCTCTTCGTTAGCATTAGCTTCAATATCTTCCTCTGACACCTCAGTTATCTTAGAGTTCCCACAATTAGTACCCATGCACATGCACCCTTTGCAGAATATTGAACAACTAATTCCTATCTTCCTACAACCGCAGTTTTTTGTACATCCTTTGGTACATTTACATGCCATTTTTTCAAGCAAAGCTTGTGGTGCAGGAGCTTTGACAGTAAATATTGGAATCAATCCATATTTTGAAGTTTGCCCGGCCGAGTCAAGTGGATCCAAAGTATTACCTATAAAAAAGAAGATTCAATCATAACACAAAATCACATAAAAAAGTTATAATGAGAAATTTAAAAAATACATTTTGAAAAAGCATATCTTATTCAAAAATAATCCTAGAATTTTTTATAATACACCATTTTAAAGTAAACAGAATAAGCTTCTGTTAAAAAAGTTATAATGGGAAATTTAAAAAATAATCGTAAAAAATATAAAAACTCGTTAAAAGTATAAAATCTTGAAAAAGATAACCTCTTTAAAAGAAGTCGTATAACATTATACAGTAGAACATTTTAAAGGTAATTGATTTTTATTCATCTTACATGTGCCATTGCATATGCCTAAAGTTGCGTAAAAAAAGTTACAGAACAATATTTGCGAAATAACAAGGAAAATTGCCCAAAATTGCTGTGAGTGGCGAAGTTTGGAAAATCATATTTCGAAAACTGTAAATCCTAATGACCTCTACCAAACATCATTTTAAAGAGAAAATATGTAAGTTTTTTTTCTGTGAAGCAATGTCTATACCTATATCCCCGTGGACAAAAGTTATGGGAAAAAAACAAAATTTATTTCTTTTGGGTTTCTTTGTGCTCTTTCTTTTGAATATATTTTTGTAAAAAAAGTATCTTTGACTTTAAAAAGTTATATTCAGATAGTAAATTTAACCAGAAACAATTCTTATGTAGACGTGTTTGTACCAAAAGTGCATAGAACTCACCCTAATGTAACCTGTGCCCAGGGACTAATTCATACATTTCTCAAAAACGCACCCCTTTGAATGGTAGCACTCCGCGGTTTTTTCATATATAGAGATTCATTGACCAAATGAAATAATAAAACCCCGTTAACGTTGCAGTTCCTTTCTATAGTACATAATCAATAGCCTATATCGTCCGCATAATCGATTGGTTTTGGAATTTGTATCCAAAATCGCTTATTCTCAAAAATTCTCAAAAAAAAATGAAATAATTCCATAATCTTACCCCTCACTGTATATGGAATATATATGGCATGTAGTTATTTGATAGTTCTTTTTTTTCTCCATGATTGTTCCTTTTTCTTTCGTTTACACTTTGTAAATAATAATACCTTATTATAGTTCTTTATAATCATACAAATCTTTGCGAAAATCCAAATGTACAATATCTTTAAGGCAACTTTGCTAAATAAATGCTCAGCAACACCCAATTTTAAGCACCTAAAGGATTCTCTCTAGGGCATATCACTAATCCTCTTCAAAAGTTGGCCTAGAAGATACCTTTTTGATTGGAGTTGATTCTCAACTCCTCATTCTCCCCTTGGAGATCAGCTGATGGAGATATTAACAAATATTGGAATAAACACCCGTAGTCTAAGAATTATTAGCAATCCTTACTGGAATCAAACATCGTCTATGCGTTCAGAGGCAGGAGAATCGGATGATACCAAAATAAAACGTGGGGTCCGATAGGGATGTATACTGTTACTCCTGCTGTTCAACATATACTCTCAGCAAATCGTTTAGGAAAGAGCAGAGGATGTTGAAGCCAGAATTCGAATAAACGGAGAATGTATCAGTAACGTAAGATACACGGACAACACGGTGGTATTCGCTGACAGTTCAGCCCTTCAGTTGTTAATGAATAGGATTACAAAAGTATGTAACTTAAAGATATAGACTTTCACTAAACATTAAGAAAATTTAAATTTATGAAGAAGAATGATATATCAGAAGTAACAGCAATTTGGTGATTGACCAAGAAGTGTGACCTTAGTACGAACGTCAATGAAAATTGGGACCATTCCCTAGAAATCAAATGCAGGATAGACAAAGCAAGATCTGCATTTCAAAAAATGTCTAAGCTATTGAAATGTCACGTTTTATCAATACCCATAAAAATCAGTTTACTACGATGTTTTATGTTTCCTATACTGTTGTACAGAGTTGAGCCGTGGACTATCATAGTGGGCACCTGCAAGAAAATTGAGGCTTTCGACACGTAGCTTTCGAAATCCTGAAGATATGGATTGCTGCAACTGTTTTTACAGCGAAATTTTACTTAAACTATGTATTTAATTTTACGGCGAAAAAAAGAAGGAAAACGAGGATCAGAAAGATAAAGGAGTTCCTTGCTGAAAAATGTATGCACAATGATGAACTCCAGACAATATACGGAGATGAAAACATAGTACGCTACATTAAATCAAACAGAATACGATGGGCGGGTCACGTACTAAGATCAAGTGACGAAAGACTTCTAAACGCCACATTCTGGGAAAGGCCCGATGGAAAAAGGTCAGTTGGTCGCCCAAGAAAGAGATGGAAAGACGCAGTAGCCAGCGATCTACGCAAAATGGGAGTACAGCAATGGGAAATAGCTGCTCAGGACCGACAACAATGGAGGGAAATAGTAAACGCGGCCAAGACTGACATAGAGTTGTAGAGCCAAATGATGATGATGATGATGATGACATCGTTCAACACAAAAAAAACAAATATTTTCAGAGCAACAGTGTGCAAAGTATAGATTGCCATGATGATCGCCAACATCCGAAATGGTTATGCACTAAAAGAAGAAGAGTTCTCCTCTCCTGTAAGTTCTATACTAATCGTTGAACACGTTTTCTTGTGATATTGGTTGAAAATTTATTCATGCTGTACGTTTTTTATAAACATTACAACTTCTTCTTAAAGTTAAACAAACATAGGTAAATAAAAGAATTGTAAAACAAAAAATGATTTCTAGCTTTACATGTAATTTTTGCTGATACGAAAGTTGTAGTAAACTATACAAACGTTCTGATACGTTTGCAATAAATTATATCCAATAGATTATTAAAAAAATAAAATGATAATAATTCTCGAAATCTTTCGATTACGCCAGAATGTTGTAATGGCGATGTAAGTGTAGGATGCGGTGTCCTTCGGTTCTGCAAGACGATCCAAATATGGTAGCGACACAAGAACTGCTTAAAGAAACGTCACATTTGTGTTGTGAGACCAGTACCAGTACCAGAATTCATTAGCCAATTGCAACCAGTTTCTCGGAATACGAAAACAAATTTACGGAAGCTGAAACCTCACCTTGGCTCGGAGACAAAAAGAAGGCAGATGGTGGCCTAATCGCCGAAAATTTCCGCTTTTTAATTAATATACCAACATTCCGATGCGTGTGACATATTCGTTGGGTAATTTTGGGCTAATATCTAGACAAATTTAAATTAAGATCATTTTATTTATTAAGCGCAACAGGCCTTGTAAATGTTTACTACATTTCTGATTACATAAATAATAAATAACTTTATATAACTTACATAACTTATAAATTTTATTTAATTACACTTCAGTCTATTTATACACTCCTTCACCACCTCCCTCCATCTCCTTCTGTCCAATGCTAGTTCTTTCCATCTCTCAATGTTACTTTTCTTCAAGTCTTCATACACACTGTCCTTCCATATTTTCCTTGGTCTGCCTTTCCTTCTCTTTTTTATTGGTCTCCGTGAAAGTACCATTTTTGGCATTCGTTTACTTCCCATTCTTTCGATGTGTCCCAAATACAGTATTCTCTGTGCTTTGATCGTCGTCGTGATCGTTGGCTCTTGATATAATTCTTCCAATTCTTTATTGGTTCTCCTTCTCCACTGACCTTCTATTTTCACACTTCCATATATTGCTCTTTGCATCTTTCTCTTCCATCTTTCTAAAAAAGGTCTGTTTCTGACTTTTTGAGCACCCATGTTTCTCATGCGTATGATACTGTAGGTCTGATAACAGTCTTATAAATTCTTATTTTTGTTTTTCTTGATACGTATTTGGATTTCAATAATGTGCGTAATGCTTCATATTTTTTATTTCCTTTAGCTATTCTTGCCTTTATCTCCCCTTCTTCTTGACCATGTTCGTCTATTTTGGCTCCCAGGTAAATGATTTTTTTGGCTCTTTTGAACGAGTATGTTTTTTCTCCATCTATTTGTACTATCACTATGATGTTATTTTCTTTTTCTTTTTGATCTCTCCCATTATCTTATACTTTGTCTTTTCCTCATTTATTTTAAGTCCGAATTTTTTGGCTTCTGTTATTATGTTTTTCACTAACTTTTGTAGTTCCTTTTTTGCTTGTTGCTAATAGCGTCAGATCATCTACAAATGCTATGCATTGGTGTCCGTTTTTAAATATCGTTTCTTGCATGTTTATTCTGCTTTTCCTGATTATTCCTTCCAATGTTAGATTTATTGCAGTTGTTAATAGTGGGTCTCCTTGTCGTAATCCTTCCTTGGTTTCAAACTTTTTGGATGTATACCCTTTCCATGCTATTTCGTTTGTTGTGTTTTCCATCGTCATTTTTACCATCCTGACAATTTTACTTGGTATCCCCAATTCTTTCATTTATTCGTACATCTGCTGTCTGTTTACTGTATCGTAGGCCTGCTTAAAGTCGATGAACAAAGCGTATAGTAGTACTGTTTTATGTTCGTAACAGCATTGATTAATAACTACATAGGAATACTAGGAATACTAGGAATACTAGGAATACTAGGAATACTAGGAATACTAGGAATACTAGGAATACTAGGAATACTAGGAATAACTACTAGGAATATTTATAATCAATGGTAACAGGTAGTCTGTATCTCTTTTAAGGCAAATATTTGGTCCGTCGTTGATCTGTTGTTTCTAAAACCTGTCTGTTATTCTTCCAATTTTTTTTCCGAATAATGATTTAGCCTTTTTCTTTTACTTTGTGCCATGATTTTGTAAACTATTTCTAGTAGTGCGATGCCTCTGTTCAGGCATCAAATTAAGATCAATAAAAGTGATATAGTACGCCGTCATTATAACAGTCACAGTTTTTATCTAAAAAAATAAGGCAGACAAGTTATTACATCATAAGGGGTACCTAGTAAATTATATAGAACAGGGCCAAATATTTTTGAACCCAAACAAATAGTAACAGGATGGAATTTATTATAAAACAAAGAAAAATATAACATATTAAAGGGAAAATAATTTTTGGGTGATCTGAGGCCGGGGTGAGTTTTTAAGGATAAAAAACGGTTTATCGCGATTTCCAACAAAACTACAAGTCTAATGGAAATAAGTTACATAGCAAAGTTGTAGGTATTAGAAAGATCTCAAACGTTTGTATTTAACTTTTTTCACATAACCTCAAAATTTATACAAAAAATTTGGGATTTTAGTTATATTTTCCACAAAAAAAATTTTTCACGGTGATAGCTTTTACAAAGATTTTACGGTGATGTCTTAGAGAGACTGTATTTTTTTATTTAAAATAATTATTTTTTAACCTCATTTTCAATCGAAAATTTTAACGTCACAATTTCTGCTTTTTTAAGAAAAGTCACTACCTAGGTACTTTTTTTGTTAAGGTCTCTACTTTCGAAATATTGTATAAAACAAAATTTACATTATTATGGCAACTTTTGTCAAAAAAATTTAAAATACAAACAAAACTAGAATTATAAAGATTCTTTATCCCTTTGTCTCCTAAATCAAGACCCTGACCAATAAGTTCAATTATTACTTTCAATAAAGCTTTAGTTGTTGAATAGTTTTTCCTAAAACCAAACTGTCTCATAGTATAGCTACGATTTATTAATTTACCATCCAAATAATTTGTTATACGATCTTTAAGTAAGATTTTAATGTAGTCGAAGGACTTACACACGAAATACCAATATGGCGTGCTGTAAAACAGCATAGGGATTACGTACACTCGATACGCATCGTATCCGCCATGTTTTCCCGTAAGGCGCTATGGGAAAACATGGCGGATACGATGCGTATCGAGTGTACGTAATCCGGGCCCTGGATTGTGTTATGTCACCCCTGCTATTTAACGGGTCGCCTATGTTTCCTTAACTGTCATCAATACGACTAACTTCACGCGTAACTTTTATAGGAGAATTATAAAACAAATATGCATTGAAATCCAGATCCCGTAATTTTTTAAGCGTTACAAAGTGAGTACAAAGACATTCATCTGGATTTCAATGCATATTTTTTTTTTATAATTCTCGTATCACAGTTACGCGTGAAGTTAGTCGTATTGATGACAGTTGGGGAAACCTGGCGCGTCCCTATTTAACCTACATTCAGAGAACTTATTTTGCGAGGCCCTACATGGCAGGACCGTAGGAGTAAAAATAGGAGATTAGGTGATCATAAAGAACAAAAGATACGTCGATGACACTTTCATAATCGCAGAAACCATGGAGGACTTGCAAATATTGCTGGATAGAGAGTATAATTAAATATAATAGTCTCCCGTTTTATACCGCTAACGTGGCTTTGGGATTATAACAGGGTAATCTGCTATATCTAGGGTCTACGACAGGGGTCACCAATTGGCGGACCGCGGTCCACATCCGGACCGTGGGCTAGTTTTGTGCGGACCGCGATTGAATTCAGAATATAGTGTTTGGAAAATTTGAAAATGTTTGACTATGAAATTGTGTACTACGTTTGGCTCAACGTATGTGTGCGAAGCCGCTTTATTAAGAATGAACTTTATTAAAAATCGGTACAGATCTCAGCTAACAGATGAATATGTTAACTCCCTAATAAGAATCAGTTGCACTAAACTCACTCAAAACTTCAGACAGGTTGTACATAATAAAAAATATCATTAACATTTACAATATAAAAAAACAGTATAATCCTGTATAAAAGGTATATTTAAAATATTTGGCTAATCTGCCGCAGGTAACATCTGAGCTTTGGATATGACTTGTTCACATGTTAAAAGTATGACGGTTTTAACATGTGAACAAGTCATATCCAAAGCTCAGATGTTACCTGGGGCAGATTAGCCAAGTATTTTAAACATCCTAGTTTGATGTAACATTTTAAACCAATGTTTCCTTGACGGACAACTTTTATTGGGCTTTGACCCACATATTTTTGTCAAACAATATCTTGGTGGTTAGCATGTACATTGCACGTAAACAGTAAACACTGATGATGACTGGTAAACCAGTCGAAAACTAGTTATGTTGTGATTTTGATGTGGCCCTTTTGAGGGATTTTAAATATACCTTTTATACAGGATTTTACTGTTTTTTGAGTTATATGGTATACAGCCAACTACAGGAAAACTTTTTCCTTGTGGATTATTTATAATATAAATTCTTAGCTTTTAAAATATTACTGTGTTGCTGTGTCCAAAATAAAATTTTTGTGATTCGTTTTTTTTGCGGATTCCTGTTCAAATATGTCCCCTTTAAACAAATCAGAAGGGTGCCGGGCGAAACAATTTTTTTAAACAAATTCAAAATTACCTTTCTGCCTTTTTTTGGGTAGTTTGAAATAAAATATGTCATATTTCTGAAAAGTTGATAGTTTTCGAGTTATCAACGACTAAAATCTGAAAAATGCGAAAATAATCATTTTCGATACTTGAAAACTCATATGTAAATTATTAGTTTTCAGGTGGCCAAGTACCTATATTAAAGTTTATTCATTCAATTTCAAGATTCTAATGAGAAATCGGAGCTTATTTCGCGCGAATTATTACGCATATTTAAAAATTAAAAACAACGGTCTAAAATTTAGACACTAAATAATTGAAATATGCCCCGATCACTCATTAGAATCTTGAAATTGAATGTTTAAACTTCAATTTAGGCACTTGACCACCGCAAAAATAATAATTTAAACATGAGTTTTAAAGCTTCAAACATGCTTATTAAATCTGTCAAGTTTTGGGAAAATCACAGATTTTTTTGTTTAGAATAACCCAAAAATTCTAAAAACATATTTTTGGGGGCAAAAAGGTGATGTTTTGAATTTCCTAAAAGAATTGTTAAACAATTTCTGCCCAAAAAATTCTCCCAGCACCCTTCTGATTTGTTTATAGGGTAACAAGAATCCGCAAAAAAAAAACGAATCAGAACAACCAGACACAGGTAGCATTAAATCCGGACCCCGGAAGTGTCATAAGTTTTCGAAACGGGCCCTAAGGGAAACTAATTGGTGACCCCTGGTCTACGATATACAAGAAAGGTAATAGGGCCAGTGCTACGTTTCAACCGCCTATTATTACCCCTAGTTTTACCTTTTACCCAAGGTATCCTAGGTTTGATCCCTTGCCTACTTGCGTGTAAGGCAGATGTCCTACCGCCTAAGCTATCCGTCCCTTACATAGAGAGTATGGGGCATTAAAATTACCGCAAAAATATAAAATGGATGGATGAAGTTAAAACAAACAATACATCTAGAATATGCACTTTTTGACTAGCTCCTTTCAGTGAAACTTATTATTGTAATTAATAAAAATGATATTCTTATTATTTATTAAAAAAATTTAATTTGAAATAATTTTCAAATAAATACTTCACGTTTTCAATGAAAGTTTCCCTGAAAATAATTGGAAAACTCCAGAACTGACAATACCAATTGTTTGACTTTGATATTAAATATCCTTCCTGTAATTATTCTCAGCAGTGTATTATCATCACAAAAGCTTTAATTTCTGGTTCAGCACAGTAGCCATGGTCAGTTCGCGATGAAAAATAATAGCTTACATTTTGACGCATTGCACCAATGATCAATTGTATATATATATACAGTTACTGTTGGTTTTTGTAAAGACGGTCTTCTTCTTCATGGCGGAACAAATTCTAATTGTTTTATGTCCAATTTAGTTAGGTTATTAAGCGCGTATTTTTTGCTAAGATAGTCAAACTACCTGCTTGATATAATTGAGCGTGGCAAATGGTTCAATTAAAAAACAAGGTGTTCTACGAAAATAGATAATGAATCGGGTATTGTGCAAAAAGAAGACTTAACCCTGACTTTAGACATCATCAGTAGGCAGATCTATACAGGGTGTCCAGAAACTCTACCGACAAACGAAGACAGGAGATTCCTCAGATAATTTTAAGACAATTTAACCCAATTCACCTAGTCCGAAAATGCTTCTTAAGGGAGCTAGAGCTCTTTGAAGATGGCCTCATGAAATTAGTTTTTCTTAAATACCTCCAGAACGCTTCTATTTAGAAAAACGAAAATTGGTATTCATATTTACTTTTCAGAGATGAATCGATTCCATCCATTGCAAATTTCTAATACCGGTCATAGGCGTCAGTTTTGGGTAGCGAAACGGGTATTTTATCGCATAACTTTTTTGTCCTTAACTTTTATGCATTTTTGACACCGGATTATTAAATTGTGAGGTATTCTAATACTAGAAGGTACTCTTGCTTTAAGTCGGTAGGACACACCGTTTTCTAGAAAAATCGATTTGAAAGTTTTTCGTTTTTGGAATTTAAAAAAAAATTGAAGGAACTTTTCAACAAAAAACGAAGTATTTTACCAACATAAAGTAAGAGTAACTTTTAGTACTCGAATACCTCATAATTTAATAAACTAGTGTCAAAAATGCCCAAAAATTCAAGACAAAAAAGTTATGCTATAAAATAACTATTGAAATATTCAAAACGGACGCCTATAACCAGTACTAGAAATTCGCAATTATTGAAATCGATTTATCTCTGGAATATAAATAAATGTACCAGTTTTCGTCCTTCTAAACAGTTTTTTTTTGAAATTTTTTTTAATTCAACAAGCGAAAAATTTTCAAATCGATCTTTCTAGAAAACGGTGTGTCCTACCGATTTAAAACAAGAGTACCTTTCAGTACTAGAATACTTCACAATTTAATAATCCAGTGTCAGAAATGCATAAAAGTTAAAGATAAAAAAGTTACGCGATAAAATAACCGTTGCCCTACCCAAAACGGACGCCTATGATCGGTACTAGAAATTTACAATGGATGGATTAGATTCATATTTTCAAGATAAATACGCGTACCAATTTTTGTTTTTCTAAATAGAAGCGTTCTGGAAGTACAGTGGAATCCCGATAAGTCGACCCCCGATAATTCGGAAGTCCGGCTAACCCGGACCGATTTTCATCAGATAAACATTTTGATTTTCAGTACATATTTTGTATTTTGACAATGACACCCGTTCTGGGCGTCGCGTCGAAATGTTAATAAAATTATTTTTTCATTTAATTGTGGCTTATTTCCCATCAAAATAGTTAATTATCAGATAAACATTTCAACAATAAAAATGTATGTATGTAATATAATATTTGAGAAATAATGTGTATTTGTGTAATTTGAACTATACGATAGTAAAAATGACTCATGGCACAAGCCGGCAGAAACAACAGGCACCTGTCTGTAGTATTCCTTTATTTTTTATTTCAAACTGTGTTAGCATTGTTTAAGAAAGACTAGTTAAAAAATTATTTTTTAATCAATGGTCTTAGTTTTCACTGTTCTTAATACATAATAACAAAACATCGTTCGGATTGCGACTGTATGAATACAGTATTGTATTGTTCGCTTCCGTTTGCTTAGGTTTGTGTTTGCGTATTTTTAGTAATTTAGATGTGTAGGTAATGTGCATATTTAAGTATATATATTTCATGTTGTTTCAATTCTAACGGAGTTTATCTGTAAGTATACCGTATTTTATTAATGTTTACCATATTCTCCGGCTAACCCGGATTTTAGATCACCCGGATCGGGCGCGGTCCCGATTAATCCGAGTTATCGAGGTTCCACTGTATTTAAGAAAAACTATTTACAAGACGCCATCTTCAAAGAGCTCTAGCTCCCTTAGGAAGCATTTTCGGACTAAGTGAATTGGGCTAAATCATCTTAAATTTATCTGAAGAATCTCCTGTCTTCATTTGTCGGTAGAGTTTCTGGACACCCTGTATTGTATACAGCAGGTACTCTCCAAAATAAACGCACCATCATAAATGTAAATACATACCTACCACAAGTTTGAACCTATGTTTCTTCTGAACCGTTTATTGAATTTCGATGATTTTTGTCTCAAATTATATACGTCTATTTCTAAGGAATTACTGAAATAATGTTTTCTGAGAAATGTCAACGTTTCACCAATATACGGAGTGTAAAAATAAAGTTGTGTTTTTTCATCCTATTTTGCAACATCCTGTGCAATTTATTAGAAACAAACGCTACATCTTATTAGATATAGCTGCATGTTTTCTCAACATTTTCGTATAAAAATCATCTCAGTATCTCTATTATTAACAAGGAAAAGTAATTTCAAAATAACGTGATTGTATTGAATTTTTTTAATGGAGTATATGCATATTCCGGTGGTGATGTTGACGGAATTAATAAAAAAATAAGTATAACAACGAACAGTAATACATTTATTTATTTGGGTAACAAAAAGTGTTTTGCTTATACATCGCGTAAGAGGGTTTGTTATTGTTTTCGGCCCAGCGAGCGGCCGATGTCTCTCGGGTGTTTTGACCGACTGGCTGAAAAGAAACCACAGACGCTAATCTGTTTGTGTTTTACCATCTGATCAGATGGTCACTTAGGTCTGGCGTATACTTTTGCAGTTTTAAGAAAACAATTTCGAATGCATTAAGTGAGTTGTTGACATAATTGTCTGATATGGTAATTAATTTATGGGGGTGCAGTTTGTTAAACCGCACAAACGAAAAACAGATGATGAAGGATACATTCAGTTTCGTAAAACCAGGTCCCTCTTAACATCTGGTTTGTATTTACATGTGAATTTTGAATGACTAATGTTGTTTCGTTTTTGAGAAAAATTATTAAAAATTAAGAAAATAAAATTAGCAAAAATAGTAATTAAAGCGTACCGCTATAAGCTTGCAGGTACATAGTTGGCTATGAAAAATCAATAAATTTGACAAGTTAGTTTTACACTGACAATATTGTTTACAAGTCAACATTTTAACTTAATTTTGTTCTAATTCCTTTGAGTTCTATTTTTTTATTTATTCATATTTTTTTTTATAGGTAAGTTCCTATATTAATGTTACTGCAGAAAAAACAAAATTAGTAAGTAAAAGCTTTTATTACAATCATCTAAACTCAGGATGAGTATTTTTTATTATTAATTTACATATAGTAATTATCAAAAATTATACACTATTTAAAAGCTCTGATCCATAGTTCCATAGATCCATATTCAGTTCTATGCAGGATAATTCAAGACTGATGTGGGACTATTTGGATGCCATCTCACAGGTTGAAACTCGGAATACATTGACACTAGCCTAAGTTCTAGATCATTAAGGCTACTAGGGCAATGAGAAGGCCTGTAAATTGGTCTGAGAAGGCACTTGTGAGCCACTGATTAGTCCAGAGTCTTGCTTTGGTGTTGCGAATGCATACAAAAGAGCAGCCATTGATAAATAGGTCGAAATTAAGTCTCTGGAATGGTGGAGAAATGCATCAGGACAACGACAGGCTAAAGAGTTCATTAAGGGATATTCAGCCAAATTCACAGCCGATTTATTGACTCACAATTGAAAGATTGCCTGGGAGGTAGTGAGACTGCTGACTGGGCGCTCTAGACTCAATAAGCATTTGAGTCGTACGGGCTTGACGACAGGATACTTGTCAGTTCTGTCTAGAGAAAGCGGAAACTGCCCTGCACGGCTTATGTTAATGTGAAGGTCTCTCGAGGCTGAGGTACCCAGCACTCGGAAAGAAACAACCAGAAGCACTAATATATATGAAGTGTCCAATTTCAAGGCTGAAAAAAGTTGGACGTATTTACATCAGCTGGTTCTTCTTTAAAGTGCCTACCCGTTCCGGATGTTGGGGATCATCATGGCTATCTTGATTTTGTTTACCGCAGAGCGGAATAGTTCAGTGATAGTGGTGTTACACCACTTTCGTAAATTTGTAGCCAAGAAATGCTTCTTCTTCCCGGCCCTCTTTTACTATTTACCTTCCCTTGGAGAATCAGTTGGAGAAGGCCGTAACGTTCTTGATTTCTCATTACATGTCCTAGATATTCTAATTTTTTAGTTTTGATGGTTATGAAAATTTCACACTCTTTCCCCATTCTACTCAGGACTGCCACATTAGTAATTCGGTCAACCCAGGCCATACGTAAGATGCACTTATAACACCACATTTCGAAAGCTTCGAGCTGATTCATGCAACAGTTAGTGTCCAGGCTTCTAATCCGAAGAGCAGAACTGTGAATATGTAGCATTTCAACAGACCGTATTTTGTTTTTAATGATATGTCTCGACTGTTGAAAATGGATCTCATTCTAACGTATCAGCTTGTTAATTAATGAAAATCGCGAGTAGTGGAATACAGTATAACATGGTAAATATGATCGAATAATTTATCTTCTACACAAAGAGAATCTCTATCTTCTTTCTCCTTGTGTTGAAATATGTTAATTGGTGGGAGCAAATAGCATCGAAGCTCATTGGCAGGTACCAGATCTTCCGTCAAGACGTATTGGGAAGATCTGCTGTTGCGTAATGACTTGTTTCTAATCTAATCTAGTGTCCTATACATCCAACAGTAAGTTTAGAGCTCCTCACTCTAGTCAAGATCGATATTTTGGAGCTATTTTAATTGTATTTAAAAAACCTAATACAATGTAGTCTTCCAATGATCTGCTATAAATAAACTTGTATCTTATATACTCTTAACGTGGGAATTCACCATATCTCAACATTGTTGCAAAACGAATAGCATAAAATCAGTTTCATGCAAATATTCCCTCTACTTCTCGTACATTCGCAATCCAATTAAACGCTTTATCAGCCCGCTTTTTAATTTTTTTTCATTGTAATTATTAAATAAAAGGATAATGGTAGAATGGTTATAGAAAATTGTAGTACAGACAAATCTCGCAATACCAATTTTCGTAAGTGTACGCTTTGACTTGGAAATACATATATTTTATAGTCGAACGCCAGCTATTAATCCACTTCATTGTTCTTCGACCTATAATTTAGTACCAACTGGATCGAAATTAAATGGATTGGCTTCAGTGGCGTTCACACGTATGGTACTAATGCCAGACACGACCATATATTATTGTCTTTGTACAGAAACGAGTATTGAAAACATTTATATTGTTGGATCAAAATAATAAAATATGTTCACAAAAACTTGAAGACAATGAGTATTCAGGTCTTCTTCTTTCTTTAGTAGTCTCTTCTGGTCCAGTCCAAGATATAGGCCTACCCTTCATCATCATCTAGCCTGCTGCATCCAACGTTGAACATAGGCCTCCCCTAATTTCTTCCAGTTCTGACGGTCCTGGGCTTCCTGTAGCCAATTCCCAGCAAACTTTTTGACCTTTCTCGAGCTTTTTGGTTTGTCCATCGTGTAGGTGGACTACCTCTACTTCTTCTATCTACTCGTGGTATCCACACTGTAATTTTTGGGGTCCACGTCCTGTCATTCATTCATTCATTCATTTTAGTTTACATCGGTCAAACTGGCAGAACCTTTGTCAAACGGGTAGCAGAACACAAAAGGGCTTTCAACAATAGAAAAACAGACACTTCTACATAAGCACTTCACCTTCCAGATCATTCTTTTAATGAAGAGTTTCAAATCCTGCATATTCAAAATAAAGGACTTAAGCTATCTTTATTAGAATCTATGGAAATTATTAAATTGAAAAATACAGATATAATTCTGAATGACTAACTCGAGATAAACAGCTCTCCACTCCTCAACCTGTTCAGTTAAATACTTTAAAAAGCAAACACATAGTAAACTAAATCACTTGAGAAAGGCAATCTGCCGAAACAGCTGTACTCACATAGTTATAATAAATTTTGTGGAAGTATAGAAAACAAACGTTTTCATTGTTTTTTTTTGTTAGATAAGTCTATATTATTTGTTAATCTATCTGTTATTGTCTTCGCTAATAATTTATACTTATGCGTGTGGTAAAAGAATAATTTGTCGGTAATAATATATAAATAAAAAATAATAAAAAATAATATTAAAAAAATATAATGTATAAATGAAGCGGCTATAGAAGCGCCGAGAAAACAAATACTTATAGATCTAAGAAATGCAAAAGAATAATAAAGTGAACGTATTAGAGTAAAGCTAGCCCAACAATAAAAGGACGCAAGACTAGGAATATTACAGAAGATACTGTAGAGGTGTCAAAAAATCAATGCTAAAGGCAAAAAATGAAACATGGAATAATAACAATAAACAAAGGGACCAGAGCATAGGATTTAGAAGAGCAAAGTGAAGCTTGGAAATTAAACACCTAAGCACTGATAGAAAGAAAAAAGTACGTATTTTTCTTTCTTTAGAAATGGTATTCATGCTTCTAGCTGATCGGGCGATTGTTAGCAGCCTTGCTCCATTAAAGGAGCTCTTGTACTCGGGGCGATTGTATTTATCAGTCATTTCCATGATTGTTTCTTGAGTAAATTAGGCTCCCATTGCATTCTTAGAGTGTGTAGAAGGAAATATAGTGACCCATCTGTACTCGAAAATCTAATAGCCATTCGAGGTAAGAAGAAACAAGAGTTAATCAAGGGAGGCTGAGGCTGATAGGAAATATTAAACACATTTCACTAAAGACAAGTTGAAAAAGAGTAAAATGTGAAGGCTCCTATGATCCGTAGGTGCGTGCCATGGAGGATAGGGTGAACGCCATTTTTACAATGAAGATACCACAACCCCATGGTCTGACCATACATTATGTTTAATGGACCAAATGGACAAAACAGACTAAAATTCCAGCAAATTTGAGACAAGAAAATTTAATGAATATTACGAAATATCATTGTAAAATATTTTTAGTGTGCCATTCTGTATATTGTACTGTTATCAGTATTTGTTTAGTAATTTTTCGTACCAAACTTCTTAAAACTACATTTACGTAATTACTTTATAATCTTCTAGTTCATGAATGATCTCTCCACCTCCTACCATAATGATCGCTCCACCACTGTGGAAACATTCTTGCGCATTTTTGTATTTCGAAATTATACCATAACAATCTGATTATTCTGAATTCCGCCCAGAATTAAAGTTTTATTTGGGAAAAGTAGCAGAACTAATAGCAGTTGAGTACCACTCTTAGTCCAAGTACGATGGGCATGGTTCTGGTACGTAGTAAAGAGGTAATTTGGATACGGGAACAACTGTTATTTTCAAACGTTAAATCAGATACGGCTGGGACAACGACCTTCGGCTTTTGAAGATTAAGATCGATTGCGAAAGCTCATTTAAAGAGGGTAATAATCATTGAGGAGGAATAATAACTTATTTAAATGTTTTTCTTAAGGATTGAGTGTACTTGATATATAGATATTCCGGTAGGTGTGAGTTGACGGAATTAATTAAAAATGATAAAAATAAGTTAACAAAGAACAGTAAAACATTTATTTATTTTGGTAACAAAAAGGTGTTGCTTAGTTAGATCTCGGAAAAGGGTCGGTCGTTAGCGAGTAGTGCCTCGGTTGCACGCTGTGAATAGACTGTTAAGAAAAGCCACAATCTATTATATCGATGTTATGCCCTTCTACAATATGGCCCGGAGAGGACAATAAATCACTCCGATCTGACGCATAAAAACAGACACACTTCTGCAGTTTTAAAAACGAATGCCATGTCCCAAAGTGAGTTGTTGACATAATGGTCTGATATGATAATTAATTTATGGGGACTTCAGTTTGTTAAACTGACACTCCAAAAACATATGGTCAGGGGATGCATTCGTTTCGTAAAACTATGTCTTTCTTAGCGTCTGGTTTGTATATTAACGGTGACTTTATATGATCCATATTATTTCGTTTTGAGAAAAAATATTAAAATTAAAATTAGCAAAAATAGTAATTAAAGCGTATCGCTATATCGATAAGGAAGGTTACTTATAGATATTACCCATGTTATTTCCCCATATTTTGGGGCAAATCGGAGCATTTTAACGTAAAAACGAGTCATTTTGATGCAAAAACGGGGCATTTTGACGTAATTTTCCCCAGATCTGGAGAAATTTTGAAAAGTGCTTTAAGATCCGAAATAGCAAATAGTTACATATGAGGTTTCGTTAGAAAGGGGAGATAGTAACTAGGAAAATTACGGAAAAATCAGTCTTTCAAAAGGGCCTTAATTTAATAGTTACTAAACGGCTTAACGTATATTGTAGATAAGGAAAGTTACTTCTAGATATTATCCATGTTATTTCCACATATCTAGAGGAACACGGCGCACGTAGTTTACATTCTGTATTCCGGAACCTCTGTTGTAATGATCTTTTCTTATTTACTCGCTTACACCACTTAGTATTTAGTAATTAATTAGGTTTCTGATTGTTTCCAGTAATTTTGCCATCTTTTGTGGACGTTCCAATTGATTCATTATTGTGGTACCATTAGTTAAATACAACGTTTTTAAAACTCTTTTGACTCTTAGTATTTTTTCGATAAGGCAATTTTTATCGAGATGTGGCTTCTTTTTTAATATATTTACATAAAAATTCTATGGGGTTTTTGTTCCTTTAAACCCCCCAAATGTTCGTGTACGTTCCAACGAAACTATTATTATGGTACCATTAGGTAAACGCAGTGTTTTTAAAACTTTTTTTGCCTCTTAGTCTTTTTTTGATAAGTCACCTTTTATCGAGATGTGGCTTCTTCTTCAAAATATACCTAAAAATGTAAGGTCTGGATCCCGCGTATGAAAAAAAAGTTGATTAATAGCAAGCTGAAAATTTGTTAATAGCTTAAGGGTGTCTAGTCGAATAAACTTTGATATATGGGAACACTGAAACAGGGGTAGTTTTAATTGTGGAACAGGTTAAAAATTTGGAACGGTCACAGCACGAAAACGGCACATTTATTTTGTCCGACAGAACAGACTTAAACTCTCCGAACAGACATTAAACTCTCATGAAAAAATCAGACTGCTATTTATTACCTGTCATAATTCCTGTCATTTGACATATTCTACATGTTCCACTCATTAAAACGCCCACTCGGTGATAAATAGCAGTCTGATTTTTGCATGAGAGTTTAATCTCTGTTCGAAGAGTTTAAGTCTGTTCTGTCGGACAAAATAAATGTGCCGTTTTCGTGCTGTGACCGTTTTAAATTTTTAACCTGTTCCACAATTAAAACTACCCCTGTTCCAGTGTTCACACATATCAAAGTTTATTCGACTAGACACCCTTAAGCTATTAACAAATTTTCAGCTTGCTATTAATCAACTTTTTTTTCATACGCGGGATCCAGACCTATAAATTTTCAGATTATTAATAGGTATATCATAGGCCCTTAACCATATAAAAATATGTGGTGGATTCAAAAAATATTCAAAATATCTCGATAAACACTGGCTTATCGAAAAAGTACTAAGAGGCAAAAAAAGTTTTAAAAACATTGTGTTTAACTAATGGTGCCACAATAATAATTTAATTGCAACGTACACAAAAGTTTGGGGTGGTTTAAGGGAGCAAAACCCCCATAAAATTTTTATGGGGTACACAAATTTTAGTTTAATTTTTATTTAAGATGCTGCTGCCGTAAGAATGCCACATGTCCATTTTCAATGAAAAATCTCTACGAGTTTTCGATATATGAAAAAAAATTGATTTTCATTTTGTAACTTCAAAGGGCTGTAACTTTTTTTGTGTGCACTATTGTATATAGTTAAGTGAGGTTCAATCAACCTATTTTTGACCCCAGAATCTGTGGTATAATTTATGACCAATCTTTTCGGGACACCCTGTATATTGAGCAAACACACCAATATCTACATAGAAGACTTGTTGCACACAATTAAAATAAGAGCCTCAGCTAAGCATTATATAGAAAATATCCATCCTTTTGGCTTTGAAAATGTACAGATTTAAAAAAAAGAACAAAGTTACAACCACAGGTATGTATTGGAGATGATTCACATATACTTAATACCAAAGAAGGTCCAAGTTTACAATTTAGTTTATTAAACAATAATTAATTATTATCAAAAGAAATAAGTAAGGTATGAAAAGTGTTTAGAATTATGTTAAACTCAATGTATATTTTTCTACTCTGACGATCCTTTCAGCAAAGTTATTTATAGAATAACATAATAACAGTACATTTGTTATTTGAAAATGGTACAACGAACCCTGTATTCTTCTCAAACAACGGATGATCATATTTATTAATATTAATATATGCCCACAAAGCTGGCATTCTAGAACAAGTACCACACACTGGTTCATATTTTTGTATGTTAATGAAGGAGGTGAACTTCAAGAATTTTATATTAATATAAAAAAATGTAACAGGACTTGCAGAATTAATAAATTATTGTATAATAGCGAATTATTTATGGATAAATATGATGAAGCAAAAAAGCCGACGAAGTAATTAAAGTAATAGATTTATTAAAAGATAATTACTCTAATAAGAAGGCTATTTATTTGAGAAGCGTGCTCATTGAAGATGTTCTTTGAATTAACCATGGATTAATCAGTGACTACTAAAACAATAATAATGGATGCAATTAAAATAAATGCATTCTCCTCTCCCCATCGCAATCACTGTAATTGAGGTTGTCAGTGAAATCTTTGGCACTTTTCATTTTGTGAGACAGTGTTGTGGACGAATGTTTATGTGGGAACAATATTTTTAAATATTCGTTCCTTTTAATTTTATTTACTTTATGGATATTTTTTCCTAATATTAAGGGGAACGGAGCAAAATGCAAAATTTTGACGCATGTCAAAATTTTCAATGTGTTTTAAATGTATTCATTTTTTTCGAATCCTGAGAAAACTAATAAATGTTTTTGAAAAATTTAAACGCAGAATGAAAGATTACATTATTACCGAGGGCCGAAAGTCCCTCAGAAGAAATAAAAAGTTTCTTTTAAATGAAATATTTAAAATTAAAAATTACACTAAATTTTCTCTTTATTTTAACATCTGTAACTTATTAAAATAAACAATATAGAAGTTTTCAGGGACCTGATTTATGGAGACCAGCTTACATACAATATATACAAAAGAAGGAGAACAGAAGATATTGTAACAACTACAGGGGCATATCTGTTACCTCCTCAGTGGGTAGACCTGTATGGTCGTATTCTTAAAACTAGAATTGAAGAACAGTTAACAAAATCAGGGCCAATGGATAATGTTTTTTTTTATATTAAACAAAAAGCAAAAATATCAGTAGAGTGTGGACGAGAACTTAATGTAATATTTACAGATTAAAAAAAGCGTATGTGAACATCTCAGTTAAAAAGTTACGGTAATTAAAAGATGAAAGATAAAAATATATCTGCGGCAGATGAGAATTCGGCTAGGCAAGTGTACAAAAAGAACAAAAGTATACTAGTAAAAGTGCAATAAGAGCAAAACGGATATATAAATCACCTGATTGTGGTTTATCAGAGGTAACTGAAAAGAGGGTAGCTCAAGAAATAAATATTGAGACGTTGGGAGTTCAAGAGTGGAGAACTAAAGGCCTGTAGCGCCGAAAGAGACTCAGAAGACCTGTTTGAAGCTGATCACGATCTGTACTAGAACAGATCCTCATCTACTTTGAACAGGTCTTCTTAAGCTGTTTGGGCGATACGTGCCTAAGGCCCCTCTGTTTATCACTGTTATCACTGTTCCCAACCTGTCAATATTTACTTCTTGAGCTAGCCTCTATCCAACCACATCTGAAAAGTAACGCAGTTGTTTCATCCCCAGCACAAAAAGAGACAAAAATAATCACAATTAATCTATTTCGTGTTTCCCCATAAGAAATAACATGACGCGCCTCCACCAAATAGCAAAAAACAAAAAAATAATCACGGGAGGTCTCAATTTAAGAAAGAACAGGAAACGTATATTCTTCGTCTGCCATCGCTACAGTACCCCATTTCAATTACGAAAATCACTCCGTAACGCTTTTGACGGAACCGGCAAAAAAAATTGTCGCCTCTAATTACTTTCTTTGCTGGAATATAAAAATAAAAAGTACACTCGCTGTGATATTATTAACAACATCGCAATGAAAAAAATTAACAAGCATTTCTATTACGCATCGGTGAGCAGATTTTTATCAAGCATGCCACTTAATGGATGTCATCTTGATAGTGAAGTCCAACTCAGATTAGGTGATTGTGGCGTTTTGTTAATGTTAATCAGATTCTAATCGGAACTGGTACGTGTTTATGAAGATGATCGTAAAGGACATAAATCAGGGAGAGCTTTAGGACACTCACGATGTTAATATCTAGACAACATACGGTGACCGGAGTACTTTACAGTTCTAATAGGAATAATTAATATTTACATTTTATCTCTTTATTTCTAATATGGTCCAGTCTCGGTCGCGTTAATCTACAGATACGTCTCATAAAATCCGTTTCGTTTCGGTTACTGTAATTTTGTTCTTGTTTCCTTCATCATTGGCCCTATAACCCATACTGGGTCTAGGCCTGTTCTAGTATTAGCTTCCATTCCTTCCTATCCTTCGCCTTGGTTTTCCAATTTCGTACTCTTAACTGACTCCTATTATGCTTGACTGTCCGTTCAGTACGGTGATGCATACGGGTGCATCATGAGTTTTCGTTCGCCATATACGGCGGGCCACCATCTGAATCATATTTCAGGTATTTTTGTTCCGTCCGAATTACCTTATTCAAATCTAAAAGTGGGGAAACCACGCCCAAAAGTGGGTGATGTCCAAAAGGAGATTAGATTTAGTTAATTTGATTGGTGATAAAGTGATAAGGTTGTTTGGATGTTTGACTGATGGGATTGTGTGGGAGCTGAAGTTACTGTGCTGCTGTTTACAACTCACTTTACTATCCCTTGCAAGATAATTCGGATAAAATTTCCTAGATTAGGAGACTGGGGCGATATCAAGCACACAATAATCTGGGGAATTCCATCCCAATTATCTTATTGATCTTTTTTAATAATTTTTGTTTAAAATGGCATTTTATGGATACAATTTAATTTAACTCATATACTATGTAGAATAATAAATTTAATAAAAATAGTTTTATTTCTAAAATTAGTGTTATTATTCCATTAACTTTAATTAGTTGCAGTGTGATCATTATATAGGAGCCGACTTGCCGAATGACGATCCGGCACGAAGGGGTTAACACTAGTAAGTCGTCTTCTACCTGGTTTTTAAATCGTTTTCCTGGTTTTGCCTGTTCTCAATCCATCCGATCCTTGGTTATAAAATGTGTTTCGACGGCTCCATCTCGTTCATTCTCTTTAAGGGGTTCAGCCACCGTAGTAGTGATGTTGAAAAAGTAACTATTCGTTACAAAGTACTCATTATTTACGAATACCAAAAGTAAAGATTACTATACAGAGAGGCAAATCGTTACTTTGATTACTCTGATTACTTCGTTACTTCGTACCCATCGTATCAGAGCTAGTAACGACTATTGTACCTACTTTGATCACTTTGATTACTCTGATTACTTCGTTACTTTATACCAATCGTATTAGAGCGAGTAACGCCTATTGTATCTACTTAGATTACTCTGATTACTTCGTTACTTTGTACCAATCGTATCAGAGCGAGTAACGACTATTATATCTACTTTGATTACTTTCATTACTTCGTACCAATCGTAACAGAGCGAGTAACCACCATTGTATCTACTTTGATTACTTTGATTACTCTGATTACTTCGTACTTCGTGAAGATCGTTATTATATCGGAATACCTATATAAAATACCTACCTACTGAGAAATACGATTCTCGATATGATTACCGGTACTCACATGCAAAAGTAACAAAAATACCTATACAAACCTACCTACTGAGAAATACGATTCTCAATATGATTACCGGTACTCAAATACAAAAGCAACAAAAGTAATTATAGTAATCAAATCATTTTTATCCCTTAAACAGATCGGTGAAAGTCGTTGTTATATCGGAATACCTATACAAAATACCTACCTACTGAGAAATACGATTCTCGATATGATTACCGGTACTCAAATACAAAACTAACAAAAGTAATCATAGTAATCAAATAATGCTTATCCCTTAAACAGGTCGGTGAAGGTCGTTGTTATATCGGAATATCTAAACAAAATAGCTACCTACTGAGAAATACGATTCTCAATATGATTACCTGTACTCAAATACAAAAGTAACAAAAGTAATCATAGTAACCAAAGTAACGAATACTGTAAATGATTACTTTATACAAAATACCTGCCTACTGAGAAATGCGATTCTCGATATGATTACCGGTACATACTCAAATACAAAAGTAATCATAGTAATCGAAGTAACGAATACTGTAAATGATTACTTTATACAAAAGTAACGATTTGTAACGAATACTTAACCGTAACTATAATCAACATCACTACACCGTAGCCTGTTTGTTTTGATTGTTTATTATCCAATTATCCATTTATTACCCAATTTTCTGCTCCATACGTATGTAATTATATTGCGTACTGTAGTATCTTGTTTTTGTTAATGTGTTTATTCTTCTTCTTTATCTTGATAAGCAATTCTGCTTTTTCATTGGCCAAATATATCTCTACGGATGGTTGTCACATCTTTTGCACTGTCGTCCGCTACTTCTTCTACTGATTGGTGATTTATATTTTGCTCTTTTGACCAAGTGGTTCTTATTCTTTCCCATTCTACTTATGTGGTTATTCTATTTCTTTTTTTTTTCTATTTAGTGTCCATTCCTTTATACACTACACGTTACATTTTCTTCTAATATCTTCACTATTCTTTCGATCTCTCAGAGTATTTCCTTGTAACTCCCCATCTCTGCAATTTCCAGTAGTCTTTGTGTTGTGGCTCTATTGGGTGTTGTTTTTGATGTATATGTCATTATTGGTCTTACACTGGCTTAACAAATTCATGACTACATCTAAGTATTAATACGTCAGTTTCGCCGTATAGTGTTATTAAAGCATCCTGCCAGTCTTTTTTCTTATTTTGATCTCTCACTTCCTTTTCCATTCCCTCATAGCTGGACAGTATAAATACAAGGTATTTTTGAATCTATTGGATATTTTGTAACGTTCTCATGTCTATCTTACTTCGTTTAATGTTATTTCAATCTCTTCTTCATCTTGGTTTTGTTGTTCCTGTTTTTCTGTGCCTGTTTCTATAAGTTTCGAACGGGTCTATGTGAGTATATCTTTATAGCAGTTTTCTCATTCTTCTTCTGTTATGTACTTAATATACTTGAACCTTCAGGGTATTGTTTCCTAATATTTGTCAAGATTAAGATTTCCTTGTTGCTCTTATGTATTGATCAATCACTCTGCCTTCTTTTCTTTTTTCTCTTTTTCATATGTAAATTCTTCTTCATTTATGTATTTTTATTGTTACTCTAATCAAATTCCCGTGGTTTTTGTATAAGAATAAAACACTAAAGAGTATTTTTTACAATTTCACAGAAATTATTACAATTTATTTCCACTACGGCTGGTTTGACAGACTGCCTTTGAGGAGCGAAGGGCTCTTTGTCTCAAGTTTGTCACTCAGAATTAATTATATATTATAATTTATTCATTTCTATATAGTATAATAAACATAGCTTAAAGCCTTCCTTTTTCTTTGAAATGGACATGAAATGAATGATTATGATCAAGAAGGAGAAGTGCGTACATATAATCTGTTTTTGTATTATTAAAAGTCATTTGTGTTCTGCTATACGTTTGTTAAAGGTTCTACCAGTTTGACCCATGTAAGTTTTTGGTCAATCACCACATGTAAGTAAATAACAGCACTGTGTACACTGTGTAAGTGCTTTTTCTTTTGGCTCGTTATGTTCTTAATATATTTGCTGAAATTATTGTTTGTTCTGAAAACTTGTGTTATTATTTTCTATTTTATGTGTTTGGCTATGTTTGGTGATATCTTTCCTGTATATGTAATCGATCAAACGTAGGTTTTTTGTCTTTGGTGTTGGAAAGACCAATTTTCAGGGCTTTCTTATCCACAGCTGAAGAAATAAATTATTTTATCAGCAAATTATGGAGTGACAACCTTCCATAGAGGTATAATCCACATACAAGCAAGCTGAATTACTTATATAAAGGAAGAAGAACCTCCTGATGAGCCATAAATATAACAGTTCCTTTTGATAACTAATTCAGATATATATGTAATCTAGATCACTATTCAGATCCGCACGTGACCATCTCTAACACACATCCATTAAATCGCATCTTAGACAAAAACCTTGAAGTAACGTTCGACTAGGTAGGTTTTTCACTCGAGATTCTTATCTGAAGACACAAATAATAACGTAATGAATGTATTAATACAGTTGAAAATAAAACAACAAATAACCGGGAACCGTACACGTACAGTATCTCGAATGCGATCGTTGGTAGCTACGACAAAAATACTAAATTATTCACAGATGTTGGATATGCATTGCTGATTGATTGTGATTGATAAAATAACTGATGAAGTGTGTGGTTTTGCGAAGATACACATATCACATATAGAAATACCGTAATCGAGAAGGACGCTCAGATATTTCAGAGTTTTTCAAAAGAAAATTGCTCTACGTTTCTATAGTAACATAAAATAGTTAATATCAACGGTAGATAATATTCTTTTCCTCATAAGCATCTTTCAGTGCGTCACAGTTTTTCGATTTTATTCTAACGCATTAAATTGTATGTGAAAGGTTTGTATCTGATTCTGAGTCATCCAAGTGATCTGAGAGTTTTCCACGCATGCCTTTAAAGTAAAATGTATTTTTTATAAACATCAAATCTATTTTTTTTAATTTTTATTACATGGACTCCCTCCCCATGCAATCGCATTATCTGTTTGATTCATTCCCATCGTAGTTAATATATTACCTGCCAATAAATCTACAGTGTTTGAATATTCATTTCGAATTTCCTAACACACACCAGCGATCTTTCGCAATTTCCAGAAAGCGCATTTTCAAACAAATACCCATAAACTACAAAAGTAGTGTTCACGTGTCCCGTACGGCTAATAGAAGTGTAAAATTTATGGGCGCTATCTCAGCATCACCACGATGGAGGAGGGGACTTACTATCTGTGAAAACACTTGATTGAATAACTGAAAACTATCCAACACGTACAAGGTGAATTCCAGGTATTGTGTCTCTGTAAACAGTAATAAAAAATTGGTAACTTTAGGTTATGTTATACAACAATGTTATACAACAAAATTCGCAGACGTTTATAGTATCCACAAACTTCAACATGTGAAATTTTTTAATAAGATGGTAAATTTCGCCCGAAAATTAAAAAAAATGTCTACCCTCTTTTAATCCCTAAAGTACCCTTGGAAATTTTCAGCTGTTTAACTTATTTTTATGTTACTTATTGTATCTTACACCCCTGCCTACCGCATCCTAAAATTTTGGATAATATTTTTTCACCATTTTTAGCAATTATTCTGGTGTATTAATGATAATACTAATTATCTTTTTTTTTTCTAGGTAAGTGATCAATTAAATGTACCTACATTCGTACAAACAGCAACTTTAGTAAGTAGAATCTTCTATTACGAATGGTAGAGAATGTACAGCAATCCTTTTCAATAGGAATAAATAAAGATAATTCAGTAAGAATGCTTGTAGGTACCCTTAACAACTTAAGAATGAGTTCAGATGACTCATTCTTTAATTTTTTACACCAATCACAATATAAAAATAAACGTTTCTCACAACAACTTTTTCTTGTGGGTGCCTAAGCGAAACACCCCCTCCCCCAAATCTGCTTTGGTCTTCCTTTTCGATTCCATGCAGGAACGCGCAGATCAGCAATTCTTCATATTGGATGATTAGATGAACTTCTCAACGTTGAACATGACCAAACTATATTAACTTGTCAAGTTCTCAACTTTGAACATGAACAATCCATCTTAATTCATGCACTTAAATTTTGGCATTGATTAGTGCTATCCCTGAACTTTCCTTTATATATTATCATCATCCATATAATCAATTTTATTATTACTTTATTAATCCTGTAGTTGTTCTATTCTTCAGATCTTCAAATGGTTTTCAATTTTATGCATGTTTATATTAACTTGCATTAAGTTATATGTGTGTTTTTGACCTATGTTACTTCACCTTCATTCTTTAGTGTCCTATAAAACGCCATGCTCCATTTTTTTAAACTTTCCAGTGATCATTTTTAATTCTTCTTAAAATGTGCATGTTTCTTATTGTCTTATAATTATCGTAAGCTTCTTGTGTCTACATGTATTTCACATGTGTCTCATATATGCCTACGTGTATTTCAAATAAGATCTTTCTTTCCTCTATTTTTTTTATTAAGGAAGGTCTAAATCCGAAATCAGAAATTCGATCAATAATAGAGCAATAAAGAGCAGACTTTTTGAACATGAGTAACCAAAGACATTCTCCGAATCCGATAGGTATAGGATAGTAAAATATTATAACCACTCTACTCTTCTATATAACACTCTATTCTTCTTATGGTGTCGAAGCTTGGACTGTTAATGTTGACTTAAGGAGAAAGTTGAAACCTTTTGAGATATGGCTTTTTAGGAGAATTTTGAAAATACCATGGACAGATCATATTACGAACGAAATGGTATTGCACAGAATAGGAAGAGACAGACAACTTTTGACCACATTAAAAGGAGAACGACAGCATATTTGGGGCAAATAATTAAAAATTACAAGTACGAGTTGTTGCAGCTGATTATGTAGGGTAAAATCGAAGGAAAAATGGGTCCTAAGAGACGACAAATATCTTGGCTGAAAAGCATTCGTGACTGACCCGGTAACTTACTTACTTTCCGTATCCGGAACACCAACAACTTTAAATTATGTATTTCCAATGGTTGGCCACATAGATGGCCCTGTCATTTGCTATAATTAAGTCTTGTTCTGTGCAGGTCTCTCTCATCTCTGTGCATGGCAATAGATGCCGGCTGATCTGAACCGTGCCACAGTCGGAGATATCGTCCTACTGGTATCCCCATTTTTTCAGGTTACTAGCACAACGTGAAACTCCGGTTCTTAGTCTATTTAGCGCTTTCTAAGTCAGATACAGTAAATGGTGTCCAGCGTCCATTTTCTCTAAGGGAGGAAAATGTATTGCGGTAGCTGACGCTTGCCACAGGTGTATTCGGCGCGTCTCTCGCGCATCGGGGATGGATCTTGATGTTTTCAGAAAGCTTTTCCGAGATATTAATCTACTTGGCTTAGTTTGGTGGTCATATAAGGGGTGTCTTCGCTCCGTCTCCTGCTTTTTTCGTTTTACCTCTGACGTGACTTTCCTCCTGATAGATGGTGGAGCAATCCCAGCTATGGGGTATACCTCTTCGATAGGTGTCGGTTACAGGCAACCCGATATTATACGAACCGTTTCATTTAGAGCCACGTCAACGTTGGTGCTCCAAACTCCGCGGTCGAAAAACATAATGCTAAGGCAGAAGTGCGAAGAGTGTGTGGTTGTGCTCCCCAGTTTGTATTAGTTAGATTGCGGATGATATTATTTCTGGCACTTACTTTCTTCTTGACATCTTGACAGTGGTATCGGTAAGACAGAGTTCTATCCAGACGTACGCCGAGGTATTTTGGCGTCTCGTTGTGTTCCAGCATTTGACCACGCCATTCCACCTCCAGCGGCTTTTGGACATGCTTGTTTCTAAGGTGGAGAGCATATACCTGGATTTTTGTGGGATTGGATTTCAGATGGTTTTCATCGTAGTATAGAGCTAAGTCTCCCAGGGCAACTGCCAGTTTCACTTCGACTTTATTGAAGGTTTTTCCCTGAGCTGCCACAGCTGTATCATCAGCGTAAATCAATTGCCTTGTTTGTTGGTGTATGGGTTGGTCGTTAGTGTATATGTTGTATAGAGTCGGCGCGAGGACACTTCCCTGTGGGAGCCCTTTTTTTTTGGTCCCTCCACCGACTGTTCTTGGACTGGAGCGTAACGTAGAAGAGTCTATTCTGGAGGAGACATTTCACCAACCTTGTTAGTCGAAAATCCTTTGTAGTTAAACTGGCCCGGTTAAATACACAGACGTTTTAAAAAAAAAGAAGATAGAGACGAACTTGCAATGGTTACAACAAACCTTCATTAGTCAAGTCGACATTAGAAGAAGAAGAAGAATACTTCTGTAATTTACTAATAATTCTCAAACGATAAGATCGAATTTTTTCTTAAGTGTACACTTTACCAGGACACTAATTGTAGATATTTTACTAAAATAACTTGTTAAAACTTGATCCCGTGGCAAGTTATCATCATTACATACTCGAGTAAAAGCCAAAATGACCCTTTCCAATAATGAGCACCCTTTTAAGTATACGACTTCGGACAATGCATTCTGCCTTCAGGCCGTGATTACACCTTTCACCCAGTATATACTCAGCGTATCGTACGTATTGGCCGAAGATTATTACATACGCCTCTCTTGTTTTTATGGCAACAACTTGTTAGAACCATATTTTTGAACCGTACTTCCGCAAACTCAGTAATTATCAGATGGTTATGGGAGTCTATTTATATGTGTGTGAAATTACTAGTTGCAACTACAACGAAATATAATCAAAGCTAGGGTGTGATATTAAGTGATTTGGATGTTAGATCTGAAACAGATTGGTAGAAACTATATACATACAACTAATCGAAGAAGAGACTTTGGTGTTTTTTAATGTTGTTCTGAAGCTATTTCCGTGTGGTATTTTTATAATTAACTATTTAGATAATAATAATAACACAATTAATGCAACATTAGTTGTTCCTACTAATCACTTTTACTTAACACGTTTGTTTGAAGTCTCTTTAACACGAAAAATTTAATAAATAGTCGTAAAAAATATCAAAAAATAATAAAAGTATAAAACTTTGAAAAACCATAACTTGCTTAAAAATAGTCGTACAATCTTATACCCAGCGTTTCCCAACCGGTGGGTCGCGACCCACTAGTGCGTCGCGGGCGGATATCAGGTGGGTCGCGGCGTGGCTCTTACAGTAGCATCATGGGTGAGGGATGGGTCGCGAATATGAAAAATATCAGAAGGTGGGTCGCTAGACATAAAAGGCTGGCAACCACTGAGACCGTTTTAAAGCTAATTGACTTCTCTTCCTACTTAATGTACCATTGCATATACCTAATAAATGCGTAGACAAACAATGCGTTACAGAACAATGTTTGCGAAATAATGGGGAAAGTGGCCCAAAAATGCTGTGAGCGGAGAATTTTGAAAAATGATATTTCGGAAACTATAAATCCTAGAGACCTCTACCAAACGTCATTGTAAAGAGGAAGGATGGAAGTTTTTTTCTGTGAAGCAATGCCAGTACCTGTATACCCGTGGAAAAAAGTTATGGGGCAAAAAACAAAATTGCTTTCTTTCGTGTTTTTTTTTGTTTTTTTTTTAATATATTTTTGTTAAAAAAAATATTTTTGACTTTAAAAGGTGATATTTCGACAGTAAATTTAACCTGGAACAATCTTTCTGTAGACATGTTTGTACCAAAAGTGCATAGAACTCACCCTAATAGGGTGCCTAGGGACTAATTCACCCCTTTCTCAAAAACGCATCCTTTTAAATGGTAGCACTCCGCGGTTTTTTCATATTTAGAGGTCCATTGACCATATAAAACAATAAAACCCCGTTAACGTTGTAGTTTAATTTTAGCCCTCTTATTTTGAACATAATCAATAGCCTATGTATCCATTGGAGAGATTTTCCCACCAGAATATTTTATTTGGTCTCCCCATCGTGTTAGAGATCTTCGTCTTGGTCTTCGACTTTCCACCTTTCCTTCTTGTCCCCGTTCTTCTGACTATGTGGCCGAAATAATTTAGGTGTGCTCAGTTACTCTACAGAATTTACAGATTGAAAATACACAAAAAGACAATTAATACACAATTAACCCATTAGCGCCCAGCGTTACCATATGGTAACGTAAAACACGTGATTTTTAAAAATTCTGCGGTATGCCCATGGAATTAGTCAGCCACAGTCAGCGGATGCTCTGTCAGAGCATCTGTTAAAGATCGATAAATCTAGCTTTGGTCATCATTTACATGCATCGAAACATAGCTTTAGTCCACAAAGAGATAGTAGGATCTTACACAGCATACCTAATAATAACTATACCAAAATGAATCTACTAGAAGATCTAGAAATAAGTAGAGAAATGAAAAGAAACCCTCAAAACTGTGTTAACACCCAGATTCAATTAAATTGTAAATTTGATCCTATTTTTAAGAAATTTCTTTAATAATTTTGGTTTAGTATACAGTATACCCAACAATTTATGAAAGTTTTTTGAACATTATTTTTAGGTATTCTTGAGTTTTCGCTAATTTTTTACATATTTTTAAACAAATAAATATTTGTTATTTGTCTGAATTAATCAATACGATTTTTTAAAAATTTTTAAATAACAGCTTTCGAACTCTGAGCTTGTCAAATTATATTTCTCTTAGGTTTGATTTCATCTAACTTCTTCTACACTTGGTCGAACTATAACAGTTTTGTTTTTGGAAGAATTTTGATAACTTATAATATACACGTTAACATTTCACTTCAATAGTAATAATAGTAATCTTTTGAAAATTTAACTTTAAAATTTAGTATCTTAACTTTAAATTCATTTAACCTATACATGGCTTTTTAGTCATTTTCAATTTTTTAATTAATATTTATGAATATAGAGGTCGCATAAGATTGTAGTTCCTTCTTTACCATTTTAATAAATGACAGTCTTCCTCAGCTGATCTGCTGTTCACGTGGGCTCAAAATGGTCTGACTCAGCCATGTTGTCTTTATAATTTAATAAAAGAATTTAGATGTGATTCTATTCACTGTAAAGGGTTATTACCCTATATCTGTGGCTTTTGCCCAGTATTCATGTTTTTTGTTGTGTTGTTAAGCAATTGCTCTTCTATGAAGGTATTTTAAGAGGACGTAAGTTTTTCACTCATTTTTTTATATGAAAAAAATTTTATCTTAATATGTCCTTTTAGGAAGCTCTAATGATGGCACGTTATGTGTTGAAAGTACTTAGCTGATATAAAATATATTTTTTACATACTATCAAAAGTTTTTTGAAAACATACACCTGTTTGCCGTTTTGACCTATTCAGAAGTGTGTACAAGTCTTGCAATCTTTTCCAATTCATATAATTCATGCCATTTATATATAAAAAAAATAAAAAATATATATCCTTGCTATCGTTCAGGAGAGAATTGGCCCAAGTTCTTCTCGCAAGATATGGAAGTCGTCCCTTATATACAGGAAGACGTAGTCTACATAGACAGAACTTGCCAGATCTTCGTTTTGATCGCTTCGACCATTTGTTACATCAAGCAGTAGAAGGCGATGTGCTGGAGGCAGATGTACAACATCTGGACGAACAATGTGTAAAAATGCAACGTTGATTTGTGTGTTAATTGTTTTATAGGATACCACACCAGACGATGAAAATATTCTCAAATAAATATTTAAAAAAAAACTAAAAATTTTGGTTTCAACGATCCTAAAAATTCCTTAAGCGCCCAGCGTTACCATATGGTAACACCATATAATTTTTTTAAAAAAAGACAGGAAACCTAAAAACTTTTTTTTTATTAACCCTAAAAGTAAAGATTTTTAAATAAAAAAAAACTTAGGCGTTAATGGGTTAATGCTTGCTGTTACCTAATGATAAGGATGAACCTGAAGCTCTGGTAGCAATTGTTAAATTAGTAACTTCGATTTAGTGAGATGTAGTCTTAAATCTGATACCTAGATATTTATTTATTTAAACACCATTATGTTGTTCTATTATCTGACCCTCTAGCTCCAATTTGGGTCTCAGTAGAATTTCTGTTATATATAACACAATACGGTTGTGCCACAAATGGCACGGTCTACATTTATCAAGCTGAGATCCTTGCTGTGCTGCAGTGATCTCAGTTTGGGAACAAAGATGCGGATAGTGAGGTGCTACGTTCTTCCGGTGCTACTGTATGGAGTTGAAGCCTGGACACTGACGCAAGCCACTGAAAAGCGGATTGAAGCCTTCGAGATGTGGATCTACAGGAGGATACTAAAAATATCTTATGTGGACCATGTTACCAACATTGAGGTCCTACAGCGCATGACAAAAGAAAAAGAAGTGCTTAATTTAGTAAAACAACCTAAGCTTGAGTACCTTGGCCACGTGATGCGGAACGAAGAAAAATATCGAGTTCTTCAACTCGTCATGCAGGGCAAAGTATTTGGCAGGAGAGGACCGGGACGCCGTCGTATCTCGTGGTTGAAAAACCTCCGACAATGGTTTGGGATAACCTCCGCGGAGCTGTTTTGCAGAATGATAGCCTTGATGATCGCCAACATCCGGACCGGATAAGGCACTGAAGAAGAAGAGATAACACAATGCATTTTTGCCTTTTTGGGAAAAGAACGTGTTAAATTTTCTGGCGGTTATACTAAACTTGTGCAGCATACCTTTTAAATCATCTTCGCTTTCTGAGATTAGTACTGCGTCGATTAGTATGACACACCGGCTGTTTCGAGAATATAAAATATGGGGCCTATACGTCAATATAAGAGAAAACCAAATATACTTGTATAGGAGAACAGAAAAATAAGTTACGACTACAACTTACAGAGGATGATAAATATGGTTATTGAGCCAAGCTCTGATTATGTATACCTTGGAACAAGAATCTAACAAAGGGCAGGGACAGAATTCGAAATAGAGGAAATAATTATGAAAGGAAATAAAGTGATAGGAGCTTTGGACTCACTACTTTGGTCAAAAACCGCATCAAAAGGAAAGAAAACACATCTATATAATAGCATCTTTCAAAGGGTGGTACTCTTTGGATGTATGTGAAACCTGCAACTGAATAAACGAACAGAACAGAAGTTGCTAGCACTAGAAATGGACTTCTGGCGAAGATCTGCCTGCTTCTCTAGAGTCTCACACATAGCGAATGAACGAGTACGAGATATGAATAGGAAAACAAACATAATAGAAGAAATGCACGAAAAACAACTTTGTTGGCATGGCCATGTACAAAGAATGGAGGAACATCGACTCCCAAAGCTGATACTTGAATGGCAACCCCCGGAAAGAAGGAAAAGAGGCAGACCGAAAACTACCTCGATAAGTGTAATCCAGAAAGCAATGTCTGAGAGAATGCAACCCGTTAACTTTAAATTTTCGGTTGCAGTTCTATAATTTGTTCTTTCCTATTTTGTGCTGAATATCTTCTGATTGAATGATTTAAAAACCATCTTCAGATGATTTCCTGCAAAAGATAACGACTCGCCAACGAAAATAAAATAACCCATAAAATTTGCGCACTTGTACAGGATATAGCTGTAAAATCAATCTCCACCGACCTCTGTGTACGGATAAAGGCAATAAGAATGATGATGATTACCACAATTTATAATTCAGTCTAATTAGTATCATTTATGCGATAAATGGTGCTAACGTAAATCAGCAAATTCTTTAGTACAGCGCGAAACCTCGAAAGCTATAATAAGGAGTTCCACTCTTAACGATGTAATACGCTAAAAATTGTATCCTCCTATATAACTCATCTGCCTCGAAGCAAATAAATTAGACATTAGACGGAAGTCTAATGGTAAAATGAATCCGAATCATACTGTGGAACCACATCCGTCCCTCAAGGCTATTAAATTACCTACCGTTATCACAAAGGTCGTATTCCAATTTTAAATTTCTGCAATGCATTTATATTGTTATGAAGTGTATTTTGCGCTTCCAATTATTATTATATCGTAATTTTATAACCGAAGGTCAATAATTAGAGCAATTCAATATCAGATCAGAAACAAGTACAAGCATATCAAATTCTGACAAGCAATTTATCTCTACTTAACTGCAAATAAAATTGTTGTGAATTTTGCATTTAACAGGTATATTATTAACTGTTAATTATTGCAAATTTGTGAAGCACTCCGGGAATGACCGAGGGACGAAATTTAGCTTTATTAATCCTTATTACAATTGGTTGGGGGCTTCTATATATATTATTCATTATACTTTGCCATATTTTAATTTAAAAATAAAATAATGTAATTAGACCAACGATTAGACGCACAACATGAGTTAAATGCACATCTGTAACGACAGTTGACATTTGATTGATTGACACTGACAGATAATTTGTTTATTTTTTGCCAAACCAGTGCAATTTACATAATACGATTGGTTAGAGGCTGGGCCAATAGCGCTTTTCATTCACAGTCATTTGTTTCGAGCTTCTGTCATGTGTCGTCAAATATTATTATATCTACGTCATACGTCTTTGGTTTGTATTATTGGTATGTACCAATAACGTATGACGTAGATATATTAATATTAAACGACACATGACGGAAGCTAGAAACAAATGACAATCGATGAAAAGCCCTATTCAGATTGATCGTTCCTTCATTGGTATTTCTATGTTTATACTTCTCCGTGCGAGTCCCTCAATAGGAAAGCTTCTTCTTTTTCTTCTTCTTATTTTCCTGCTCCCTATACTCTTCCAGTTTTCGGAGTATGATTCCAGTTTATCATATATCCATTTTTTCCATTCTGTTCTATTCTTTGCTAATTCCTTCGTCTACTCTACGGTTTTTCCTCTTTCCTCTCCATATTCTTCTATCTGCTTGAACCACTTATTTCTTGGTTTGTCCTTTATTCTTTTACTTATTCTATTTAGCAGTCGAGTTTCTTCAATCTTATCCAATTTGTTTTTTTTTTTATTTTTGCCAATATTGGTTCTTGACCGATTCTATTTCTTCTATTTTCATATCTCACTCTGTCCAACTTAGCACTGACTGCTATTTTCCTTATAATAATATGCTTTATTTCATAATCTCTATTGTATTTATCTTTGTTTTCTATTTCTTCTAAGGTAGGTATCGAGTTTTCACTAGCTTGAGTTATAATGGGTTTTGTTGTTATCTTGTAAATGTTCCTTTTACTTCTACTGCAATTTCATTATGTCCTTGTACTTTTTTACACCTGTAAATTTAAATCACAAGACGACACAAACACAAACTCAAGGAAAGAATAGAACGGGATATGGAGAATTTATAAAGAAGAAGTCATTGACGCAACAAAGAGAATTAAAAACGGAAAAGCTAGAGTAGAAGATGGAATAAAACAATAAATGATGAAATAGATGGGCGAGGAAATCATAGTCTGCTTCTGGATCATATGCAATGAAAGAGCCAAAGGGAATTAGAAAATAAAAGGGTAAAGAAATGAAAGAAAGGACGGCTAAAAGAGTTGGATAAATGAAATTATAAAAGGATGTAAAGATCCCAGAGGGATAGGCTACACAGAAGAGAAAATGATAACGAGAAACAAAAAAATAATGGAAAAAGAAAATAGGTATCAACATGGCAAAAAATTCTATACCCTAGCGGGTAAAAGGAGTTTAAAGAAGAAGAAGAAGACTAAGAATAAAATTGTCAAGATTTCAGTTTACCCAGTTGTGTAAGGAGTGACTTTCTTCTCAATGTTCTACTCAAATCACTTACTTATATCTTTTTTATGGCCACCTATTGCAAGGTCAAGTATATGGTGGGTTGCCTGTCAATAAAATATTGATCATCTTGAAATGCACAGGTATATCATTCTGCATGTACAACATAATATTACACTTTACTCATCTTCAATAGATATCTATATTTTTTAATTTATTTTTAAACACCGGATTCATTTTTTATGTCGTCAAAATCAGCTATAAATTCAAACCAACATTAGACTAATCCCGGCTAATAAGACAAGTTTTAAGTTTTTACTGACACAGCATTCATAAAAATAACCAGGTGTAGGTAGAACTTTATTTTTTATGGCTCTGATGACAAAACCAACATTGCAGCTATAAATAAACATTAATTGGCATCTTAAACCAATCAAATATTTATGTGTCTTCTTGTTTTTGTACAAAAATTCACACCGCAGGTTTCTGAACTTAGGTACTCCTACCTATAAAAGATTCTTCTTCTGCTGGTTTCGTGTAGGTGTGGAGACCAATAAAGGCCATCAGAGACTAACAGCCAAGAATGGGCACTAATATTTACTTTCGTTCGTATGGTAGAGAGTAGAGACAATGGATCGGACTTAAAGATGAAGGTTATTTTGATAATGGTCACTCGAAATGCCAAATTACTATAATAATCATAGTAGAAGATAATATAATATTAGAAGCTATCTACAAACTGAAGACGACAGAAAGTGACGACTGTCGAATAATAAGCCTTATGAGCCACCTCTTAAGATCCTTTTAAAAAAATTATACATAAAAGAATATAATATCAAAAGTGAAAGAAGAACACATAGCAATTACATAATTTAGAAATAAAAATGTATACCATTTTTATTCGAGTGCTGGCTGCATTCTCTGATCTGAGTAAAAATTAAGACAGTTTTGGTTTCGCACCGCAACTGAATGAATAAAAATGGTATACATTTTTATTTTTATATTAGTATTACTCCTATAGAGTAACTAGGTCCATTTTCCGTTGGAGCTTTACCACGCTGCAGACGGGGGTTGTGAATTGCATAGTGTAGAATTCCTTCCCTTTAGTCTTCACTGCAGCATCCATTTGGCTTGCATATTGTAGAAGCCTTGGAGGTTGTCACCAGGAAATGGGCCAATAAAGTTTTTCAATTAAAAATGTTTTAAAAATATTTAATTTACAAATATTTTTATTAGGTTGAAAAACTTAGTCTCTTAGTCTTTTACATAATTTAGCTTCAAGGATGCATTATGTACCCGAGAGGCACTTTTTGCCATACAAGTTCTGTTTTAACGATATAGAGACGTAAAATGTGGTATATGTGTGTTTTGTTGATGATCAGAAAGCATTCAACAGAATAAACCTAACGAACTAATATAATTAATATTAAATTCACTTGTCTAGACCGCAGAAATCGGGGTATAATTACGGTGACCATATCTTTTTAAAGAAAAAAAAGTACAAAAAAAAACAAAAATGTATTAAAAACGCAAAATGTATCTTTTTATTGGACAAACATAACTTTTTAGCAATAAAAATAAACAAACTATGTAGCTAAACATAAAAAATTATATCAATTAAACTAAACATAACACATTATATTAACTTTAAAAAAGTTAGAAGACTGCAATTAACAGTTTTTAGATGAGGGACCTGGAATAGCCTCATCTTCTTCCGGTTATTTGTACCATTCATATTTTTCTGAACTTAAAATTAATTTAAGAAGGTCCGGCTTCGACTGAAGTAAATGAAACATTTTATTATAAGTCTCATCAAAATTTGTGTACTCCTGCATCGCTGCCTTGAGAGTGGAAATGGACATTATTTGTGACTTTTCCGACGTCCAATAATTATTTATTACAGCAAATAAACCCTCGATAGCCGCACTAGTACCAGGAAGACAAGAAATAATTTTGCATAATATTTGTAAGTTTTTCAGTTTGAATTGATCTACACACTTAAAAACTTCAAGCCATCGACCCTGACTATTTTTTTCTTCTCTGTTCCACTCAGCAATTTTTTCACTTGTAGCCCCACATTCAAAATTCACAGTTCGTCAAAGAGTTGATCTTCATTTAAAATGGTTGCCTTGATATACAGTTTAAAAGCTTCGAGAGAATAGCAAACATAGTTCCGTGTTATTTCATTTCTTAGATCTATCCATTTGAATATTTTGAACTCATGAAGATTTGTACTACAGTTTTCTAGGTAGGTTACACATTTTGTGTAAAAATGTCTCACTTGTGTACTGAAGTTTTCAGTAGCGGCTTGCCCGTCTTCAAGTTTACCAAGACATTCTCCCACTTTAAACGGCAAAAATAATGCGTCCAACCGATGTTGTAATTTGTTTTTAAGATTAAAGTATTCTTGGGCAGCATCTGCCGCATTTATTTTATCACCTTCTACTTTCAGAATGGCTTTATGAAATTGCGACGCCACATTATGAACAAGCCACATCCACATCTCTGAAATGAGATCAGTAAAAAATTGTCTCAAAATTGTGGGACAATTCTCAGATGATAGGAAATAAGCTTTAGGTGGTTCAAACATTTGTAAAATCCGTTCAATTGCAGGCATCATTTTTAGAAATCGTGTTTTTGAAAATGATAACATTTTTTTGTATTCATAATTTGACCGATTCACAAAATGACTTTAGTTTATCAACTCTAACAGTGTAAATATAGAAATGCTTATAAATTTTCACTGTTGGGACTTCGATACCAATTGGTAAAACATCAGTAGCACGTTGAATACTATTGTTGAATATGTGAGCAATACATCCATCCGATTAAAGGTTTCCCGCAAGAATAATTAGTCAATTTAGTGAATAAATTATTAATACCCTGTCTTTTCATTCCACCAAAATTAGTATTTGTGTTATTGTTATCTGCTGTAATTTAAGTAAACGTGCCAAATATAAACAACTGAGAACAGTATACAAAGATATTTGTTTAAAAATAGTAAAAGATAAAGTTATTTTTTTAGAAAAAATAAGTACATTTGCGTGTCCTTAGAAAGGTTTTAAAGTACATTAGGACAATATTTAAAAATAAGTACTGTCCTACTTAAATAAGTACATATGGTCACCGTAGGTATAATATACAATGTCTATTACGAACAAACTGTTAGAGGTAACGATCATTTAAGAGACGACATACAAATAAAAAGAGGTCTGCGACATGGGTGTATACTGTCCCCATTATTATTTAATATATGTCCAGAGCACGTTATGAACCTAGCGCTAACTGATATAGACGAGGGAATACTTATAAATGGAAAACGACTGGACAGCAAAGATACGCTGATGACACTGTAATTTTTGCAGACAGTCTAGCTAGAAGATCTACAGACGCTTGTCTCTAAAGTAGCAGAAGAAAATATATACGTTATACGCAAAAATAGGGCAACACCGGGACAATTGTTAGTAAATCAATAAGCTCTTTCTGTTTGGGTGCAAATTTGAGCAAACAGTGGGACAACTTAACTGAAGCATCACTGAAGAAAATATGGTTCTAGGCACCCATGTTCTTGTAATACTATTAAGGAATACTTATTTGATATTGTTAAAGATATGTTTACTTACTTATCCACGCCCATAGCGGTAAGGTCTCCTGCTGTATTATCTTGCCACTGGAGTCGAGGGCTTCCACGTGGTCTTCTTTCAGTTGGGACTTGTTCCCCATACCAGCCTTGCTGTCCTTTCGTCGGAATGTCTTCTGAGGTGTCATGCCCATTGGAGCCTTCTGGACTTTATATCTTTTATTATGTTAGCATCTGGGTTCTTCAATCTCTTTGTTATTTCTTATCCTATATTGTCCTTTCTCACGCATAGGCCCAAAGATCTTTCTTTTTTAAAAATAAAAATCGACCTGTTTCGAGATTTTTCCTTAAAGTCGCCGGCTTACGAAATAATGAATTTATGCGTTACTTTATGGACGCACTGTATATGTCCCATTCTCAAAAAAGGTCATAAGAGCGAATGCAAAAATTACAGGGACATAGCATTGCTAAACGTCGCATACAAAATATTGGCAATGCATATAAAGAATATAATAAAAAAAGAACGAGAGATAATTGGAGAAATAGAAATGCAGAAAAATTTTTAGAATCTATCTAACACTACGAAGAATTACGAATCTATTTAACAATACGAATTTTTAGAATTTATCTAACACTACGAAGAAGATAAAATCCAAATATAAGTAAATAATGAAATATCAGAAAACTTCCTAATAAAAAAAAGGCAAGGCGACGAACTTTCACATTATTCTCTAGCCTTCTCCTGGAAAACGTACTGAAAAGGGATTATATCACCCAAAACTTCAATGCCTGGCGTTCGCTGATGATACAGCAATAGTAACGAGAAGCAAACAGGAAGTGATACTGATGACTAAAGAAAAAAAGAAGAAAAACTATATATTAACGACATAAAAACAAAATAATGTGGCATACACAGACCAAGGATATGTAGAAAAGAAGGTGGAAAATTGATGTAGAAGAAGATCTAAAAATTGAAGCATGAAAGCAATGGTGAAGAAGGGATGGAGGGGAATAGTCAATAAAGCTATGGGCCTACTAGGCTCAACGCGCTAATTATTATTATTATCCAGATTTAGCCAAACGGCCTACACTCCCTATAACGGGAGTATTATTATTATTATTATTATTAATTTTTGTCAAAATGGTTTAAAATCTCAAATAAAGAGTTTCTTTATAATTCATTGGTTTATGTCCAACACCATACTGTGTGAAAGCTGAGACTTCTCAAAGAATTACTTTCAGAGCAACATTTAAACAATTTTTATTGTTATAAAAATAATACAATTTTAATGTGCCAGTCCTGATCTGCACGTCACGTTAAATGTAAATGTGGTATTCGCGCCATGTAGTGCTTGTGGAACATTACATAATAGGAGATTCTTTGGATATTTACTTAGAGGAATACCATGTACATGCTTCTATTCATATAAAGTAGAAAGAAGTGTAGTGTGGCTTTTTTGAACTATTTCAAATTCTCGCGACCACAATGTAGGATGAAACATGTTCAAATCGTGCACTTTGTATAACTGATGTGCTTGCTATTACAAGAATTGTTGGAAATGAAACATTAAATCCGTATAAGATGATTAAACAAAGTGACAAGAAAATAGTACAAGAGTAAGTAAAAAAGGAAAGAAAAATCCATGGAAAAGAAAAATAATCAATCAAGAGAATAAAAAATAGAAAAGCAGCACAGTAGTTAAAGGTGAAATCTTCTGAAATGCACCTTCTTACCCATAAGAACAAGAACATAAATACCCACGGGAACATTTGGACATACAATTTTTAGGCTGAGGAGGATTGGTCCATGGAGATCAACGACGAATCTTCTGTGCCCTAATGCTCTCCAGGCATTCATCCACTCCCCCTCACAGCATGCTGACGCGCTAGGGGAAGTTCCTCCTCCTCCCATTCCTTGGGGTCTTTGTTATTGTATTGTTAGCTTGCTGCATAGGCGGCTCTAGAAACAAATTCCTGGAGTTCTAATTTAGTATGGAATACCCCCAGAAAGGGGGTCCGAAAAGTTTTTTATAATTAGGTACCTGGAAATCACGTTTTCTGCTATTCTAGCACTTAAAAACTGGACCAATCAATGCTTGTTTTGAAAAATAAAATCTATAATAATTGTCCTCCCTGAATTAAGTTATCCCACCTTTCTTAAAATTAAAAACATACCTAGTTTAGTAGTATTGTATAGGATTACACTTAAATTTTTAAGGTACAAAGAGAAGACAAAAAATGAACAAGTTTATTGTTATTATTTAAATTGTCACGGTACATTTTACATTAAAAAGATTAACTATTTTTATGTCAAAGTATAAACTAAAGTGTCTATATCAAGTGCAATTTTCTTTTCTTCATTGCGAACCTTTCTACAATTTCGTGGGTTTGAATCTGTTCTCTTAGTATTGTCTTCTCTATGTACAACAAAGATAAGTTTGAAAATCTCTTTTACAGCATTGAAGTTCTCAGCCAGTTCTTGATCCTCCTCATAGCAGAGAAACTTCTTTCGCACGATGCTGAGCTTATGGGAATAGAAGCAGCTAGTTTAGTTGTCTGAAATAAATTAGGAAAGGTTCCTTGCTTAACTATTTCCCTTAACTCTTCGAACTTTCCTCTGACACGAATGACCTTTTTGTTCTTTTTATTTTCTATCAAATTCTTTTGTGGCTGTGACAATAATCTAGATTTAAGTAAATTATTAGCAAATGCCATTTCTGCTTCAAGTAAAGTAGTGTCTAATCTGAGTGTCCCATCATAATGTTCAAGAAAGGCTTTCGATTTTTCAAAACTCAAATCGAACAGTCCATCAACAGCTTCAGCTAACTTTAGTGATTATTCATTGAATCTTTGATTGAAACGTTCAATAATCAAGGACCCTCCAGTAAACATGAGTTCTCCAAATTCTTGCCACTCCGTCTTGACCTTCTCCCTGATCTATTTCCTCCACTGCTCCGACGGTTGACATTACGGCGCTGTCTCTTAAAAGAACACTCATTTCTCTTTTACTTTTTAAATTCCTAACGTTCACCAAAGAGATGTCATGCTTTTCAGCAAAATCTGTTATTTTTGTACAGATTTTTGAAAATTCACTGCATTTTTCTTTTAAATATTTAATTGTGTTTGTGTATAATTATTTATTTCGTAGTTTTGTTTTGATCAAGTTAATTTCATAAAATAATCTTTCCACACTTGCATTGCTGTGTATCAATGTAAATAAGATACAAAATTTTTAAGCTCTGGAAAGACAAGACATTTTCATTTAAGGAGAAATCAAAGTTTGAATATTTTAATTCTCTAAAATCTCTATCTAAAATATTAATGTCGGTAACTAGATTTGGAAACATTAAGCCTAGGTTACTTTTCTAACAAAAACAAAAATTTTTGGGGGGCTTAGCACCCCAAACCCCCCCTTTAGCCGCCAGTGGCTTGCTGTCTCCATTGGCTCCGATTCTATGTGATATGGACGGCTTTATGTAGGGACTTTCCCACCAGTCTTCATTTGGTCTGCTCATTGTGTTGAAGATGTCTTCGGCATTTGGTCTTCGGCCTTCTACATTTCCTTCTAGTACCAATAGTTTCATGGCCCCCATTCTTCTAGCAACATGATCGAAGTAATTTTGATATGATCGGATTACTTTTTATAATCGCCAGTCTTTTTGTGAAGCTCTTCCAGAATTGATTGGTTGGTTCTGGGTTCTGTCCAGGACACGCGTGCAATTTTTTTTGAAGACCCACATTTCGCAGGCCTTAATCTTACTTCTCTAAATTTTTTTGAGGTTCCATGTTTCAGCTGCGTATGAAGCAATGGTAAAAATTAGGGCATTGACTAACCTGAGCTTAATATTCTTTGTTATTGTTCGATCTTTCCATATATTAATTAATTTATGCTAGTCTATGCTTGACTTCTGAGAGGCGATTGTTGGTTATCAGTAGATAATTATTTGCCCTATCTACGATCATTATTTTTGTTTTTCTGGTGTTAATCTGCAGTCCAATTTCTTTGCTTATCCGGCTTAGTCCTTTAGTGATGGTAATCATTTCGACTTCATTCGCTGCTAGTATAAGTGTGTCATCTGCCTATCGCAGGTTACCAATTTTTCTACCTCCTATAGTGACTCCTGCATCCCATTCGTCTAGTACTTTCCTCATTATATATTCAGAATATATGTTGTATAATAATGGTGATAATATGCAGCTTTGTCTACTTCCTTTCTTTGTTTTGATCCCATCTGAATATATTCCTTGTATGTACTTTAACTTTAAGCAGATTATGCAGAATTCTTAATAAGTTAAATAGGTATATTATGGCACTACATTTTTACTATTCTCCAGAGGGGATCTCATTTTACTGAATCGAAAAACTTTGTGTAATCTACGAAACAAAGCAGCATTTATACAGTGCACTGGAATAAGAATTACCCCCCTTACTAACTTATATATTTTTAGAACATAAGCAAAACGCTCGGACAGGTCGATTTTTAAAATAATCATAGTATACTATAGCATCAATGTTTCGAACTTTACGCGATCCCTCTTCAGGTGACAGGCATAACTTTGATTTTTTAAATGGGAAAGTACATCATGTGACACCTCATTTAAAAGTTTTTGAAATACTGATTACAAAAATGTATAATACTTTAAACTTTTTTGAGACCGTAGGCGCAAAATTACGAATTATTTTTAAATAAATTAATTTTTTCGAATCCTGAGAAAACTAATACTTAGGAATTTTTAAAAAATTTAAACGCAGAATGAAATATTTCAGTATTATCGAGGGTCGAAAGTCCCTGAGAACTTCTAATAATGATTATTTTAATAAGTCACAGGGGTGAAAAAAAGAGAAAATTTAATCTGATTTTTAATTTTAAATATATCATTCAAAAGAAACTTTTTGTTCATTCTAAGGGACTTTCAGCCCTCAGTAATAATGTAATCTTTTATTCTGCGTTTAAAATTTTTCAAAAATACTTATTAGTTTTCTCAGGATTCGAAAAAAATTGCATTTAGAAATAATTCGACCGAAATTTTGCACCTACGCTCTCAAACAGGATTAAAGTATTATACATTTTTGAAATCAGTATTTTAAGTGCTTTTAAATGAGGTGTTACGTGATGTACTTTCCCATTTAAAAAAATCAAAGTTATGCCTGTCACCTGAAGAGGAATCGCGTAAAGTTCGAAACATTGATGTTATAATATACTATGATTATTTTAAAAATCGACTTGTCCGAGCGTTTTCTTTAGGTGCTAAAAATAAATAAGAACAGCAACAAGAAAAAAATATGTATCTGGTGTATATAGACCTTGAAAAGGCTTTTGATACGTTACCTAGGCAAACATTATGAGAAATATTAGAGAAGAGTAATAAAAGACTAGTTATAGAAGACTAGTAATAAAAGAAAGTTATAATATACTTTGATCATTTTAAAAATCGACCTGTCTGACAGTTTTGCTTATTAGTCCTGTAGCCAGGGGGGTACAACTGCCTCCTTAATTCAGATAGACTTACCCAAGTTTTTTTTATATATTTTGACCCGTAGAATGCGAATTTTTTGGGTAACAGTTGATCCGGATGTCGATAAGATTGTTATAGACAAATAACTTGAAGAATTACATAACAGCGATTTCTCGCAAAACAAGACATGTTTTTGTATTTCTTGGGTCATTCTAAGCAAAAAATGTTCTGACAAGTTTTTTCGTAGGATGCATAGTTTTTGAGATAAACGTGGTTGAACTTTCAAAAAATCGAAAAATTGCAATTTTTGAACCCGAATAACTTTTGATTAAAAAATAAAATAGCAATTCTGTTTACCGCATTTGAAAGTTCAAGTCAAATTATAACGGTTTTGATTATTTGCATTGCTAAAAATTTATTATTTTATTGTTAAACAAAGCTATAAACACCTAGTGCGTGAGTGATGTTTTCAATGATTTCTCATTTAAAATCGAACAAGTAGGTAGAGTAGCTACAAGTGCAAGCAAGGCAATTTCTACGTAGCATGCGTTAAAACGCATGTATTAGGCACGGGAAACATTATGTGTTTATAGCTTTGTTTAACAATAAAAAAATTTATTTTTAGCAATGCAAATAATCAAAACCGATATAATTTGACTTAAACTTTCAAATGCGGTAAGCAGAATTGCTGCTTTGTTTTTTAATCAAAAGTTATTCGTGTTCAAAAATTGTAATTTTTCGATTTTTTGAAAGTTCAACCGCGGTTATCTCGAAACTATGCATTCTTCGAAAAACCTTGCAGGAATATTGTTTGCTTAAAATGACCCAAAAAATACAAAAAAATGTTTTGTTTTGCCAGAAATCGCTGTTAAATAATTCCTCAAGTTCTTTGTTTATAACAATCTTATCGACATCCGGATTACCTGTTACCCAAAAAATTCGTGTTCTACGGGTCAAGATATATAAAAAAAAAATGGGTAACCCCATCTGAATAAAGGAGGCCGTTGTACCCCCCTGGCGACAGGACTGTATGTGCTAAAAATAAATAAGTTAATAAGGGGGGGGGGGGGTAAAACTTATTCCAGCGCACTGTATATTGTGTTCAATCGCTTTCTATGTTATCTGTCTGGTGTTTAATATCTGCTCAAGTGTTCCTTTTCCTGGTACGAATCCACATTGTTCTTCTACTGTCATAATAATGCTTGTCTCTTGAGAGTCTTGGGAAACGAGACTCTCACTTGACGTCTTCTCCACGTGAAGTCCAGGCTTCTTATCGTTTTTGCTTTCATAAGTCTTCCAGATCCTTTCAGTTGAGCAGACCCTAGAGTCTCAACACTAGGCTGGGAATATAGGCCTTTTTGGCCAGGTTTTTTGTTATTTTTTTGGGTGGCCTAGGCATTTTTATAATGGTAGGGGAGCAAAGTATGCTAAATGTGCAGTCACTCGTGCGCTTTGGGGACCTATTGGGTTGTGAAGAGTAGGTCCTAAAACCAAAAAAAGTTAAGTAAAGTTTTCCATTTTAGTGGGCGCTTGCCATTTTTTAATTTAATTTTCCATTTCCAACAATCGTTTTTTCCGATTATAACGCCATCTATCCATAATTCGAAAAAATGTTTCGAATAAAAGTTACTTATTTTTACGTAAGGAATCCAAATCTGCAATAAAAAATGAGGGCTCCTATTAAGGATTTTAATGTAACATCCCACCCCACATCCATGGGGGGTCGTGTTTGGTACCATTCGATAGATTTTTCAAAAATATTGAATAAGTGTATTTTACAGTTTTTCGATCTGATGTTCATTTCGCGAAATATCGCGGGATTCGTATTTAAAATATTAAATTTACCCCCCACCCCTCTCCGTGGGAAGTCGTGTTTGGTATCATTCGATAGATTTTTAAAAAATATTGGGCACATATTTTTCAGTTTTTCGATCTGTCATTCATTTCGCGAAATATTCGCTTTTTTCTTGTGAAATTTTGGGACTCACCCATTTCCTTACGCCAGGCTCAAATCGTCAGATTTTTGAAATATACACTCTTTTGCATGTACTTAACTTACCTTATCTTAATCTGACAATTTCGAGTTTTTTTAAGGATAGATTTTTTTTTTCGGGCCCCCCTTAACGAACTCCCCTGTGTTAAGAGCCAATATATGGTAGAGGTACATCTGCAGGGTACCAGGTTTCTCCCATATGCTAATCTGACGCGCTCGAGTAACTGCAAAAATCCCCGCTTGGGCTCCCCTACCATAAAACATGTTAAGGCATTTGCGTGACATGAAAACCCTGCCACTAGATAAGATCTGAGTCAGAAAGTTTACAAGAACTTTATATTTTACTTGAAGATATTTAAGAGATGAGTTAAATTTAAGTTCTTCAAACATAAAGATGAATAAAACTAAATCATCTTTTAAATTCTTATTACAAAATTTAAAAATAACAGGACCGACTATTTTTTAAAAATCTCGTCACACATGGAACTCCTTAAAAATGTTCATTATGTGTCTATTTTGGTATGTTTCTCAAGAATCCTCTAATTTGAACAAATTAATAGATAAAACACCGTTACTTAAGTCTACCGTTAATATACAAAACAAATTAATTAAAACAAAAAAAAAACAATACCGAAAAAATTTACGAATCTGTATTTTAAAGGAAGCGTCCATTTTTATTACTGCCATTAATTAGGTTCTTAAAAGTTTTATCAAACTTCAATAGAAAAATTGATTCGTATACACAACGAGACATTGAAATATTTAGGTACAAGTTATTTAAAATTTATTCGTTGATGGTCGGTTACGTTTATAGTTTTCTTATAAAGTAGTGGGAGTCAGTGAGTGAGTCGGATCTTTATAACGGGTTGACTGATCCGTTTCTCAAAAATAATTCTGAAGGATATAATAATATCTTATATATGAAAAGCCAACAGGGTTTTTTTGGCTCGAACTGGAGTTTATGCTCTCAAATGTTATTCTCAGATCATTATGATTCACATCGAGTAGATTCATGTATAAAGTTTTCGAACATTTGATCCGCATTTGTTCGTACCAGATATTACTGAGCAACGGTGCCTTTGAGTGACAAAGTACATTAGTGTCCTGTCCCTGTTAGAGTCTTAATAAATCTTTCTTAACACAATATCGCACCCTTTTTTTCGAAGTTACTGTAAATAGCACAGATAATTTTCAATAAAAAAAAGTTTATAAGGAGATGTTGATGCCAAATGTCAGAAGATGTTGATGTCACAATATAGAAAACTTTCAAAATATAACGACTGCTCCTCATATTTACACAAAATTAAACGTTTATCATCTAGAAACAGCACCTTCTAAACTGATTAAAGTGAACCTTCAATGTCACGACAAGGTTCCACAATCACATGTCTACCATAAAATCCTAGATTCGTATCTTCTGCTAATATTGATGATATAATAGAATGTTTCTTTTACTGTAATTGATGTACATCACGCCTGGCTTGCTGCGACCCAAGGTGAATGACGATTTGCTATAAAAATAATTTGATGGGTAGTTTTTCCGTAGATTAAATTGTTCCTGCTTCTTAATAGCTTTGCTTTAAGAGGCCACATCAGCGCTTCATCAATATTAATTCGGGAGATAGTATGGCACCCTTTTTCGAAAGTTCTGCGAAACTTTAAAAACAGTGCGTAGGCAGTATTTGACACTATATAAGATCAAGGCTCAATATTGTGACAATATACTCAGAAGCGTGTTAAATGGAAGTAATAGAAAACAATTTTATTATTAGTAAATAAATATTAATAAAAATATACTAAAATAGGTGAAAATTGTATGTTAACATAGGTATTTGCACAAAATAATAATAAAACAGTATTATCCCCCCCCCCCATTTCGTATTTTTGGTTTTTGCTTAGTGAATGTATGAGCAGTCGCAATATCTCACCTAAATTAATAATGTATACATCTCAACAAAAAATGAAGTATAAAGGAAATATTACCCTGGAAATTGCTCGCCCGATATACATATACTCCATCTAATTTACTTACCGTTGCACGTCATCCGCGTCATAGCCCGTGACGTCACAAGATACCAACACGAAATATTTAGGCGGTAGGTGTGTTATTTTTTAGAATCACTTTGCCGAGTACAGTGGCATTACAGCCACTAGACATATTTTATTATATACGCGTAGAAATAATATTTACCAAACTTTCTATTAATGTTAACTTAAAGAAATACACAATATGTTTAATTTAATTTGTAAAAATGGATAGTAAAGCGTTTTTATAAAGTATATTTGTTCGGAATACACTGTAACTACAATCAAACGAAGGTGATATTTTGGCATAAATTGGTAACATTTATTTGACAGTTGCGGTGATGACACTTCATATTTGTTTATATTCTTTACTATAACTATTTGTTTCATTATATTTACTGTTGTTATTATGTACTTTAACGTAAGATTATAACTTAATTCTTGTTTTCTATTTCTAAAGTTTTTATTTATTTACATTGAATATTAATTTGTTTTGCTGTATAATCCACTTCTGCAAAAATTGTGTGATGTATTTGATTTAAAATAAATTCAAGATTGTTTTGTAATTGGGCAACAATGTCAACTTAGATCTCTAACGTAGATAATGACGTGCAACGGTAAGTAAATTAGACGGACTGTACTATAGTTTTACATACTATTAACGTTTATATCAATAGTTTAGTCGTAAGAAATGAATGACAGATTCTAAAGTTCGAAAATATTGACGCCAATGAATATCTACCTACGTTTACCATTTTTTTAAACTATTGATGATATTTCTAGAATAAAAAATCCTCCTAAAACTTTATTTACTTGCTTTAGATTTATATAGAAAATAATAATATAAAACTCACAATTAGTAATATTTCATTATAAACCAACACTACTTCCCTATGGATCAACACTAACGAATTCCAATATCATAGAAAATATTACACTAGGTACTGCACTGAACAGATATCGATACAGATAACAGAACAGATAAGAGAATCGTTCTATTACACTTGTAAAACCGACGCAGGTTTGTCAAAATGACAGTGACTATTTCTCTATGTTGCCTAATCAGTCTTTGGTTATAATATGTTCAATTTCTTGTCACAGATAATCAATTTTAGTAGTTCCAATGTGACAGTAAATCTAGGCATGTGATAATAAAGTTTATTTAAAAAAAGTTTATTTTTTTTTCTTGTTAATGGCGGTACAGGCTCGATTTTGTAATATTTTATTTTAATTATAAAGTAATTCCCACATACTAAAATATTTCTTAAATTGGGCTCTGTACCGCCCTTCTTTACTATATTACGAATATGTGTGCCAAATAGCTCAACAAAATATACAAATTTAAAGCTGCAATTTAGAAACGCGTTTTCCGTATTGATGACGCGCGATGCGCTGATGTAGCCTCTTAATAGCTTTGCTTTAATTCCCAAGTCTATTAACGATTTGTAAATAAACTGCCACCTGAAGATTGGATGGTTTTCTTTTTGTAGTTATCTCAATTTGCATATATATGAACCCAACAAGATTGCTACAAGACAAAAAATTATGGAAATTTGAACAAGTAGAAATGAAAATGAATATTGTTCTGAAGCTATTTTCTCGTGACATACTAAGTAGAGGTATGGTCGAAGCGAAGATCGGTGGGATATGTGCATTTTATCAATGAAATTCGATATTTTTAAGATATTCCAGAAGCCGCTACAGATAAGATGTTTTAATAACCTAGTAATCATTCAGAATTGCTCGACGGATGTTAGTACAGTTAAAATAATTAACACGATAACCGGACAATAATGATTTAATGAGTGTTTGAAGTTTTTTTTACTTTAATGACAAAAAGAGCAAGCCATTAGCAGAACCCAATTAAACATTATTTTGCACATCATATTTGAAACATTATTTGGTTGAAAAATCTCATTTTTGTTAAAAAAATATATTAATTTGTTTGGACTAAATTACAGTTGTGTTTATCTTAAAAAGGATATGTTACTATCAACATGCACACAGTGTTGCCAAACTGAATTTTGTTATGTTGGGTGTAAATCTTTTCCACGGATTTCCGAGGGTACAATACAATAACTGTGCCATCAAATCGATTTTTGAAATATAAACATTTATGCGACTATGATGAACTAACACATAGTACTATAGTTTATTGAAGTTATACTTCTTTAGGCGCGATTTCATTGAGGATAAAATTTTTTTAATCTGCGCGCATGCACACACAGGCAGTAAGGAGTTCGTTACTAAATGTTTTAATTTATGTATTTATCAGTCCAGAAAAGGCGTGGAAAGAATATATTAATGTTTTTAAATATATTTTTCTACAAACGTGTTAAAAATGCAATTTATAGCACTCCATACGAGCGTTAAAAATGCTACTTTGAAGCACTGTTGCTTTAAAAATTTTAAGGCACTGCAGTTAAAAGTGAATTGTCAAATTGTGAAACGTCAAAATATTTATATTTCATTTATTAACATTAATAGATATTAATAATACAACTAGCGCAATTTAAAAAAGGTGGTTTAACAGGTTTTTTAAAATTTAATTTAAACTGTATTGCATTTTTAACACGTTTGTAGAAAAAACTATTAAAATTTGTTAGAATATACAAAAATAAAAGTAGATGTTATTCTGATTTACGTATTGACAGTCTAGGCAGTTTTGATGTAATGTCAAGAAAAATATAAAAATGGAATGTCAGTCAAGTTCAAGTAAAAGTTTTTGTAGGTATTGTCCTGTAATTGAGAATGAATAAATTATAATTGTTGATATATAAGACGTTTGTAGAAAAAATATTGTATGATAGAGGTACGTGTTAAAAATTACATTTTTAAGGCACTCATATGAATTGCAGAATGAGCGAAGCGAATCTTTCACACGAAACTTTCACATACGTGCCTTAAAATTGTACTTTTAACATTTATATTATAAATAACTATCATTATAATTTTTGTGTATTTGGACTTGTCTATCTCGGGAATAAGATAATAAGTAATATTTAAAGTATTTTATAATTCACTTCGTCTGTTTGTCACTATGTCTGAGAAATCTTGTAGCCCGGATAATCAAAAGGGTATAGCTCAGTGGTAGAGCGTGTGGACGAGATCTAGTGGACCCCGGTTCGAATCCTGGTGTTTTCTAATCTTTTTTTAATTTTTGGTATTGTTTTAATAAAAATGTTTTAGTAAAAATACAAATAAACTGTCCGAAAGTATATTTATTTCATTGGAATCATATTTAGAAGTATAACTTCTTACGTGCGTACAAAGTACACACACATTCTTTTTTTTTTAACCAGGAGGAGTAAACTAAAAGACAAATTCACACCCAAGAAAGTCACTAGAATAATAACCAAATACATCTTCTTTTTTGGTTGACCTAGTCGACCCTCAACGGTAATCCATAAATATTATATTAAATTAGTACGTCTCTAAAGAGTTCCAAAATACCCTTTTCTATAAAATCAGACTAACAATCTAAGAATTAAAATAATAACACAGAAAACACAAAAATCGCCGATATAACTTAATTACCCAATGAAATGTCACTAGTGGCAAAATTTGATAAATGTCATTAGTGTCAAAATTTTATAACAGTGGAGTAAACTTGCCTGCGGTTGGACCAAAAACAAATAATAGTCAATCACAAATACCAATATAGATCAGGACCAGACCAGAACAAGAAACACCGGGAAAAATCTATTTTTAAAATCTTTTTTAAAAAATTTTAAACTTTTTGCATTGTGTTCAGGATGACGTCAGGAAAAAAGTCGAGAACAGTAAAATGGGTGGAAATGTAGAACTGCACTTATAGTACATAAAATACATCAAAAGTGCATAAACATATATCAAAATCCGTATATTAAGGGCCAGATTATGCTACTTGGCGGTTTTTGGGGCCGCTGAACACGAATACGCAATCAGAACCGAACCCCGACGTACCTGGTGTCCAGGTTACTGCTAAGGCACGATATATGGAATTTTGCGGGTTTTCGGCACTAAATTAATGAAAACAGATTACTCTGGAGTATTTGGGATCACTGAACACGAACACGTTATCAGAACCAACCCTCGGAGCACCTGCTGCCCAGAGTTACTGCTATGGAACGTCATCTTCTGGAGCTTCGAGGGTTTTCTACTTTAAATTGATACAAACAGATTACTCAAGGGGTTTTTGGGGTTGCTGAACACGAATATGACATCAGAGCCGACCTTCGGCACATAGTACCTAGGGTGACTGATATGCACATGATCTTCTGGAATTTTGAAGGTTTTCGGAGGTCGGTTCTAATGGCGTAATCATGTTCAGGACCCTTAAAAATTTAAAAACCTCCAAATAAGTATTTCACTTTCGTTCCAAAATTTGCAGTTTCTTAGCAATACGAGAAAGGTTCTTAATATGAAGGTACTTGTTGATCTTATCAACAAATTAAAGATTTTTTTTCGAGTGCTATCTTCAATGTTAATACTTTAAAAGACGCATGTGTGCTGTGAATTTAATTTTGAATTCTGAAATATTGAAAATTTTTAAAACATATAGTTATTTTCCTAACAAGTGCAGAAAGTCATACGTTCCCGCACGCGACTGCAGTTTGCCGAACGACGCGAAGCGGGAGTTCGGCAAGCAGTCGAGTGCGGAAAAGAGACTTTCTGCAAGAGTTAGGAACAATATTTTTTCTACGAGTCTTTAAAAAATGACCAAATCTTAATCAATTAATTTAATTAATAGGAAAATACATACACAAATTAATTCTTTGACAAGGTTGTCAAAACCAAACTTTTAGCATAATTGGTTAGCATGACGACGATCTTGGTTTTCATGACGACGATTCAAAACCACTGTTATTGTCTACTGATTTGACTTTCGAATATTATGTCAAAATAATTTTATTTCATCGAATTGTCAGTAGTAATTGCACAAGAGCTCTGAAATTATATATTAATTTCAGAGATCGTGTGCAATTTGTTGCGATTATTTCATGAATAAAACTGTTCAAAACCAAAATTTAATTGTAATTTATTTATGTAAGTACAAAGTACCATTAAACACACAGTTTTTATAAATATAATATGACGATTGAAAGTCATTACTTTTATAATTTTTAAAACATTAATTGTCATTAATCTCACTGAATGTATTTTTTCGTAGCAACGAAGGGCATCTGACGTAATATGCTTAACGACGGGATATTATCAAAAATTATCACCTTAATTTGCATTTCTGTAGCTTTCTATTGGTCAGAATCTCCTATGAATGAAATAATCAAAAATTATCACCTTAATTTTCATTTCTGTAGCTTTCTATTGGTCAGAATCTCATATGAATTAAATAGTCGCGTTAATTTCATTAAAACAGGAACACAATAAGATACATTTGAAATAAAATATAAATAATATCTAAATATTAGTTTATTGGATGTAATATAATTATTTTAAGGCCATATTAAAATATTTAAATGCAGTGCGGAAAAGTAGTGCGGAAAGTAAAACGCGTGCGGAAAAGTAAAACTTTCTAAACTAAAACGCGTGCGCGAAAGTAGACATTTTTGCACGCTCGTAGAAAAAAATATTTTCAATATGTACTTTATTTTAAATATAAATTTTTGGGTCACGAAAAAGATGGTAAGATGAAGTTTATCTATTGGTTCCAAGGTATTAACTCATATGAAAACAACGAATCAAAGAATATACCAGTCACCAGTTAAGTCTGTTCTAAACTGCTTAGACTAAATATTTGCCTAAAACAGGGGGTGGGAGTGCGGGGTCGTGTTTGGTGCCATTTGATAGATTTTTAAAAAATCTTAAACATGTGTTTTTTGGTTTGGAGATATTAGACCGTTTCTATAATTTACTGATGGTATGACGATACATTATTTTTTCCGATTATAAGGCCATTTATCAAAAATCAGAAAAAAGTTTCTTATAAAAGTTACTTATCTTTTTATGAGGAATCCAAATCTGCAATAAAAATAGGGATTCTTATCTAAGATTTCAAAGTATGTGGTTGGAATCTCTTATTCTAAGGAGTGTGATTGCGGGTCGTGTATGGTAATAATCGATAGATTTTTGAAAAATATTAACCTCGTGTTTTTTTGTTTTTCGATCCGATGTTCATATTTCGCGAAATATTCTACCGTCCGACTTCTTTTCATTCACCTTGTATATGATTTAAGACAGGAAGAATTAATAATATGGAGACTTCATACTCATAACATATCATCCATATATCTAACATAGGTATCTTTACATGTTTTTGGGAAGCCATCAGTAAATTCTCCGATGACATCGTAGCTTTAAGCATATTATATATTTTAGCCATTACCATAAATTCAACAATATTATACAGTTCTTCTGTTGGATGTTATAAAATTCACCGTTCTTATCTTGACTTGTCCGAAACTTATTACACGGATATCTTAATTCGAGAAAGAGAAACTGGTATCATCTGGTATTCCCATCCCAAAGAAGCAGCGCACATAGTCAGAGTTTGCAGTCCCTGCTTTAAAATTCGCCTTATAAATTTCAAATAAGTCGTACTTAAATTTTTCAATGTCTCCTTTTGTGGAAAGCCGTTGTTTATGCTGCAGTTTGGCCAAGTATCTGCAAGACCTGTGTTCTCAAAATAAGAGAGTTGAAATTCGCAAATAGTGATGACGTAATCGGGTTGTTTTTTGGATTCGGTTTATTGGGTCCGTGAATCTATTAAGATTCACATCAGAGGAAAGTTTCTAAGCACTGACTGATAGTTGGGTATATGCTCAGTTTGAAAAATTTTTATGCACGATGATTGATTCATTCCTCAAACGAGCTTATGTTTTATTTATCATAATTCAATTCTTCCCCTTATTATATATTAGGCGTAATAACAAACGAGGAAGTGGCTCAAGCTTTTAAAAAAATAAAGAAAGGAAAAGCAGTAGGACCAGATGATATTCCTGGGGAAGTATGGAGAGCATTGGGAGAGACAGGAATAAGTTGGCTAGCAGATCTATTTAATAGAATTATGGAAGTTGGCCAAATGCCAGACGAATGGAGAAGCAGTATATAATACCTGTCTACAAAAACAAGGGAGACATACAACAATATACAAACTACAAGGCTATAAAACTACTTAGCCACACCATGAAAATATGGGAGAGAGTAATTGATAGACGGATACGTAAAGAAACCGAAATATCCGATAATCAATTTGGCTTTATGCAGGGCAGATCAACAACAAATGCAATTTTCATTGTAAGGCAATTGATGGACAAATACAGAAATAAAGAAACCAACGCTCATATGGTATTCATTGATCTTGAGAAAGCGTATGATAGAGTTCCTCGAGAGATTCTGTGGTGGGCACTCAATAAGAAAGGAGTCCCTGGCGAATATCTAAAGACTGTGAGAAATATGTATGAGGGAATAACGACTAGTGTTAGGACAGGTGTGGGAGAGACTGGTAAATTTTAGGTGAAAGTAGGATTGCACCAAGGCTCGGTGCTTAGTCCTTATTTATTCTCATTAGTTTTGGACCAGATAAGAGCGAAACTACAGGGTAGCATTCCATGGTGCCTAATATATGCTGATGATGTAGTGTTAATAGGAAATAGTGAAAGAGACTTAGAAAAAAAACTGGAACAGTGGAGACAAGCTCTGGAGGAAAAAGGTTTAAAACTTAGTAGGACAAAAACAGAGTATTTGGAATGTTCATTTAAAGATGGAGTTACTACAAATAAAATGGTATCTTTGGATGGTGAAAAGCAATAGTTTTAAGTACCTGGGATCGGTATTACAGAGTAATGAAGAAATAGATGGAGATGCATGCAGTAGAATTAGGGCTGGATAGATGAAGTTGAAAGAAGCAAGTGGGGTGTTGTGTGACAGAAAAATTCCAATGAAGCTGAAGGGAAAATTCTATAAAACAGCCATAAGACCGGCTATGATGTACGGAACTGAATGTTGGGCAGTGAAAAATAAAGAGGAACAACGAATGCATGTGGCGGAAATCAGAATGGTTAGATGGATGAGTGGAGTGACAAAGAAGGATAAAATTAGAAATGAGTATTTTAGGGGAAGTGGTACCAATTGACGCTAAAATGAGAGAGCATAGGTTAATATGGTTTGGTCATGTTCAACGTCGAGACGTTAATCACCCCTACGAAGAATAGCTGAAGTGCAGATTCCTGGAAGTAGTGGAGAGGAAGACCAAAAAAGACCTGGGGGGAGACGATAAGGCAGGACATGTTGGTAAAGGGGATTAACATTGATATGACCCAAGATAGAATTGTGTGGAGAAATGCAACTAGGGAAGCCGACTCCACATAGGGATAAGGCAAAGACAATAATGAGGATTATAGAGTAAGCGTAAAATTATTTTTATTGCTACACATTAGGTCAATGGACTGTTAGACTATAGAGTCTCTTTTACGATGCCTAAAGAGGATGAGCCTCTCGGATGAAACATGAAAAGGTTGAACCGTACGTAAGAGTATGATGGTCTCCTCTAAACGAATTGAAAAGCTGCCTTTTATTTTTATTTTCCTTCATTATACCTACATGAATAGACAGGAAGTGGAATGCAATATTAGACACCCCCTCGTCTTCTTCTAATTCATCGTTCGTTTGCTTTGTAAGTTTAGAAAGTACGAATTCTGGTTGTTGTACCAGAACTTGGTCCCAGAGAAACTTTTAGTTTTTCGGATCTAAAACTGTTTTAAGTACAAATCGCTACAGCGTCTGTAGGCAAATTATTTATATAATTCGGGATTGGGAGATAGCTTCTTTTCTTTTCGGTTCAGAGTAGACCATAGATTCTCTCTTATGATCCTTAAAGAGGGTGAAACGTTGAAACGTACGTAACATGACGCTGGTCACCTCTGAAACGAATTGAAATATAAGCTGTTTTTCATTTCCATTTTCAATTAAAGTTGTTTCCAGATCTTCATGATATTGTTTGAAGTAGTACATACAGATTACATTATCATCATCATCATCATCGAATGGTAATTTATATCTATAAAACGCCATCTTTATGCATATGTACAAAATAAACAATAAATGCAACCGTAAAAGCGCATAATAGTGCATAAATTAGCATATCTTTAGTCCAGATAAGGCAAATCGATCTAATTAAGACGTATCATTCTTTAATAAATTCCCGAAAGGTATTAAAGCTAATAGAGGTATTCTTAATAGACGAATTATAAGGCAATCGTCTTTCTTGCACATTGTATATATAAATGAAATAACAGTGTGCTGAACCGTTAGGTAGATTCATTAGTAGCTTTTCAACGTCCTTGTGTCAATTTTCTTGTTGCGTCAACCAAAAAGTAAAGGCGACCATACACACACACGCGAAACAGGTTCGTTATTATGAGAAGCACTGGAACGGCTGAAATTGTTATATGAGGTGACAGGTTATGGAAGTACCGTTACAATAAGAAAACACATGTTTTAAAGCTATTGGTTTTGTTTTTAGGAAATACAGGAATAACTAGTAAATTGTAATTTACAAAGTGATGTTGTACATATATTGCCGTTTGCTTACTATTAGAAATAGACTTAACATATGCCAACTTAATAAAAATTAATGAATTTATCTTCTTCTTGTGGTGCTGCCTTCTGGTGGAGGTTAGCGACTACACTGGCAAAACTGCCTCTGTCCAATGCTGCTCTAAACAAAGATATTTATTCAAGGCCGGTCCAGTCTGATATTTTTAAGCCATAAAAGGTGGCGCCTACCAGGACCCCGTTTTTCTTCAATCTTTCCCTGGATGATCACTTGTGCGAAGTGGTCCTTTCCGTTTCTCATTATGTGTTTCAGGTAGCTAACTTTTCTAATTTTGATGATCTGTAGCAGCTCGCTATCTGTATCTATCTTCTTCATAACATTTTCGTTCGTGGTGTTAGTTTTTCAATGTATTTTCAAGATTCGTAAGAAGTCTTAAGAAAAGCTAATACCTAAAGAGAGCTTCTGAACATCGTTAAACAATGAAAGGACTTATATATAGGCTATGTTTACGAGGCGACAAAGATAATCTTTTAATAGTAGGTATATTGTACAACAAGTGAGAAAAATACATATTTCTCACGAGCGCAAAAGTTTGTTGTCAAGCGAGGAAGAAATATGGCACTTTCTCAAGTGTTGTACACTGTACTTTTTCTATGGATGCGTTGTTGTAGAGTTCAAACTTCAAAATTGACTAATTTAGGTGCTTTTAGGTATATTATAAATATGCCTAAATTGAAATAAAATACATAATATATGTAGGTATTTAATATTCTTAATATCTTATACTTAATGTATTTAAAATTATAAACAGTTATATTTGAACAGTTTTGAAAGGTAATTCCTGGTAAGTTTTGCTTCAACACATTTTGTTTTACAAAAATAATTGTGTTTGTATTGTGCATGTTACCATGGAAACGGCGATCATATGTATAGAAATTGGCGGACAAACCGTGAAAAAAATTATTTCTCACTGCAGTGGCCGACTTTTCTTACTGCGTGAGAAATATTTCGTTTTGAATATAAGTAGTGAGAGAAGTTGCAGATTGTATAGCATCCATAGAAAAAACAATTTTAATGGTCCAAATTGAGAGTAACAAGTCGCAAACGACACTCGTCGTTCAGAGACATAAGAAGCAGGTTCAGGTGCGACATACCCGATATAATACAATAATGTGAATAGAAAAAAAGGATCCCTACGCATAATCCAACGAGCATGAAAGCCTACATACTGCATAGCATATGGCACCAAAAGAAGAAGATCTTATTTCTAATCTCGTCATGTTTGTTTTTACTTTTTACATTTCCCATATAGCCTCTAATTCTGTAATTACATGCGGAACTGTAAAGTAATGATCCATGACACGCAACGACATTGGCAGGTCTTGCATCTAGTGTATTTTTACTTCCACACGACTCTTCGATTTTTGTTTTGATACATCGATCATTAAACATTTACTCTATTGTAATAAATACAGCTCTACTGTTCAGTTTAACTTCGAAATGATTCACTTGCTGAATTAATTATTGTAATAACTGCTATTACAACATCTAATGGTAAATTAAATTAATTACAGGCATAAAAAACTTATATAATTTATCTCGTGTAATCGAACATAGAGCATATGTAATTAGATGTTATTTTACGGAAGATTATAGATCTTAGATCTAAAAACCTTGGTTCCCAAGCTGTAATGTTTTATTGATTTGTTTGAAGAGTGATGTCTCGTCAACTTTGTCTGAGTCACACAATAGTCGAAGAGCTGCTGATATAAAATATTAAACCTACATGTACTATGGATTTACGCAGTTTTCACTGTATTCCTTCACTCAAACGTTCTCTCCAGTTCTTTCTGTTTTACCAGTCTCCTTCCTGCAGATTTCTTCTTTCCATTGCTGTGTCCACTTCAGAGACATGTTAACCGTAGACAAGACATACTGAACAAAAAAGAGTAACGCGCGGGCAGTCGATCGGTGGTATATCTATCTCTCTTTACTAAGCGATACCGCTCATATGACGGACAAAGATGGCTAGACCACTCAAAATGACTATTGACCAATGGCGTCCTTGATATCGGTGTTACACCCCGATGCATTGGGTGGCATATGACTAGCCTCGTCTACGGTTAACATGTCTCTGGTCCACTTCACCTCTAAAAGATCTTCGGTGTCTACCTCTCTTCCTTCTTCTTATCGGGCTCAACTCTGTTATGATGTTCATCCAACGTTTTTTGTCTGCTCTTCTGACATGTCTGTACCAATTTATTGTGTTCTATGTAGTCCATTATATCGTGAGTTCATTCTCATCCTCTTTTTAATCTCTATGTTATTTACTCTATCTCTTCGTGTTACTCTGTAGCTTCTACTTATTCAACCACCTTTGTGGCTCTTATTTTGTTTTTGTTTTTCTTATTTATTTTCCAATTTTCACACCCATAAGTCAGGATACTTTTTGTCATGGTATTATATATATTATTATATTCTTATTTTTGTTTTTATACTGATATTCTTATCCCACAATACCGGGTTCAAATTTTGTATGCAGTCTCTTGTTTGTCATATTGTTGTCCTATTAAACATTTGACAGGAAAACAAATATGAACTCTAATAACTTGATCACAACCACTAAATTAAATGAAACTTGTAGAAAATGTAGAACATACCGGAGGGACCGCAGACGTTCGGATACAATTAGCGCTTCTTTGAAAAAGACAATGACGTCGACTTTGCAAAGTAACAAGACACTTACTCAACACGCACACTACACATTACTCCCCTGAATTAGTGATAAGTTATACAATTACGTGGCTTAAGGTTCTAGTTCCAAACCAAGGCCAGAATCAGAGAAAAAAAATATAGAACATGCCGAAACTTTTTTTTTGTTTAAAATTATAACCTCTGGATTAAACCAAAGCAGAGACTTCCAAAACCAGATATAATAGGTTTCTAACAAAGATTACATGCCACTATACTGTCACTGATTGGAAGTGATGTCAAAGGAACCTGCAAAGATATTAATACATTGATTATATCTGGTGTCAGTAAAACTACAAAACCCGAAAGGAATAAAAAAACATTGAGAGACTGAAATAATTCTCAAAGACAAAAACTGCTCTCAAAAATGATAGACAAAACGAAAAAGAAATACAAAAGGACAAGAAGCGTGTAAGGACAAAAATAGGTATATTATCAACGTAAACAGTGATAGATTCAAACACCACCCACACAAATTATAATAAAGTGCGGAGAAAAAAATATAGAAGCCAACAAGTTTGTTAAAGTGTGGAGTCAATATGCGAAAATCTGTTACAAGGTACTGAAAGAACTGTAAATCACAATCTAGATTCTTGTAAGATAGAAATGGAACTTTAATTCAAAGAGTGAGAGTAGAAAATACTTCTTCTTCTTATACTTGTTGTAGATCTGTCGATCTGTTAATTCCGACGTTGAAGTATTTCTTGAGAGATAGACTGCCAGCTATCTCTCACATCTTTTTGGTGGTCTCCCCGGTGGACTCTTGCCAGCTGGTTTTCCTTCTAAATCAATTCTTGGTAGTCTGCGCTCCTCCATTCTTTTTGCATGACTGAACCATTCTCTTCATCGTTGCCTACTCCATCTTACTGCATTTTGCACGCCACATGGTTCACTGATGATGTTTCGTATTCTATCCCTTCTTGTCTTCCTTACAATTATTGCTCTTAATGCCTTCATTTCGGCTGTTCGTAGCATGCTTTTGGTTTTATTGGTGTCTTCTCTTGATTCCATGCCATATGTCATAACAGGTCTAATGCAAGTTTTATAAATTCCAACTTTGCTGTCCATTCTCATATATGGGTTACTCCAGACCACATCTCTCAAACATCTGAATAAGACAGTAGAAAATACTGCGGTTACTAAAAAAGAACATAATACTTTCTGTGTAGTTTTCAGTATGCGATTTTTCCATGTAAGACTGTGGTCAAAATATACCCCTAGGTATTTTGTTTCTTTGGCAAATGAAATCTCTATTCCTCTCCCAGCAACGGTGGTTTTAGACCTTGTAATGCGGTCTGTTTTGGGAAGTTAACGATTTGTGTTTTCATGAGCATTGATACCTATGTGTCTCTCTTTTGTTTACACCAGTTAGCAACTATATTTAGAGCTGCTCGCATTCTCACAGATACCATCTGGGCAAATTTTTCACTGACGACAATTGCAATATCGTCAGCGTATCCTAGACTATAAAAGTCCTCTGTGGACAGTGATTGGTCTTGTGATTGCTCTGGCTGTTTCCCAATCTGCAGAACTTGGGCATGTCACCTTTGGTCTACGTTGTTTCGCCTATCTGCAGTATTCAGAATAGTTGAGGCCTGAAAGTGCGTGCCTATGAGTTCTCCAAGACTTTTCTCTTTGGTCTCCGTAAATTTGCCATTAGCCTTCTTTAGGATTTCTTTATTGGTAGTATCATCCTTTGCCAGGACTTGATGGATTTGAGAGTAGACTGGGATATCTGTAATCTCCAAGAAGTAGCAACCTACATACTACATACTGCAGAAACTACAGAACAATACATTCAAATCCTATTCCTTTAGATGTATGACAGAAAAAGAAGGAAAGAGCAAAGTGTATTGAGCAAACGAGATTGTAAATATCATCATGCTATCGTTATTTTAAAGTTATTGAATCTAATCAGGTATACTAGGTGCTCACAAACTTACATCCAAATACCAACAAGATGCATTTGCTTCCATTAAGATGCATTTTCTTCTTCTTCTTATTCTTAAGATGCCGTGCATTTCTGAGTAGGCGTCCACCGTACATTGTCTTGTCAGTTGAGATGTTAGATAATCAGGTTTAAATAATTATGTTTATCGCCAACCGCCACTAAAGCTATTCATTATTGTACTCATTTGCCGCCATTTGCGGCAGTAAAGTAACACTTTATTGTACTGAAAGAAGAATTTTACTTTACCTGCCGCGATTAATCGAGATTGAATGTAAGTGGCCGATGGCAGTAATCGATTATTTATTTGAGAAACTTACAATTTATTTACTTTAGTTATTTAAAAATATTCTACACAATTTGCGATATTATCAATTAAATTTATGTCAAAAAGTGAAATTATGTAGTATTTTGCAATTATATTCATATAAAATAAATCAAAACTTTACCGATTTAGTAATTATTCAATACTGATATTAACTATCGATTAAAAATCGAAAGCAGCCATCTTGCAAAAGTTATCTGTCATCACTGTCATGAAATTATTATGACGTTTACAATTTAAAAAGTTCTTAAATTGTAAATTGTAAATTAGTGTTAAAACCAATATCAAATTGTTGGCGATAAAATTTTGTATGCACCACGTCAGTAAAGACTCTTTATCGAACTCGTCTGTTATTCGCCTCGCTCGTTATGCTCGCTCTGCTCATAATAGCAGACTCGTTCGATAAAGAGTAACTTTACTGACTTGGTACATAAATAACTATTTTAGCAGCATTGCGAAGCATTTCATAGCTCTGAATTCCTGTCGATTGGAGAATATTACGCAGCCGTGACATCTTTTTATGTCCCATACATCTCTTACCCTCAATCTTTTCTTCGAGTATCAGTTGCTGAAAAGTGTATCGTTCCCCTTGTAACATTTGCCCCAAGTATGCAGTCTTCTTAATTTTAACATAATTGAAAAGTTCCCTATCCTGAAATGCATTTGTTTATTTTCCCAATAATTCAATATCTGGCAAAGAGAAAACAAAGCTGAGCAAGATCCAGGTGGATACTGTGAGATGCTAAAAAGACCAGTTTTCCGGACTGGAAAATCTAAATTCCAAAGCCAGCTAGACGCTATACTATCTGGAAAATTATGGTATTTTTTATTTCTACCTCTCCTGGTTTATTTTCATCCAAGACATCTAAGCCAAGCCGCACACCAAAGAAACATGAAACGAAAAACATGAAACATGAAACGAAAAACATGTTTCATGAAAAGAAAACACTGCTAAAAAAATCTCAAAGTCCGCCTACTAATGAAACGAGTGTCATTCATGCTCATGACACATTTTTATTTTCGGAGAGTCTCATAAATGGCCGGATATATATTTGTTTAGCAGTGGTTTATTTCCATGAAGCGTAATTTACGTTTCATGTTTCTTTGATGTGCGGCCGGGCTAAGAAAACAGTTCAATGTTATTGATAACTTTATTGCTAGTATAGCTAAGATAATTAAGTAATTTGTATAAAAATAGAGTCAAGGACACCACTATAAATAAAACAAAAATAAAGCAGCTAGCAGAGCTCTAACACTATAACCAAGAACCATACATTACTGTTTTTTTACTTCAATGTTGATGGACTTAAACACCTTGTTTATGTCGAATTTTAAAATACTGCTATCCTCATACTTAATTTTAGAACAAAAACGGAACAATTACGTAATTTAAAATATATTTCAAATATAACACTATATTCATCACACGCTATTGAAGGTGGTTTACAACTTATTATTAAAGATGAGTAAAAAATCATTGCGATGTATTTTTGATCATAAATTAAGCGAAGATCTTCACGGTCTTTTTTTATAGCAATGGATTGATTTACAAACAACCTTTTGTTAATTTTGAATCGTGATATCATAGCTTTAAGGAAACGTTTCAGCTAATTGCTTAACAACTTTGACAAGTAACAAATACTTTACATTACCAGAAGTAGTCATCATATTTTGCTGCGATTCCGGTGTATATGATTAATTGAATTATTATAGATGCAAGCTTGCTTTTCTTAAATTTACAAGTAAGTCCTTCGGAAATGAAGTGCTAAATTCCGGGTTCTTCTTTTCTTCTTCTTTAAGTGCCGTCTCTAACCGGAGGTTAGATATCATCATCACTATCTATCTTTACTCTATCTACCGCTGCTCTGAAGAGTTCTATTAAACTGAATTTAAACCAGTCGCTTAAATTCTTCAACCATGACACTCTCCTTCTTCCTATACTCCTTTCTCCTCTTATCTTTCGCTATATGATCAGTCTTAGTAGTTCATATCGTTGTCCCCTCATTACGTGTCCTAGATATTGTAACTTCCTTATTTTTATCGTGTTTATAATTTTATATTGTTTGTCCATTTCTCGCAATACTTCCGTGTTAGTTTTTTCTGTGTCCATGTTATTCTAAGCATCCTCCTGTAACACCACATTTCAAAGGACTGTAGTTTATTTATGTGTTCTTGCTTCAATGCCCAGCTTTCAATTCCATATTGCAGTATTGAAAACACGTAGCATCTCAAAGCTCTTACTCTCAGTTTTAATCTAAGGTCTTTGTTGCAGAGAATTGCTTTCATTTTTACAAATGCATTTCTTGCTATTTCTATCCTAGCCCTTATTTCCGTTGTTTGATCATTATTGTCTGAAATACAGGTTTCTAGGTATTTGTATTTATCTACTCTATCGGTACATTCCACAAATGTATGTTTGTTTGTATATTTGTTTTCTTTGTTATGATCATGGAATTTCTTTGTTTTTTTTCTTGGAATTCGTTAAATAACAATTCTTTATCATTGTGCTATCCTGGTCTATATTATTTTTCCTCGAGTCCCTTAGAATTACTCTTTTTACGGCCCAGCTGATAACTTTTCTGAAGCTATATATTGTCAGTGTTAAATTTTGTTACGTTTCCTTCTAGATGATGGTTGATTTCGATGATTCAACTGATAAAATATTAATCAGAACTTAAATCTTTTCTCCAGATAGTTGATCTAAACGTGTCTTTGCTTTATATTGTAAACTTGGGGTTAGTTATAGATTCAGCTAACTTTATGATCATTATTGGGGTAGTTTCAAGCTTCATGGTAGCTGTTAAAATCACCACATATACAGCAGGATGACCAACTAGGGTTATTGCGTGATATAAGGATATATTCACGTAATTTTATTTCTTCTTCGTTAGCGGTATGAGTTTCCTAAATTGAATCTATGGTCCAGAAATTCGTTTTATATTTACTTGGCAAATGATGGTATTATTTAGAAAAGTTTCTTGTTAGCGGAGTCTTAGAAGAACCGTTAGCATCAAACATCACAGTTTCATTGGATGTCGTTTTGATTTCAATTGTAAAAGTCGACCAGGATGAAAATACGCTCTTGTTAATTTAGGATTGCACGTATATTATTATATTCTTTTTCTCATAGGCACCTTTCAGTGCGTCACAGTTTTTCGATTTCTTTCTAACGCATTAAATTGTATGTGACAGAAAAAAAGGCACGTCCGTGATTAGGGACATTTATAACATTTATTCTAGTTGTCGATAGATGGCGCTGTAATCGAAGAAAAAATTATTTACGAATTATATAGTATATCTACGAATATAATCTGTACAATTTATAAGACTATACAAATCAAAGAAAATACCATTTTATAAATGCAATAAACACAATTGATTTGTTTTTATGCCAAATTGCAAATAAAATTTGACAGCCGTCAGATTTAATTAAAATGTCATATTAGAATAAATGTTATAAATGTGTATTATTACGAACTTACCCTTTTTGTCTATCATTTGTAACGCACTGAACTCTACCTATAGTGTTGCATGGTCGCCATGTAGTGTTCGTCTTTCCAACTGGAGGTCAGCCAAGCTTAACTTCAACATCTTTACCAAGAAAACACATAATATGGTTACAATTTTGGTAGGTCACAAGGCGCTGAGTAACATTACGACCTATCAGGTCTGCTTTTTTATATACGTTGGCAAGGTCAGTGTATCTAACAATATAAATGTATCATGTTTTAGAAAATATTTGGTTTGTTTCCCTTATGCTACAATACCACAACGCAAGCGAGTTTATATATTATTATTATGTTGTATGTATTTGTAAATATATTGGAGATTTCAATGCTCAGTCACAACAGAAACACCAAAAATTAAAAAAAGTGTGTGTACTTTGTACGCACGGAAGAAGTTTATACTTCTAATTATACTTCTATATACTTCTATATATGTACTTCTATTGTATGATTTCAATGAAATAAATATATTTTAAACAGTTTATTTGAATTTTATTTAAATATTAAACTGATTTTAAGACTTACTACGATCCAAAAAGTTTCCTTAAAGTAATACCAAAAATTAAAAAAATTATGTCAACAGCATGAGGTGTTCCCAAGCGGTTACCCATCCAACGCATAACCGCGCCGCTCGACACTGCTTAACTGCGGTTATCGGGCGAAAACCGATGTAAGTCAGTGTGCTAGAGGGCCGTAGCTATGTAACAATGGAATAAAATTGATACCTTATAAATAATAAAACTGATGCACAAGAATAAAATCATTTTTTTAGTAAAATTGTGGCTTATTTCCCATTAAAAATAGTTAATTACAAAAATTCCACAAGAAAATAGCTTCAGAACAACATTAAAATTGATACCAAAATGAATTATTTTGACAGATTGTACAAATAATATTAAGATTGCTTTTTAACTTGTATTTTGTATTCATCATATTTTAACACTTTTTATCTTATTCCCGACGAAGACAAACCCAAAGACACAAAAATTCTTCTTCTTTAACACTTTCGGTGCCCATGACGCACGAGTAGCGTCACGAAGGTTTTATCACAGGTACCGATGACGCATAAGTGGCGTCAGTAGCACTGTGTTACTAAATGAACGATTTATGTACATGGTACCAGCCAAGTGGCGCTTGTTCAAGATGGGCACCGAACGTGTTAAGTGCCATCTCCGCGACGAAGGTTGGCAATCATCATGGCTATGTTGACCTTCGTGGCAGCTGTTTTGAACAGTTGCCTTGATCTGCAACCAAACCATTTTCTCAGGTTTTTCAACCAAGAAACGCGTCGCCTTCCTACGCTTTTCCTACCCTCTATTTTTCATAAAATGATAATATACACAAAAATTTTAATAAATATATTTGCATACTAAAAACCCAATATATTTTGTTCACACTTTATTTGCACTAATACATACGTAACTTGAAAGATTTAGCAATTAACTTCAGACTATCGTTTTTAGTAATCTTGTCGGTGTGCGCGTACTTCATACTGTCGTTTTTATAAAAATTCACTCTTAGCATTTGTTCCAATTCGGCCTAACGAAGTATAAGTGCAAAAAATGATCACAAAAACAACAGAAATCTTAAAACACACATAACTGGTGCTAGCTGTAATACTATACGACTAAATGTGTTTTTGTAGTTTTTTCGGAACCACACTTTTTTATATCCGAATAAATAATTTTCCCCATACAATTTGGATTGCTACACTCAACGAAAAAGGTACCTAATATCAATAAAAATGTTAATTCAGACAACAAACGCAATATTTAAAATTTGTCCAATTCTTGGTTTTATTGGAACAACAAAGCGAGGTTCATCAATTCATTATTTTCGTTAGTTGAGCCAATGTATTACGTTTATTGAATGGATGAACATTCATTATGTATACCATAATATCACTTTATTGATATTACAAACTCTGTTCATTGAGTCAACGAACACTTTCCATTGAAACAACAACGTCGTTAATTGACCGACGAAGACTATTCGTTGTGTCAATAACAGTGTTATTTCTCCTAACGTATTTCGTTTATTTCTACAATTATTTCCGTTTATTCTTACAATTAATTCCGTTCATTCCCACAGTAAATACGGTTACTCTTACAAGCAATTCTATTCATTCTTACAATCAGTTTCGTTCATTCCTGCTATGAACGTATTTTATATTAATAATTACTGAATGCATTAGCCCAATGTATGATATTGATTAACAATAATTTTTTAAATCCCCCTTTTTTGTCCTAAACCTAATGGACTTTACACTGTGTGATTTCTCATAACATGAGAAATCATATTATTATTTCACTTATACAGTGCGCTGGAAAAGGTGTTACACTCCCCCCACCCCTTATTAACTTATTTATTTTTAGCATATAAACAAAACGCTCAGACAAGTCGATTTCTAAAATAATTAAAGTATATTATAACATCAATGTTTCGAACTTTACATGATTCCTCTTCAGATGACAGGCATAACTTTGATATTTTTAAATGGGAAAGTACATAATGTGACAGCTCATTTAAAAGCGTTTGAAATAGTGATTCCAAAAATGTAAAACACTTTAATCCTTTTTGGGAGCGCAGGTGCAAAATTTCGTTCGAATTCTTTTTAAACGCATTCATTTTTTTAATCCTGAGAAAACTAATAAGCATTTTTGAAAAATTTAAACGGAGAATAAAAGATTACATTATTACCGAGGGCTGAAAGTCCCTTAGAATAAACAAAAAGTTTCTTTTGAATGGTATATTTGAAATTAAAAATCATACTAAATTTTCTCTTTTTCGCCCCTGTGACTTATTAAAATAATCATTATAGAAGTTCTCAGGGACTTCAGACCCTCGATAATACTGTAATATTTTATTCTGCGTTTTAATTTTCTAAAATACTAATAAGTTTTCTCAGTATTCGAAAAAAATTTAAAAAGAATTCGACCGAAATTTCACGATAATAGACACACGAAAACTTCCTTCTACTACGGACTACACTTGGAAACAAAATGAAATTATTATTCGGCACTTCGGCAGATGTAACAGCATTGTTTAACAAATAATTCTTTTTTAAACAATGGTAACACAGAGAATCTAGGGGTATCACGATAAAGAAAAGCCGTTAAATTTCAAATGGTCAAGCAAAACATTTATTGTCTCAACAACTACGTTTATTGTCACCTTGAACGCATTGATTGTGGTTATTAAATGCAGTAGTAGATTGATTAATGCATTCGTTGTCACAACAATCAGTTTACATCTATACAATAATCATATATTACTCTATATTAACAAGATTTTTACATTGTTTTAATGAAATCTGTACGTTGTCACGATAAACCAAGGTAATTGATTGTCATCTACGAAATCAAGAAAGTGAGTTGCTGCCAAAATTAACATTATTTATTAAATATACGAAACTAAGTTATTGGCTGAATAAATTGAGTGTTATTGATTAATGCACTCTAGTTATTTTCACAATTATTATTCAATCATTGTGACAATAACCAAATATATTCGTCAATGTCTAAAAGTTCGTTGAAACAAAAAATTAAATTGTTGTTACAACGAAATACTATTCAATAATCACTGTTAATCAATATTACGAACTAATTTTTTTTTGAGTGTATGAGTTGCACAGTTGGGTTATATAATTCTTGGGCGATGAAAAATAATATATCGATTGCACAAAACTAACGGATAGTTATATAAACCTATATTATTCTTAGCCAAGGTCCTCTTTGAGTTAATATAGAAAAACGATTAAATTTAAAAAAACAAAATCACTACCATTAACAATGTAGTTAGTACCTATTAATTAAAAACCTATTTGGCTAACAACTTTTTTTCATAGCCTTGTACAGTAGGAGGACGATCGCAAAGCGTCGATCCACAATAAGACGTTTAATTCTCAACATTCCGAAAACGGTATGATGGTATGATGACACAACCCATCAACAATCTACAATAACCAGTTCTTTGATTAATATTATACAATTATTTTACTGTTACAGTTATTTTGTCTAGCGGAACTCTCGTGAATAGACCAACCTTACGCTTTTAAATATTTTTCAAACACAAACACCGCCCGAGGGAGATGTACAGATTGTTTTCTGTTTGTGGTAGAAATGGGAGCAGATGCATTAAAGGAAATTAATGAAGACGTTTCGTTTAATCTACCGTTCAATTAACAAGAGTGTAATTGTCTTGAAAAAACATATATGACTTGCAAACTGCGATTGCATTATAAAAAATTCACTGATTAAGAAGAAAAAAATGCTTATGAGGTACTCCAGGAAGAACCAAGGGCAATCACTACAACAAGAAACACACACTACCATTTGATGAAAGCTTTAATATATATCTACGGCGGAAAGGCAGGACCTCGTAACTGAAAAATTTGTATAACATGAGTTACTTCGGTTTTCGCTTTAGAATAAGTGTATAGGCATCTATTAAACAGCGCAGCGGTTACAGCTGGGAAAATTTCCGGAAGGCTTCCAGAAGGCTTTCCCAGCTGTAGGTAATTTATGTTATACAATTTTTTCAGTTACGAGGTCCTGCCTTTCCGCCGTCGATATGTACATTTGTACATATACTTATTCTTTAAAACGATTTGACGTATTCTTATCATACTTGGCAGAAAGTGCGGTTACTATACACCCTATCATAAATAAACGTTTCTAGCTATTACCAGAGACGTCCGACGGGGGATAGTGAATGGTTGACCCTTCTCAAATTCTACGTCACTGGGGGAATTACTATTTTAGCTCAATTTTTAGATTCTTCAATACTGTCTATGTAAATAATAGACTCTTCATTAGTAACGATAAAGTCATTAGTTTTCGAGATATTTGAAATTAAAAATGAAACGGCACAGTTATTTTGATTAAATTGTGTCGCTTCATTTTTAACTTCAAATATCTCGAAAACCAATGATTTTATCGATACTAATGGAGGGTATATTATTTACATAAAAAGTAGTGGAAAATTTAAAAATTTCACTAAAATAGCAATTCCGTCAGTGGCGTAGAATTTGAAAAGGGTCAACCAGTCACTTCCCCTGTCACACGCCTCTGGTAGTAGCCAGAAACGATTATTTAACATAATTTAGTACAGTGTACAATACCTACAGTTTATGCCAAGTATGATAAGGATACGTCAAATAGTTTTAAAGTACTGGGTACAAACAGTTGTTAAATGTTAATCATATGAATCATATCATAAAATTAATAAAAATAATTGTGCCGTTTAATTTGTAACTTCAAATATCTCGAAAACTAATGACCTTATCGTTACCAATGAAGAGCATGTTATAGAAAGTATTGGATACGCATAGAAAGTATTGGAGAATCGAAAAATTGCACTAAAATGGTAATTCCCCCAGCGGCGTAGAATTTGGGAAGGGGTAACCATTCACTATCACCTGTCGTACGCCTCTGGTAGCAGCTAGAAACGTTTATTTATGATAATTTAGTAGGGTGTATAGTAGCCGCTCTTTCTGCCAAGTATGATAAGGATACGTCAAATAGTTTTAAAGTACTGGATAAAAATAGTTTTAAAATTATTAAATAAAACGCCCTGTAATTCAGTAAGAAGCTACATTTTATATAAGTGATTTGGACTAAATTTTAATAATTTACGGTCTATAATCTACAACTCACTGATTGGACATTCTTAATGATAGACCTTGTATATGTTGTTCCTGTGTCAATACTGCATCCAAGTGTACCCCCACAAAAATGAGCTGAGTCTATAGGTTCTTTGAGAAACTCAGTTATAACAGAACCTGACAGAAGTCAGAAGTTCCTTCAGGATATGGTGTTTATGGTCTACACGTATGAAGCTTCCTACCAGGCTAAGACAGAAGGATGGAGAATCAAGATATGAGTAATCAAAACATGATATCACTATATTTTCCGAGAGTCAACAAGAAAAAAAAAAGAATAAAATCTTTATTTTTAAAATCTGGTTATCGATATTGAAGAGTATCTTGTTAATAGGTTATAGTTTCCATAATACTTATAACAAAGGTTATAGGTAGTTATATAGGTATTATATACAATAGTTAGAAATCGTTTTAAAGAGCTCATTCTAGAGCTTGATAAATTTCATTTCTGTAGAGTATATGCAGATTCGTTTATTCAAGTTGAACATTACGTATTATTGGTAACTGACACCCAATCTTGATTTTAACCATCCGCGAAAAGCATGCATGATGTCTAAGATTGGGATTTAAGAGTCTGCAAAACAGTACATTTTTTACATGATACAACAAACAAATAGTGTTGATTATTATTTTTTTCTAAAAAAGCAACCAATATAATAACCATAGTGACAAAATAAAATGACCCATAATCATTTTTATTTGATTCCTACACTAACTAAGATACTAATTAGTTGTATTTTTGTTTCAGACTGGCCAATCCTTCGGAGGGATTGGATTCGGTATACGACGTGAAGTGTTTTTTCTAAATCTCGAAGACGGATATTTCGGCTGCCAAGTCAACGAATCGACAGACGTTTTACAGTTGTTCGAATTATCAAAATTATGTGATGGAACGCCGAACTGCTTCCTCGGTTCCGATGAATTAACCAAAGAACTTAAATGTACAGGTGAGTGTCTTACGTTCGTTGTCGCTTTTTATTTTTGTCACGACTTTAAGGTAGTGGTATTTTCTGTAACTGTAACCGAAGGTTGGACTTTAATTACGACATATGAGAAGAATTCCAGACAAGAAAAATGAAGGAAAATCACTCTTCTAATAAAGGAACCTAATAAAAAAAGGGTTCAATCCGATTGTCATCCATAACATTTGAGTCTGTTTAATATTTATTTCAATAAGCAAATTATATTTTCTATTAATCCATTTTCAATTGCCTTTATTCTTCTTCTTCTTAGTCGTTAACTTATGCAAGTATCGTGATATCATGAAGCTATTAGATGGTTTTTGAAATGTTTCTCTTTCTTACTTTCTCTTCTTACTAGAAGATAGAGAGAAAGTAAGAAACATTGGAAAAACCATCTAATAGCTTCATGATATCACGATACTTGCATATGTACTGTAGCAACGATATGGTATATCTCTCGTGTAGAAGATCAATCTCGACTTCTTTTGCCTTCAAATTTTCCCTGGATGGTAAGGTTTTCAAGGCCATTTCTCCGAAGAAGTTTTTTTTATGTTTAGCTGGTTCAGTATAGATTCATTTGTTCTTTGGGCCACCCTTGGTATACTCAGCATTCGTATTTACGGAAAATATTCGTCAAATACATATATAACCTGTTTATCTTTCTCGATAAGGGCCCGGTATTCCGATGCATAAGTGAAAACTGGAAAAACTAGACTTCCCTGTCTCATTTTTGTATCGACAGTTAAGTATTTCATAACTTTTTCAAGATTTTGTTAATTTTGACAAATAGTTTTTTGCAATTGCTGACTATAAACTGTTCCATTTATGAATATAATGTTAACTGTTTCACTTAAATGTCATTCTCAAGTTGTAAATACCTTATTAATTTGAGCATATGTCTTCTCATATTGTTGTAGAAATTCTAAACATATGTTGTTAATATAAGAACAAGATATTCTCTCGATTTGATTAGGATTCGTATATAATTATTCTTATTCAAATTATCGAGTGAGTCGATTGACTTAAATACTGTACAACAAAAACAAAGCAACATTTGTACAGCTGTAGTCGCTATAAACAAATTAATAGCGAAATTAATTGAACATTTTGAAGACAAACGTGATAATCGTGGTCCATTATTAGCAGTACAAACCGTTAAAGAGCTATTATATAACTTTTGTTTTTTACTATAACCATTGTTTATAAGCATTGTTTGTTAATCGACTTTATTAAACTTATTTTTTCGAATACATATAGAAATTTTGTAGTATTTATAATATTAAGTTTATTAAGTATAACCCCAAAATTGCTTTAGTACCTAAGTAGTCTGTTTTTTTTTTTTGACAAGAGAGTGGAAAGTTTTATTAGAAATATTCATCAGTATTATCCATTTTACGTCACTCTCTCATTCTTATCGTATCTCCATTACTCAGTATCATGATTTCCTCCAATACTCAATAAATTTTCGCCATTTGTCTCTATTTTCAGCTGCTGTAGCTTTCAAGCTTCTTTCTTCTTTCAACTCTATTTCTCTAAGGCGTTCGATACACTTCTTCTTCTTCTTGGTGTGCCTATCCGTGACGAAAGTTGGCAATCATCATGGCAATTATTATCTTATCTGCAGCAGCGCGGAAAAGCTGCACAGATAATGTGTTGAACGAGTTTCTGAGGTTTTTTAACCAGGATGTTCTTCTTCCTGTACTGCGCGTTTGAAATAATTTTCTTAGCAGGATGTCTTGTCGATAATCTGTGCAATTGTGATTAAATAGGTTTTTACAGTGAGGCGTTAAATATAACTGAGTGTTACTTGCACCACAGGAGACAAAGCATCAAAGTAGATGAAATTGACTCTAATTTTTTTTCCTTTTTTGAAAGTTCCCTTAGTATTGTTCTGAAGCTATTTTCTTGTAGCATTTTAATATTATCAATTATATTTACTGAGAATTAAAGACAATTTCAGTATAAAATACGTTTATTTGAACATTCAGATTTCCACTAGGAGAATCGTTATCAAAATACTTTATTTGATTCATATATTATTACCTTTGTGTAGTAGGTAAAATACTACTGTTACATGTGCTTAGAAAGAGGCTATCCTAAATTGAGGAACTATTTTCTATATTTGGCAAACTATGGTGTCCTATGCAGGTGATTTTATTAAGGACCATTTTTCGTGGTTGATATTAACGGTTACCCTAGTTTAATTCGAAACAGAAACAATATTTATGACTTTGTCTGTTTTTCAATATGCATCCAGTAAGTTGTCGTTCCATCGTTTTCGTGGTCTTCCCACTGATCGTCTTCCTATTGGGGAACCGTCTCTCTGTCCCTACTACTCTATTTCTATCTACTCTTCTGTTTCTTACCCAGTTAATGTTGTCCACCTTGCATATCCGTTGTATATCTGCACTTCTAGCTCTATCCCATAGTATCTTATCCATCGATTTTTCGAAGGGTTTTCATCTCTGCTGTCTCTAGCATTCTTTTTGTCCTCTCTGTGTCAGGTCGGATTTCTGCCGCGTATAATTATGCTATGTGGTCATAGCAATGATTCTTCTTCTTCTTATGCAATCCACTAATGGATGTTCGCGATCACGTTTGACCATTTTTCGCTATCCCTTGCAGTATGTATTAGGTCTCCTATGTTTTTTAGTCCTGTCCATTGTTTGACATTACGGAGCCATGACATTTTCTTCCTGCCCACTCCCCTTCTTCCTTCGATCTTTCCTTCAATTAAGGTTTGCAGAAACTGATATCTTTCATTTCTAATTATGTGTCCCAGGTATGCCGTTTTTCTCTGTTTAATTGTGCACATCAGTTGTCGTTCTGTACCAATTCTTCTCAGGATTTCTTAATTTGTTATTCTTGCGGTCCAGGGAACTTTAGGGATTCGTCGATAGATCCACATCTCAAATGCCTCTAGCTTATTCATTGTGTTTATTTTTAAAGTCCATCCTTCCATGCCATATAGGAGCACCGACCATATATAGCATTTTGTGAATCTTAGTCTTAGGTTTAGGTCAAAGTCAGAGTTCGTAAAGACGTTTCTGAATTTCATGAATGCACTTCTGGCTCTTTCTATCCGACATTTAATTTCCATATCCGACATCCAGTCTTCACATAGCCAGGTTTCCAGGTACTTAAACTTTCTTACGCGCTCTACATCTTGGTTGTTATATGCTAGTCTTGCATTTTGATGTTGACATAATTGACGGCTGATTATAAGGAACCTCGTCTTTTTTATGTTGATGCTAAGTCCCATGTTCTCGCTATGCTCTCCAATTTTATTAAGAAGGTTTTGGAGGTCTTAAATTTGGAAGTCTTAAATGGAGGTCAAAAATTAAAATAGCTATGATGATTGCCAACCTCCGTAGCGGAGATGGCACCTGAAGAAGAAGGAGGTCTTCTATATTGTCTGCTATTAAGACCGAATCATCCGCATATCGTATATTATTGACCCAGGTACCATTCACTTTGATGCCGCCTTCGCATTCCTCAAGAGCTTCCTGGAAGATACTTTCTGAATATAGATTGAACAGTAGTGGGGAGAGAATGCATCCCTGTCTTACACCTCTGAGAATTTTTTGAGCTTGCGTTGTTTCATTATCCACCTTGACGACAGCTGTTTGATTCCAGTAAAGAGCCTCTATGCAACGAATGTCTTTTTGATCTATGTCGAGTTGTTTTAGTATATGTACGAGTTTATGATGTTGTCGATCGAAGGCTTTTTCATAATCTATAAAGCACATCATTACATTTTTCCTTTGATCGTAGCAATTCTGAGCTAGCACTTGGGTTGCAACTAGTGCTTCCCTGGTACTCAGGCCTTTTCGAAATCCAAATTGTGAACAACCAATAACCTTATCGCATTTTGTGAAGATTCTGTAGTGAAGAACTTTGAGGAATATTTTTAAAGAATGGCTCATCAGACTTATCAGTCGGTGCTCTTGACACTTTGTTGCGTTGTTCTTTTTTGGCAAAGGGATAAAGGTAGATACAAGCCATTGGACAGGGAATTTTCCTTTTTTTTATAGATTTGGTTGAAAAATCTTTGGAGTATCGTAATTCCCTCTTCATCTAACAATCTGAGTAACTCAACAGGAATTTTATCAGGTCCAACTGCTTTCCCGTCTTTCGAGATATTTATTGCTCTAGTAATTTCTTCAATTGTGATCTCGGGACCAGATAGGTTGTTAATATCTATCACTTGTTCCTGAACGAGTTCTATCTCAGGCCTCTCGTCTGCAAAGAGATTTTTGATGTATTTTTCCCATATGAGTTTCCTCTCTCTATCATCTTGTGCCATTTTTCCTTGTTCATTTTCTAAGATAGAAAATTTCTTTTTTCTGTATATTCCAGCTACCTCCTTTAGTTTCTTATGTAGGTTGTGGTCATCATGTTGTTTTTGTAACTGTTCCATTTCCTCACACTGTTTCTTTAGCCACTTATTTTTTGCCGTTCTTATCTCTCTTCTTATGCGTTGTTGTTGTTCTCGATATTTGTCTCGGTTCCCTTGGTTTTTATGTTTTCTTCTTTCTTCGATAGCAATGATAGATCTCAAAAATGGCATTTAAATAGTTGTGGCACCTATATTGGACATATTACACTGAAGTAGAAACGGCTAAACGCAAAAATTATTATAATTTTTGATTCTATATTGGTAATCGTTTTTTATTATTGAATTAGATTATTCAATTTATAAGTTGTAACATTAATTGTTTTGCCGTCACTGCATAATTGCGATTACATAAAACGTGTGCCCTTGAGTGCATCGAATGAATCTTTTAAAAACGGAGACGGCTAACGGGGCGTCGCGCAGCGCAGCGCAGGTGCAGCTAATCGCAATCGTCAAACAATCGTATCAATCGGGAAATAATATCTTTGCGGCTGGCGGAATAAGGTAACACCAAGAAGATTGGAGATATCCAAGTGAATACCTCTACGTAATATTAAAATAGCTGATTATGCACCCATCTGTCGTGCCGGGTATGCATTCGCTTGTATTGCCTTCAATGCGGAATTCCTAAGGTCTAGGACTTTTGCCGTGAAACGTTCGAGTCGTGATTTACACATTTTTAGGAGGTTTTGAATTAAACGAAGGTTGGCTAAATGCTAAATGAGACTTTGTCACGCAGTTCTTTCGTTGCAGGAAAAAATAGGATTTTATATCATTACAGAAAATTATCTATTATACTGCCCTGCTAAGAAAGAACCCCGTATCCCCGAAATTTTAAAAATTGAGATTTTTGCACCATTTGAATAATTATGATTTATATAACATATTCACATAGAAAAAATCCGTATTTTACATTTCTAATTATTTTATGAAAGAAAATAATTTCCCCGTAAACGCCAAAAATGACTATTATGCTTAGTATAAACCTGGCATTTAACGATTCATAGTAAAAACCGGGTATATGCTCAGCAGATACGGGTTTTTAACGTAGGATAAACGATATGCGAGGTTTTTTTTAAGAAACAGAGCAACCCCGCTAATAATAGCGCTGTCATTACAATGTTTTAACTAAGTATATTGTCGCGTAACTCGACATTGTATTATTATCTTGTTTCGACTTGTAAAGACGTTGTGTGGTATTTAATTAGTGTTGTTATTAGTGGAAAAGGTGGAAAATAATTCGTTGTGTAAGTTTACATTTTTATAATAAAATTTTATTATATTAGAGGTAACCTAAATTGTTTTTTTTTTTATTTTCAGATGTTTAAATCATTTAGCAATAAGATTGTTTTGTTAAAAAAATCATAGAAAATATTTATTTTTTAAATTAACTTATATTGTGTGTTAATAATACATACTATAGCGTGTTTTGTCAACAATTGGAAATATTTTATGTGTAGAATCTTGACCTCAAAATATTAAAATTTAACACAAATCACTTAGATAAAATATGACTGGTTACTGAGTTGTTTTGCTTGTATGGTTGTTCGTTTTTTGATATGTTTATTTTTATATACATACAGTAGGAAAAATAAAAGAATATCCATGAACGATCACATCAATCACATATTATTAAGATAATTAATAATCTATCTCTTTCGTTTGTTATTTATTGAAAAAGAACAGCAAATACAAAATATGTGATTGTATTCTTTCATTTTTTCCGACTGTATATGCCTTTGTATAAATATTTATATAGAACTATTATTTATTAGATATGTCTTCGAAGGCAAAGAAAATGATTGCAATGGCGCAAAAGGTAACTGAATTGGACCCAACGTCGAATTCCTCTATTTACAAAGAAGATGATGTTCAGCTAAATGTTCTGGAATCATTACTGCATCCCTTAACTTCTACCACAGTAGAAATAGACAGGGTTGAACCAAATAATACTGATGGATGTTTTTAATTGGCCGTTAAAACATGTAACTTGAATCGTGTAGTGGTGAAAGAAATGGGGGTTTCCGATTTTTTTATCTGGAAAGACGTATCATTACAGCCGAAATTAAAAAGGCAGAGTCACGTGTTTACCTATCACAAGTTGTTAAAGTAATTGTAAAGAGAGAGAACAAAACTTTACACGTTAAGATTGACGATAACGAAGAGTTGATAGAGGTTGACTTTTTGCAGAGTAGAGTGTTAAAATCTGGGATAAAGGACCCCTCACCTGTGACGACGCCTTCTGGGATTGCTCAGAGTAGAAAGGACCAAATAATAAAAAACTTAGGTGAAATTATACCGGAGAACCGCCATCAATTTTGGGAAGAATTACCAACTTCCGATTAAAAATAATTAATTTTCATTAATTCAATAATTTTTTGTATTTTTAAATAAAATTTTTCATAAATACTTATGTTTTATTCAACAAATCTTCATAGAAAATATCATTAAAATACCTATTTAAATGTTTTGCCTCTCGAGGCAGTTATATAAATTTTATAATAATTACATAGTTAAAACCACGCATAAGACATAATTTGGATTATACGTGGTTTTAGCTAAGTAAATTTGACATAATTCTTTGCATTGTTAGACCGTATGTCGCATAACTAATGTCCATATTGTAATTTTGCAATTTTTTTTTAAATAAGTTGACTATACTCTAACCTAAATGATTTTATGTTATTATTCTACCAAAAGTACAACGGATTAAATAAAAATCTTTAATCGCGTTTTTCTCAAAACTCGCTATAGTGGAGATACGGGGTTCTCTCTTAGTAGGGCAGTATAGGGGAATAGCACTCCTAGAGACAGGGTATAAGATATTAGCACAATGCATACGTGGAAGACTGAACGAATTCATGGAGGATACTGTGGGAGAGTACCAGGAAGGCTTTCGATCCAGCCGTTCGGTAACAGACCAGATTTTCATGCTAAAAGCACATTAAAAGCTAAAATTACAAGCAAATTGCTATGAGTACAAAACTACCCTGCATGCGATGTTCATAAATTTCAAGCAGGCATATGATCGTATAAATAGAAAAGAAATGTACCGTGCTCTGAAAAAATTAAAAATTCCCAAAAAATTTATTAGCTTGATTGAAATGACGTTGACAACAACGAAAACTGAAGTACATAGTGTGGAAAGACATCTCAGAGGACTTCTAAATTAAACAAGGACTCAGGCAAGGTGACCCGATGTCAACCACGTTATTCAATCTTGTTCGTGAAGTAATAATGAGTCATTGCAGCATAAAAATGGAAGAAACCATATTTAAAAATGAACATCAATGTATAGCTTTCGCGGATGATCTAACAATATTAGCAAAATCAAAGAAAGAATTGAAAAGAATTGTGTTTATAATTTTAATATTCCTTTCAATCCCGGTGGTAGGATATAAGGTGTCCGTCTGCAAAACTAGCATAGGCGCCCTTCAGTTTTCTTAATTAACTAGTTTTGATGGGAAATAAGCCACAATTTTACTAAAAAAATGATTTTATTAACGTTTCGACACCCAAATCGGGTGTCGTTGTCAAAATACAAAAAATATTAATTATTATTATTTTTGTATTTTGACAACGACACCCGATTTGGGCGTCGAAACGTTAATAAAATCATTTTTTTAGTAAAATTGTGGCTTATTTCCCATCAAAACTAGTTAATTGCAAAAATGCCACAAGAAAATAGCTTCAGAATAACATTAAGAAATCAGTTTTCTTATATCAATAGTTTGTATAACAATAGTTGGTATTTCTCCAGAGTTGTATATGTTGATGAATATTTTGTGATTATTTCTCTTGATTCGTTGTTCGTCAGTTTAAGTAGTTCTGCTTGTATATTATCGGGACCTGCTGCTTTGCCATCCTTTAGTTGTGTTATGGCAGAATAAACTTCCTGCTGTAATATTCTTGGTCCATCATTTACTCCTTTTTCTAGCTAAAAGGTGGGTTCTCTTTGGCCTTCAAATAGTTTTTATAGATATTCTTTCCACGTTCTAATTTTACTCTGTTTGTCTAAGATGATGATTCCGTCAGAATAAGTTAGATTTCCTCTAATCGATTCCCAATCCCCCAAGATGTAATCCCCAAATTACAGCACCAGAAATACTTTTGTCAGTACCTCCATCTACCCCATCCCAGATAAGGGGGTTCAGGTTGAGACGCATTGAATTACATCAACCACTGAATATGAGTCGTACCACCAAAACCCCTCCACCAACGATTCATCCTATTTCTTTCCTACCCTTGAAACTGGCAATGGAGAAATAATTATTAGTTATCATTGGTTGTGTGAATAAAAGCAGCATTTACAAGAATTTGAATATTAAACAGAAATAAAAAAATATTTATTGTATAAAAAACCATCGCAGTGTAAACATCGAGACACTCTATAGGTTGTTCGAGCTCCGAACCATTTATAATCCTTAAATAATCACCACCGAGTACAATTTCCTTGTAATTGTTTTTTCGAAATGTGACTTTTAACCTCTAACAACAAGTTCACGTTTAGCAGTTCACGATTGGACAGCAACCACTAAACAACTAAACCAACAACCAACAACCAGCTATGGTTCACAAGCCAATAATTCTTTAATTAAAGGAACGACGCACTCACACAATTCATACCGGTCCGGTCGGGTCGTTTCAACATTTTCACGACGTATCTTCCGGAAAATAGCACTTTAGCCATAGGCGAGTGTGGCATATCCTTTGCTAGTTCTTTTGCCGACATTAACGAGACAATATAATAGTTTTTATAGCTATGAAATTATAAAAATTTAAAATCAAGAGAATACAACCTATTAGTTTACGTAAGTAATTCCTTTTATTTGTTTTTCTTTAAGGGAATGGGTACGTAGTTTCTGCTCCAATGTTATTTAAATGGGATTCAATTTTTTCGAATCCTGAGAAAACTAATAAGTATTTTTGAAAAATTTAAACGCAGAATGATAGATTACGTTATTATCGAGAGCAGAAAGTCCCTGAGAACTTCTGTAATGTTTATTTTAATAAGTTACAGGGGTGAAAACTAAGAGAAAATGTAGTGTGATATTTAATTTCAAATATCTCATTCAAAATAAACTTTTTATTTATTCTAAGGGACTTTCGGCCCTCGGTAATAATGTAGTATTTCATTCAGCGTTTAAATTTTTCAAAAATATTTATTGGTTTTTTCAGGATTTGAAAAAAATGAACACAATGTCCTTGGTAATATTTTCCAAATCTATCTTTGTCATACACTCAGTCGAATAGAATATTAGTAAGAGTATGCTAAATGTGCAGTCACTCGAGCGCTTTAGGGACCTATTGGGTTGTGAAGAGTCGGTCCTAAAACCAAAAAAAGTTAAGTAAAGTTTTCCATTTTAGTGGGGACTTCCCATTTTTAATTTAATTTTCCATTTCCAACAATCGTTTTTTCCCATTATAGCCCCATCTATCCATAATTTGAAAAAATGTTTCGAATAAAAATTTATTAAAAGCTTATTTTTATTTAAAGAATCCAAATCTGGAATAAAAATTTGGGGCTCCTATTTAAGATTTTAAAGTAATCCCCCACCCCACCTCTGTGGGGGTCGTTTTAGTACAATTCGATAGATTTTTCAAAAATATTGATTAAGTGTATTTTGCAGTTTTTCGATCTAATGTTTTTTTTTTGCGAAATATCGCGGGATTTGTATTTAAAATTTTAAATTTACCCCCCACCCTTCTCCATGGGGTTATGTTTGGTATCATTCGATAGATTTTTGAAAAATATTGAACACGTATTTTTTAGTTTTTCGATCTAACATTCATTTCGCGAATTATTCCCTTTTTTTGTGAAACTTTTTAACTCACCCATTTCCTTACGCCCCACTGAAATCGTCAGATTTTTTAAATATACACTGTCTTGCATGACCTTTTCGGGCCCCCCGTAACGAACTCACCTGTGTTAAGAGCCAATAATATATGGTAGAGGTACATCTGCAGGGCACCAGGTTTCTCCCCATATGATAATCTGACGCGCTCGAGTAACTGCTAAAATCCCAGCTTGGACTCCCCTACCATATTGTCAGCATATTGTCAGTCAGACAGTGACAATTTTAAATATTTGACATGGCATCGGGAATATTTTGAGTTGTTGATTAAATAATATTGATAGTGTATTTGATAAATAATATTGATTTAAGACGTGAACTTAATAAAAATTATTTATTGTTTATTATTTATGGAAGATCCAAAGCACAGAATACACCAGGATATATTCAGTGATCCAAGTATTTTGTTGTTAAAGATGTTCAAAATTGTAAGCGTTTCATAATAACAATATATTATTAAAAATCACTTTATCACTTTTCCTCTTTTCTCGATTGATTATTAGTTTTTGTTGTACAGTAGATAAATTATTAGTCACTGAATTCATAGTTGGTAAAAAAATTATCAGTAGTAATTGCACAAGAGCTTTGAAATTATTGAATTTTTCCCGAGTGACACTTTGACAGTTTTAATTTCACGAGCCGAAGGCGAGTGAAATTATGTCAAAGTGTCACGAGAGCAAAAATTCTATATTAATTTCAGAGGTCGAGTGCAATTTGTTGCGATTATTTCATGAATAAAACTGTTCAAAACCAAAATTTTATTGTAATTTATTTATGTAAGTACCATTAAACACACAGTTTTTATAAATATTTGACGATTGAAAGTCATCACTTTTATAATTTTTAAAACATTAATTGTCATTAATGTCACTGAATGTATTTTTTCGTAGCAACGAAGGGCATCTGACGTAATATACTTATCGACGGGAGATTATCAAAAATTATCGATTTAATTCAGATTTCTGTAGCTTTCTATTGGTCGGAATCTCCTATGAATGAAATAATCAGTAGTAATTAAACAAGAGCTCTGAAATTATTGAATTTTTCCCGAGTGACACTTTGACAGTTTTAATTTCACGAGCCGAAGGCGAGTGAAATTATGTCAAAGTGTCACAAGAGCAAAAATTCTATATTAATTTCAGAGGTCGAGTGCAATTTGTTGCGATTATTTCATGAATAAAACTGTTCAAAACCAAAATTTTATTGTAATTTATTTATGTAAGTACCATTAAACACACAGTTTTTATAAATATTTGACGATTGAAAGTCATCACTTTTATAATTTTTATAACATTAATTGTCATTAATGTCACTGAATGTATTTTTTCGTAGAAACGAAGGGCATCTGACGTAATATACTTAACGACGATAGATTATCAAAAATTATCGATTTAATTCAGATTTCTGTAGCTTTCTATTGGTCAGAATCTCCTATGAATGAAATGATCATATTAATTAACTAAATTAATAATTAAGGCAATTAATTATACAAGTAATAGTTATCCAAGAACATTCAAAAGCCATCTTTAAAGTTAGTGATAACATTGTCAAGTAAAGTTTACATATCCATACCAGTGAGAATTTTACTACACGTAATTTGCCGTGTAAAGACAGAACAAGTAGGGATAGTCGTAAAATATTTGCGAAATTTGTACCGATGGCCTTAAGTACTATTTAAGAAACCTTTTTTCGATTATTGTGTTACAATATATTCAAGTTTGCTATGTTTTAAGTAAATAAAACTCAAGCTCTTCATTTGGTCTGCGAGGGACATTCCTAAGACTATCCATACGCGATATTGAAATGAGCCTAATTCATCACCAGGACAGACAAGCGCTATTAAACTTGATTAGACTAAGTGTCACATCAGGATTAGCAAATGGAGTGTCATAAGTCGCTATCCCAAGCTTAAGATGGTAACAACATAATTATGTAGGTTACAGCCCACAATGTAAATTGGAAATAAAGGCAAACGCATTGCTGACAAACTATCTAGAAAGCGATAGGTCTAAGACTCTTTGGAGCTGGTAATCTTTTTGGCTGGTCAACTACAATAATCACGGAATTTTCTAAATGTCACTCCCATACGCAAACTAGGAAAAGATGGGAAGAAGGACCAGGATGTAGACTTGCCAAGGTAACACTAAGGAACCGTGGACAGTCAGCATCAAAAAAGTACTTAAGAATAACCAGGAAAAACCTACACTTGATAGTTGGTTTATTAGCTGGTCATTATCATCTAAGCAAACACCTCCACATCCTGGGGCTGGTAGACACACCTCTATGCAGGAAGTATGAGTAAGACGACGAAACTGTCGAGCATGTCTTATGCCCGGAGTTAACGTCACTACGAAAATACGCTTTCGGCGCTGGCCTACACCTGCCCAAATAGGGGAGATATGTCGTGGTGACTGGTCCTCCTTGTTAGAGTGTCACCATGCTTAAAGAATGAGGAGGAGGACGTTATAAAATTCATTAAGGTAGCACGCCATATGGCATACAATCAGGCGAGAGAAAAGTACTGCAGTCAGAAAAGTTGTTCGAAGAAAGCTGATTGGACAAAGAGCCAGAGAAAGACTCAATGGAGGACAAAAGATAGGCAGGCGAAGAGCACGACTTTAGGGAACAGTTAAAGAAAAATTTAAAGAGTATTGAGAATATGAAACTGGGAAACCAAGGTGACGAATAAGAGAAAATGGAGACTGATCGTGGAGCATTCAAACCTTACAATGAAATTTAGAGGACGATTTAAAATCTAATAAAATTGGACCATGAAGACGAGTTCTGAAGAAGGCTTTGGCGCATAACGAACTGTGATTCCACTGATAATAATATGTTTATCTCTGGTGGAACAAAGACTTATGCAGATGATAGTAAATAAAATACAAGAAGAGCAAGCTGCTTTTAAGGAAGGAAACCAAACGAATAACAAAATAAATGTAATTAAAAACATAGAAAGGAAACTAGAAACGGCGGAACAAGTAGGTATATCTAAATTCTATTAAGAATAAATAAACAGTATTTTGAAACCGTAACTCAATTCATTGGAATGGTGGCATGTTGGTTCCATCACATTTGTTGTATCTATTCTGTTCTGAATTAATTTTGGTAATCTTCCAGTATCCTTTTTGTAGACTTTCAGTCTCTAGTCGCTTACATTTGCAAGAATTTTGTATGTGGCATTTACAAAATTTTTAAAGATTTCCTTAACGCTATTTTTATTTTTGTTGATACATATTTTGCTTGTCTTGTCTCTTATAATTGAACACACTTTATTGAAGACAAACAGACCATAGACGTAACTCAATCTATTACCTGACCATTTACAGAAGCGAACCACAGATAAAATTAGAGAAAAAAGTCATTTAATTAGATACAACACAGACTCCCTATCAAATCGCGGATTGTATAAAAAGCCAATAAAAAGTCTATAAAAATGTGGCTTGGTTTATGTCGCGAAGTGATGTAACAAAGATCCCGAACACGTCTATCAATCTTTATTTATAACCACTGCAACCGAGAAAGCTACCTACCCCGATCTCTTTGAGCCAAGGCAATCATGTTTCCATAGGCACATAACATTCGTGGAGCGGGATTTTGTACAGGGTGTCCCAAAAACCACTCAATAAAGAAGTAGTTTATGATGAAAATAGAGATTCTTGATTAAAAATTGTAAACTTTCAATAGATTTTAAGTATGTATTAGTAGGCCAGGAACCGAAGCTTTTCACCTCGCAATTTTTACAGAATGGATCGATTTGCTAGAAAATTTGAGAATAAGTAGTGGATAGTCCAAGGATCAAAATCTATATGATTCCGAAAGGCGCTTTTACCATGGGCGTGTTGCCACCCCATTTTGGGGGTGGAAATTTTTTATTATATTTTGACCGCAAAATTTGATAAAAACATTCATTCTAAGTAAAAAATGTCCTATCCATTTTTTGATAAAATTAACAGTTTTCGATTTATTCGCTATAGAAAGTGTTCGTTTCGTATAGAAAAAATCAATGTTTTTCGATATACTTACTCATTTACAATTCACTTAATTTTTGCCGTAGAAAAAATTTTTTCAAACCAAGTTCTTGGGAAGTAAATAACCTACAATTTTATTTTTAAACATTTTTTCGTATATCTGATTCAAATCTTTCTATTCTGAAGAAAACTACAAAAATTCGTTATTCGCTTTTAACTTCGGTTTTTTAAAAATTAATCATTCTAAGCCAGCCACTTCTAGAATCTATTAATAATACATAAATAAAGAAGAGTGAATAAGGCCAATGACTAAAAACACCGCTAACTTATATTATTATGCTTCCAACTGGATTTCTCCTTTTTTTTTCAAAGAAATATATTGATTTTTTAACCGTAACTTTTTTATTTTTTATCTTAGAAAGTTTGTTAAAAGGTAATTTTGTAGGTTTTTACAAGATCTATAAAACTATTCGTATTAAATCTTTTTAAAATCCTCAGTCGCAAAAAGAGGTGACTTTGAAAGGGTTGGTAAAGGTGGTTTTTGCATGTTATTACAAGTTTTAATTGTCAATAGCTCACTCAATTTTTACCGTAGAAAAAATTTTTGCAAACCAGGTTCTTGCAAACTACAAAAATTCGTTATTCATTTTAACTCCATTTTTTTAAAAACTAATCATTCTAAGCCGGTCAATTCTAGAACCAATTAATAATACATAAATAAAAAAGACCAAATAAGGTCAATGACTAATTTTAATTAGGGTGGTGATTAGGGGGTTGCTTGCAATGACTTTTTCGCTGAAAAAAATAGGGACTGACATTTTTTTCATTATAAGTCACTTAATTTTTGAGCTAGAGACTTTTTTTTGAAGTTAAACTTCTTTAGGCGCGATTGAGATTGAAGGTGAATTTATATTGATCTGCGCGCATGCGCACACCGACAGTTTGGTATTAATCTTTATACGGGCTCTGATTGGGTGTTGAAATGATCTGTCAATAATTGTTCAATATGGAGGTTATCGGTAAACAAAAATGTTGTATAATATATTAGTTTTTATTGTTGTGAGGACAGAAATGAAATCAAATTTATAATTATAGTGACATTTTAAATAGTTTTGAAAAGCCACAGGTACGTAATTCTAAATGTTTCAGTTGTATTCCAATAAAAAATTATCTTCATACCTATTTGGAAAATGTAAAAACAATAATGTACTTACCTAGTACTTGCTATGCTATACCCCTAGTAGGCAATGCTTTAATTTACATAATCTGATTACGAACAAACTTTCTACAAATTTTCATCTAATGTATCGTTTTCTTACTCTATATATTGTTGTATTTTAATTCGACAAAAATCAAACTAATAAAAATTCATATAAACAAAATGTCAAAAAGTTGTTCATTTTGTGTATATTCCCACATGACGTATACGCGAAGGTGGTGCAGTTTGAAATCGCTTCGACTCTCGTACGGCGGGATACACGGGAAGTAGGTTCAAGCCCAATGCAAGTTATATCATTTTTTTATTTTTTTTTATAAATTTTATGATTGTAAGTATATTATTATATAATTTTTTTCAGAAAATACGTATCTAATTAAAATTTTTGGCAACAATTATTGTTCAGAAATCATTTGTGACATTTTTCAACGTGTTTGTGTGTGTTTTATTCTTTTATTTTCTTAATTTTTGGTATTGTTTTAATAAAAAATTTTGGAAAGTAGTAGAGAAACTGTTTACAGTATATTGATTTCGTTGAAATCATATAATAGAAGTATAACTTCTTAAGTGCGTGCAAAGTACACACATTCTTTTTTTTTATTTCTGGAGATAGATCTTTTTAAGTACTTTAAATTAGTTTGAACAAGTTGTTCTCGAAAAATGCATAGTTTTCCCGTCTTTTGACTTTGAAAGTACAATATTTAGCATTTGACGAAGAAGAGCCAACATATATAATACAGTATAGTTCAATTACTGTTGGTCTTAAAGAAAATTAAAGAAAACGGTTTTGTTTATTTTTTCAAAAATAACATTTTTGTTAAGTAAAGTTGTTTTGATAAAACGAAAAATTTTGGAGTTATTAGCAGAAAACTTATTAAAAACATTGATTTTTTCGATATAAAACTAATACTTTCGATAGCGAATAAATCTAAAACCATCAATTTTATCAAAAACAATGTATGGAACGTTTTTTGTTTAAAATGAACGTTTTTACCAACTTTCGTGATTAAAATATAAGAAAAAATTTGCACCCCGAAGATGGGGTGGTAACCACCCCCATAGTAAAAGCGCCTTTTGGCATGATATATTTTTTGATCCTTGGGCTATCCACTAATTATTCTCAAATTTTCAAGCAAATCGATCCATTCTGAAAAAATTGCGAGGTTTTTTCCTATTTTAAGCTTCTTTACTTGGACTGTAGTAAAAGACACAAGATTGTATAATGTAGAGCAGTATCTACAGAAATTCATGACTTTACTGACATATATGCATCTTTTGACTGGATTTTCCAAGACACCATTCCGTTAATTGACCTGAATTTTTTAAATATAACGCTGAATTTACTTCTTTGATAATTAGGTAGTCTTGTAGGTCCCTAAATCCCCTTTTTCTGAAGGTTTACTATCCCCGACTGTCCATAAATATGTCCTGAGCTCATAATTACTTATCCTTAGTCTATTACGGATCTTTTTAGACCCAAAACGTTCCACATCTTTATCCTGTACGAAAACAGGGCATGAGTACCGCTTGGGTGCCCTCTAAAGCGCTGAGAGATGGCCTCTCAGGGACATAGGGTAGAAATCTCCTCCTTTGAGCACCTTGCACTTGTGCCATCCACAGAGTTAAGTTGTAGAATCAGCTTATTGATTTTGGCTTTCGAGATGTAAGTTAGTTTTGCAGCCTTAATCTCGTTGTTTGTCATGGTATCGACTGCCATCGTTGTTACTCTGACAGACTTTGTGGTTCCTTGCTTTTCATCTTAAGAGATTTCTTTAAAACTTCCTGGCATTTCGGCGTTCAGGTTCTATAGAAGTTTTCCTTTTGGCTTTAGGAACCATGGTGTTGGCTATAGTTCTCTTGGACCAATTTGGCCCTCAGTTTCTTTTGTCGTTTCTTCATCACCTCTCATAGAGTCTAACTTGCGAGGTTAAGGTCTAAATACAGTAGGATCCAATCTGTTGCCTCAAAAGAACCGTTTTCGATACTATCACCATAGTGCCTTATAGCCTTCACCACGACTTCGCTTGGGGATTATTTATCAACTATCTCCAGTCTAGAACCTCTAGGTTCAGTTTCAACAGGACCACCTATGGTGCTATCAAAGATTACACATCCCCAATCATTGTTGGTGGTACCCAGCCGTTTAGGACGGTTAAGTCCTAAGACTCTCCATGCAAAACTTGTCCCCTGGGATTAATCCTTTCCTAGCTCTGCTTTACATTGATAAAAAACACTGTAACTATACATATCTCTGTCTCTAAAAACGGACATGGATGACATTACGAGCTTTATAATAATTGAAAATTACGGTAACAAAATCACGATGTTTTTTTTTCTTTGGATACTCCATATTTTCTCCATTTTGAAGATCTGGGTGAAGCACAACAAATGCTACAAGGATAAGAAAACGTATGTTCAAAAATAGGTCTAAAATGAACCTCACTAAGACCAAATTTATAACAAATTTAGTTCCCAGCGAACACCTAATCATTCAAAATCAAGTGGTCGAATTGACAGAAAAGTATATATTGTTATGATCTGCTTTCTCTTACTTTTATATTAATTAGTATTTATTTAATTAATTATTCAATTGTCGCAAATCATACATAAAAAAAATTAAGAAAAATCTCAGGGTGGCTTTTTGTCATAAAAAAAATAAGTAAATTATCTTAGGTTATACTTATCCTTTCTCTTGGCTTCAGTATCTCTTAGTTGATCCTTATCGGGATAAAATAGGAAAAGGAAATAAATAGAAATACCATAAATAAGCACATACAAATACAAAAAGACTAAGTTTTCACTCTAATGGAATATAAAACAACATAATGCTATTCCACATCCCACCAGAATGAAAACAATGGGAACCTTCTCTGGTTACACCTCCGAGGCTTCTACAATTTGCAAGCCATACGGATGCTGAGACTAAGGAAGATGAGGGAATTCTACAATTTACAATTCACGTCCCATCTGCTCAGAGCGGTAAAGTTCCAACGAGAATGATTTACATTTACTCTGTGTGGAGTATGAAGGGAACCATTCTCGTTGGAACTTTACCGCGCTGAGCAGATGGGACGTGAATTGTAAATTGTAGAATTCCCTCATCTTCCTTAGTCTCAGCATCCGTATGGCTTGCAAATTGTAGAAGCCTCGGAGGTGTAACCAGAGAAGGTTCCCATTGTTTTCATTCTGGTGGGATGTGGAATAGCATTATGTTGTTTTATATTCCATTAGAGTGAAAAATTAGTTTTTTTGCTAGCAGTTGCCGCTAGGGCATCTATACCATTTCGTTCGTTGCAATCCGGGACTGCACACTGGGGTTTGTTTTGGTTGGATCAGGGAGAGCAGCATATGTGCCTCCTGATGAGAGACTAATAAGTTTCGAAACCGGTAGAGGTGCTTGCAGCACTCTCTGATTGGACCGGAATATGGTTCGGCTGTATTTTCGTTTTGCAACGAAATTGAAAATGGTTATTCATTTTTGACATACAAATACCTTTATTATCAAAAGCAATGTTCTGAAAATTTATCAATTAAATCCTGTGGGCACAACTGTCCAAATGAAACTTTTACCATATAAATTAATCTAATTCAAACAAATATTTATCGCTTTGTTCTTGATACCATTAATAAAACAAGCTAAACAAACCAATTTAGGTATTCGCAAGACTACTTATACTTCCTATTAAATTTTTGAAATGCTGGAATCTAAATTCATATGCTTTTACGCAAAAAAAAATTAATTTCTGATTATAAAGAAAATCTATCACATACGTTATTGACTAACCTTTTTGATTCACACACAATGATGTCTCCTTTTGACTCAAACAGCTCTTCCTTGTTGATTATGTTAGGCTACCAATCAAAGCCCTCTCGGTTCTCAGCATCAATCCATCAGCATACCAGCAACTATTTCTCCAAAACACGATCCAGGCCTCTTTTGACCAGTACTCGTTCAATAAACTCTAATACTCTCTCCTCTCTTTCTCACAATGATAATCTCCTGAGACCCAAGTATCTTTTCTACTTGGTGTCACAAATAATTTTAATAACTATAGTTCTTGTAACTTACTCTCTTGGACTTTACAGAATCACAGAGGTATTTCTTCTCAATTTGATTTGTCTCTCGTTCCACTTTTCAGCTATTCTTCACTATCAAACAACCACTAGTACTTGCTTCTGAACTACTAACGAAAACTTTTGACTGCTCTTATCGTACGCCGGTTACATAATAAACTCCTTTTCCAAAGTGTCTGAACATTCAAAACTTCTCTCTCCCCATTCCAAATTGCCAAGCCAATCAGAAACATTTCTCTCTCCACATTCGAAAAACCCATGCATTCTGTCAACAAATACTTCTACTCATCATAATTACTTTTCGGGAATTCTACAAATATTCTTGGGCTTAAAAAAGGACTTAAAATTCCAAATTTCTCTACCTTATTTTTCTAAAAACTTATAATTACAATTACCTGTGGATTTTGCCTTTCCCGTAACAAAACAATCTTTTTAAAATTATAATCCGAAATAAATTGTCTTTTCACTTCACCTTATTTACAATGTCTTTAATTCTTCAGGGAAAAACTCATTAAGGATAAACCCACTGCGTAAAAGCTAACTTCTAATAAATAGTTACAAATCAATATACAGGGTGTATCAAATTTATGTGCCCGCGTTATATTAAAAAATTAAATTTTTATTCTATCTTTGATTGACAAAATGATACACAATAATATATCTCAGTCATGAAATCAGAATAAACAAGGATGATCAGACCTGTAAATTTCAACGACGAATAACACTTGCTTGGGCGGCGTATGGTTCACTAAGAAACATCTTTAAAAGCAAAATTCCAATAGCTATGAAACGGAAGACATTATTTGACCAATGCGTTCTTCCTATTGTGACATACGGAGTAGAGACTCTCACGCTCACAAAAACAACCGCAATTAAAATGCGAGTGGCACAAAGGCGTATGGAAAGATCTATTCTCGGCATGACAAAAAAAGACAAAATAAGGAACCAAGACCTAAGGAAAAGGACAGGTATCACTGATGTCGTCGAACGTTTAGCCAAGTCCAAGTGGAATTGGGCAGGTCACGTAGCTAGAATAAAAGACTCGAGATTGACCAGAAAACTAATTGACTGGCGTCCAAGAGAAGACAAACGCAGCAGAGGGACGACCACCAATAAGCTGGAAGGCGCACAGAATAGTGGAGAGTGGCGAAAAATTGGAGAGATCTACGTCCAGCAGTGAACAGAAGAGGTTGCATGATGATGATGATCTAGAGAAGGGTACAATCAAAGATAACACAAGAGTATCATTGTTGGGAGTACCCAGCGGTCTTGGGACGGTTTAAGGAGCTGCAACGTCCTAAGACACTCCGTGTAAGACTCGTTCCATGGAATTAATCCTTTCCCAGCTCAGCTATTCGTTGATTATATTAGGAACACTGTACCTATACGTATCTCTAACTCTAATAATATTACTAATAATCACTTCACTATGTGAAGACGGCCCTGGATGGCATTATGAGCTTTACAATGATTCAAAATTACGGTAACAAAAAAACATTGTTTTTAAGTAGAGCATTCCATTCTTAACACTTCTTAATTGTTACGTGGTGACAAATTTTTGCAAATGGCGATATGGTTGAATCTTGTTTGCAATTTGGGACACCCTTTACAAGCTGGTAATCTGCAATAGTGAACAGAAACTAGCATCGTGGCCATGAATCATTCATTGGCATTTAAATGGGCGACTTTGCTGCCCTAACAACATATATCTACAGTCGTTTAACGTGGCCATCTCTTTCTATTTAGCCTCTCCTCGTCTTAAATATAATCGGGATTTAGTGGTAGTCGAAGATCGTTATCTTCCTTTTTTGTTACCGATACCCATTTTGGTAAGCAGCGGCAAATTATACGATAGGTTTAAAAATAGCTGCAAAATCTCAGGTTGCAGAGGAGGAATGCCGCTTCATCAACTAAATTATTTGATATAATTAGTGTTAGCAACGAAAAAAATTTATGAAGCCTTTGTTATATCTTCAGAATTTATAACTGTTTTGTCCGCGAATGGCTTTTGATTTATTAGACAGGCTATTCAGGAATATATTGTTAAATATTTTTTTTGGGGAGAATTTAGAGAATTAATTTTATGTCAAAGACCACGAGATCGTAAATTATCATCGCCCTATATATAGCCAAAATTTGTAAATAAAATGATTTAGCCGTAAGCAGTGATTCGTGGAAAGAGGAAATGTTTAGTGGTAAAGATTCTACGAACGGACTTATACCAATTAAACAATGAACTAAATTACGGTCGGAGTTGAAAATAAATGTATTCGCGGTTGAAGTAGACAATAGAATGTTTCTAAATGGTTTCCTAGAAAGAAAACGACGGTAAACAATTTGTTTAGTTTTAGAATATAGGGTTTTTCTAAAATATAAGAAAAAAAAGTAATTTTAATATCTCCTGGAAATTTGACAAGACAGAAAATTTGTATACAACACTATTTGTTCTTAAGAAATGAAAGTAGGGATGTAATGTGTAGAGAGAATGCTTGTGATTGGCGAAGAGATTGATAGAGGGAGAATAGAGTGGTTGAGTCTCAAATTGATGAGGAAAAAATTGTTACTGTGTAAGATCGGAAGGGAGCAGTCCAGTTTTAAAAATATTAATTTTGTGTAAAGTGGTGAATTTGGTGGCCGTGTAAGCAGATTCCTGTTCAGATGAAATCGTGATCGAGTCGAGAAGTACAATGTCCTCGTGTCCGAATAGATTCCAGTTTCTGTCTGGAACGAGTAGCCGGTTTGTATCAATTTTGCACAAGATATCGAGCTGAGAGAAGAAATCTTGGAATTATAAAGATTTATATTGTTTGTATCGAGTCGGAGACTAAATAGAGAAGAGATTTCGAACGTTTTTTGTTTGTGAAACAGTTTGGAAGAGAAAGACCGTAGCAGCATCCGAGGAGCACGTGTGGGAGAACCGAGGACAAAACAATCCACGAGAAGAAGTAAAGAATAAAAAAAGGTTAGTCAGAATATTTCTGAAAAGGAGAAAGTTGTTGTATATTACATACCATATTTGTTTTTTGTCAATTTAACAGTTTTACAGCATAATTTATTCATTCATAAATTCATAGAAGAGATAAATAATCTGTTTAAAAGGTAAATTAAATATTGTTTTTTTATATATAATAATAAGAACACTGTACCAAATCATTTAAATGAAAATTTGTTAAAAGAAAAAATAGATAGTACAATTAAAGATTATTTTATTAGATAAGAAATTTTGACAACAGAATAAAATTTTAGCATACATTTTGAATCTTATGTTTATGGTATAGTATATAAATAAATAATAGTTATAACATTTATATGATTTTGAGTATATTTATTTTCCCTGTGTTGTCCTGGATAAAGTAAGCAACGAGAAATACTAGAAGCCACAAACTAAAGGTAATTCATTAAAATCAATTAGTCCTGAGAATATTTTTATTTGGAAAGTTTTATTAAATTTTAGTTTAATTTTAATTATTAATTAAAATAATTAATTAATTAATTGAGTAAATAAGATGCTGATCAATCTCATAGCAGAGAGAAAATACAAAGCATAATAATACTTAATGATTCCTTAATGATAGAAGAATAAGAATGAGTTGGATAGCAGTGGGTAAACTAAGCTTTATTATATGAGATCCAAAAATCCCAGTTATTTTAGAACGAAAGGTTTTGACACATGTATCCTTCGTGTCATGACTTATGAAATGGAGATCTTGATACTTACTAACCAATCTGTTAATAGCTTTAGAATAACCCAAACAGCTATTGTCAGGCTTATGATAAATGTAAGCTTAAGAGATCATATGAAAAACGAAGATCTACGAAAAAGAATCAAAGTAAAAGATGTTATCTAAGTTTTTACAAAATATAAATGGAAGTGAACAGAACATGTGGCAAGAGAATTCGAAGATAAATACTTACTAACTAATCTCTTAATAGACTTAGAATAGCTCAAAGAGCTATTGACAGGTTTATGATAAATGTAAGCTTAAATCATATGGAAAACGAATATCTACGAAGAAGAATCAAAGTAAAAGATGTTATCGAAGTTATCACAAAATATAAATGGAAATGGACAGGATATGTGGCAAGAGAATTCGAAGATAAATTGGCAAAAAGAATAATACTCCTATAATGTCCAGGACCGGACCAGAAGAGGCTGCTAAAGACATAATGATGCAACAGCTTTAAAAATAGCTCACTCACTTTTTGCCTTAGAAAAAATTTTTGCAAACCAACTTCTTGGGAATTAAATAAGCTACAATTTCATATTTAAACATTTTTTCGTATCTCTGACACTAATCTATTTATTCTGAAGAAAAGAGCATTTTTACCAAACTACAAAAATTCGTTATTCGCTTTTAACTCCATTTTTTTTAAAACTAATTATTCTAAGCCGGTCAAACTTCTAGAACCTGTTATTAATACATTAATAAAGAAGACCAAATAACGTCAATGAATAATTTAAATTAGGGTGGTGATTAGGGGGTTGTGTCGGATCACTTTTTCCCTGAAATAAATAGGGACTGACATTATTTTCATTATAAGTCACTTAATTTTTAAGCTAGAGACTTGTTTTTATTTCTGATGATAGATATTTTTAAATACTTTAAATTAGTTTAAACAAGTTATACTCGAAAAATGCATAGTTTTCTCGTCTTTTGAGTTTGAAACTACAATATTTAACATTTGACGAAGAAGAGCTACAATATAATAAAGTATAGCTCGATTACTATTGGTCTTAAAGAAAATTAGAAAACACGGTTTTGTTTATTTTTCAAAAGGTAAATTTTTGTTAAGCAAAGTTTTTTTAATAAAACGACAACTTTTTGAGTTATTAGCAGAAAACTGATTAAAAACATTGATTTTTTCGATATAAAACTAACATTTTCGATAGCGAATAAATCAAAAATTATTAATTTTATCAAAAAAATGTATTAAACGTTTATTGCTTAGAATGAATGTTTTTACCAACCTTTGCGGTCAAAATATAATAAAAAATTTCCACCCCAGTGAAGGGGTGGCAACCATCCCCGTGGTAAAAGCGCCTTACGACATCATATAGATTTTGATCCTTGTACTATCCACTTCTTATTCTCAAATTTTCAAGCAAATCGATCCATTCTGTAAAGATTGCGAGGTTTTGTCCTATTTTAACCTTCATTACTTGGACTATAAATAAATAAACTGAGAGTCGCACCAAAGAAGCCAAAATGCATATTTTCAATATTTTTCTCTTCATTCCATTAAAATGAAAACCTACTGGCAGAGGAGGAAAACTCAGACATGAAAAATATCTGGTCTTTTGTAAGACAAAACGACAGCAAAAAATGTCAGAAGCAAGTCAGCTATGTACATGTTCATATAATATGTGTCTCTATGAATTCTTTGATACTATTAATTCTATTAAAAATTTTTCAAAACTAATTTTTACCGCTTTTCCATCTCACCAGGTACCCGTGTAAAAACATCTTAAGTAGGTCTTCGAGACAATGAACAGCGATTCAAATTTTATGCAAATTATCAATAAAGAATCATTAAAAATACTTTATAAGGCCGTTTTAAAACCAGTTATCTCGAAAAACAAGCTATTAACAGTATTGCAGGCCAATGGTGTAGAGCAAGATTTAAAAAACTTGAGGCTTTGTAGAAAACGAGATAATTAAGAGGTGCAGCGGCGTAGATGAGAATAAAAAACTGTGTTTAAAAGGCATCAAACAGTGTGTCTTTTATTTATGGAATTATGTGTTCTGTCATTTATGAGTATTAGATAACCATTACTAACTAAAAAAAAAAATGGAATGTACTCTTCACTTGTTTTCAACTATCTCTGTCAATACTTTGTGCAATTGTGCAATTTTTCTTAAACTTCGACTCATTTTTGACTTTTACTTTTATTTACTAATCTAATCATACTATTCCCGTTTTCTCCTTGTCTTCAGATCCCCACGTTTTTCTGGATAGTCTTCTAGTTCTTTATTGGATCTAGCTAATTTGTTCGTCATTAGTTTGTCTAACTTTCTTTACTTAAATAGAGAGTTATTGCCACCGGCAAATAAAGGATCCTTTATTACAGGATACTTTAATAAAGGACAAATACAGGACGGGTGTAAAATAGTGGTATTGCAAACGCAGTTAAAGAATCTTTTATTTTGACAAATGACATGAAATATTTTTGTAAATATAAAAATAACCTATAAAATTCCATTTGTCGATATAAATTAAAATAAGATAATTGAAGAGTAAAACGTTAAATTCAATTATTTTGTCATTTAAAGATGTTTAGAGAACAACATAATATATCCCATAATACTCATCGTTCAATAATATGGAAGTGCAATAAATTGGAAATACTATTTTAGGAGTTTTTAAATACTTTTGCATTATGGGTATATGTAATGGGGAATTTCTGGAGAATATATTATTAGGGAATAGTGGATATCCATTCCTCAACTACAACTACCGAATGACACCATTCCAGAATTTTCAGACAGAAGTTGTGTTTTTATAATCCATCACAAATCCCTTCAAGAATTGTTATTGAAAGAACATTTGGTATTGTGAAGAGATTTCCCATTTTACCATATGTAATGAGATGCAAGTTACCTTTTATTCAAAGAATAATATCAGCTTGTTCAGTTTTACATATTGCAGTAGTACATAATAGAGAAAACGTTGAAATACTGGCAAATGAGTATGCTGTTGATATTGATATAGAAGCTGTGGCAGTACATTTTCAACCAGGAGCTAATCTAATGCGACTAAATTGTGTGTGTTTGTTTAAAATTATTGTTCGACATTTAAAGCTAGCGCTTAAACTAATTTTATTTTTAATGGACTGCAGTTTGTTAATAAATTTATAAATATATACATACATGCTATTGGCGTTTGATCTTTTATCCATTATGGCCCTCTCTTTCTTTCTTTTCACCTCTGGATAACTAGTTATCAGGAAGTTTATCTGACAGATTAGATACTAATAGATATCTGACAGAGAAAAACTTCCCAATAATTAGTTATCTGAAAATGAAAAGACCTCTAATCTGTCAGATAAACTTCCCGATATACAAAAAGATAATAGAAGAATTAAGCTTTATGCTGGTTTTTATTAATTTTTTTGGCAATGTTTAAATAAACAAATACTGATGGCATGAAATGGATCACGAACAAGGAGGAATGAAGAAGGAATTGGAGATTGTGTTTACCATTAAACGCATAAAACTGCAGTATCTGGGACACATATGATAAATCAGCACCGTTACTCCCTGCTGCAGTACATATTGCAAGGTACAGTCAAAGGTAAGCGAAGACCTGGTAGAGGGAGAATATCAATGGAACTGTTTCGAATCGCAGCTAGCAAGGTTACGATTGCTATATGATTTCCAACATTCGAAACGGATAAGAACCAAAAGAAGAAGATGGCATGAAAATGAAAGTGTATTAATACTTTTTATTAAAAACTTTATAGATTCTAATCTATAAAAGATTAAATTTTCAAAAATAAATACTTGAACCTTTGTTTTATTTTGTTAACCTGTTGTTATATATCTGTTGAATAGAACTCTATTTTGAATCTAGAATTTTAACAAATCCTAACTTTCATTAAAATTTATTGATCTTATATCTTCAATCTCTTATATCTTCAATAAATATTTATTTCTATAGAAAAATGTAAAATATATTGAGTTTAATAAATGAGTTACTGATATTTTCAGTCTGATCATTGTAATTAGTAACAATTTAAAATTATTTACCTAATATTCCTTTTTACAACTTCTTGTAATAACTCAAGCTTCAATAAAATGTTCTTTTCTATATTCGTTTGAGTCAAAACATCAATAATCTATATCTCAGAATATTACTTAGAGTTGTTTTTAATAAATAAAACCCAACATACAACCTTAATGATGAAAGTTTAATCAAATATCAATCCCACAATACATAAATTATCAATCCAAAGACGCGACAAGGTAAATTCAAAATACAAGTGAAGTTAGACCTTTCTTCACATTTTTGACACGTTATGTCAAAATAAAGGAACTTTTATTAAAATAAAGGTGTCCTCTAATTTTCCTTAAATACAGGCGGCCTGTATTTTATTAAAAGACAAAAATAAAAGACGCAATACTGCGCATGCTTATATGTCAAAATAAAGGATCTTTTATTACAGGTCGACTTAAAAGACGTTGGCAATAACTCTCTAATATTAGTGGTATATAATCTGCGTCTTTGAAAACAGAAGAAAAGCTCTACAAAGTAGTATTTTTGCATTTGTTTTTTTTTTATTTTAAAAGTTTTTGCAATGTGTTGAGTGTCAACAATAAACAAAAGTAATGACATTGACTAATGACAAGAAGGATTTTACAAAGTACAATTTTTATAAAGTTGTATAAGAGATAATTACATTTTATAACTACCAGCTAATTAGTTCACAAGTTTACTCTAAATGGTAAGTCCAGTGGTTTAAACCTCTTTAACCCACGTTGTTCTTGGGAATTGTCTAGGAGGTTAACTGCAAACTGGTTTTCATGATCCTCCAGCTTGACAATGTATGCAGCGCTACGTTTTTTGATGAGTTCTTGTACCATATCCATTTTAAGGTTTCGATGAATAATTCTATTGTTGATGTACCAAGGTGCATTAGTGATGGTTTTGAGGGCTTTTGATTGGAAGCGTTGGATGATTTCGATGTTGGAGTGACTGTCTGTTCCCCATAGTTCTAACCCATATGTCCAGATTGGTATAAGTATTGCCTTATAGAGCAGCAATTTATTTTCCAGATATATTCTTGATGAACGGCTCATTAACCAATACATATTTCTGAATTGGAGACCTAGTTTCTTTCTCTTGGTCCAGTTATGTTTCCTCCATGTGAGACTTCTGGCCAAATGAATACCAAGGTATTTTACCTCGTTGACTGATGGCAATTGATGACTGTTTAAAGTTACAGGAGGACAGGATCCTCTTCGTGTTGTAAATGTAACATGAACAGATTTTCCTTCATTGACTTTAATTTTCCATTCCAAAAACCAATCTTGTATTCTGTCTAGATACGCTTGGAGGAGATGCGAGGTATAAATAGGGTCAGTATGTGAGGCTAGTATCGTCGGAAAATGTTCCTAGCATCATTTATTCTGTAGGTAGTCTCTCTTCTAGTGGTTGCTGAAGAGTTGGATTTGCATTTGTCCGTTACCATTTTGTTTTTAGTTAGTGTTTTGCCAGGAATTTTGCTGAGTAACTACTGGCAGGAGTACCAGATAGTAGACAAGTTCAACTATCTAGAATCTAGTATAACTAACAATGGAAACTGCGTAGCAGAAGTTCGGAGAGGCATTGGTATGGCAGAAATGATATTTGCCTAACTAAAGTTTGGAAAGACAGATCTATTTGTAAAAAAAATAAAAATGATATTGGTGAATGCACTTATATTCTCGATATTTCTATATGGGGTAGAAACCTGGACTCTTCACGCACAAGAGCGACAAAAAATTGATGCCTTTGAGATGTGGTATTGGAAAAGAATGCCGCGCATACCTTGGACAGCTCATCAGACAAACGTTTACATTCCTAACCAACTTGATATTACATATTTAATTATTTCAGAATCCACGCTATTTTATGCTTTAAAAGCATGGACAATAGAAGAAAACGAACACGGAAGTATTGCGAGAAATTGGCAAAGAATACGAAATACTAAGTACAATAAAAATAAGAAAGTTAAAATATCTGAGACATTCTAATAAGGGTACAGCGATGTGAAACTCCTATTTCGATAATACAGGGAAAGATAAGAGAAGGAATGAATATAAAAGGAGGGTGTCATAGTTGAAGGGACTGGTTTAAATGCACTCCAATTATAACCCTTCACAACAACGGTAGATAGAGTAAAGATAGTGATGATGATATCCAACCTCCTATTGGGAGAGGGCATCTGGTACTCCTGCCAGTAGTTACTCAGCAAAATTCCTGGCAAAACACTAACTAAAAACAAAATGGTAACGGACAAATGCAAATCCAGCTCTTCAGGAACCACTAGAAGAGAGATCATCTACAGAAGAAATAATGCTAGGAAAATTTGTCGACGATACTGCACTCCTAGCCTCACATACTGACCCTATTTATGCCTAGCATCAAGATACAAGATTGGTATTTGGAATGGAAAATTAAAGTCAATGAAGGAAAATCTATTCATGTTACATTTAAAACACGAAGAGGATCTTGTCCTCCTGCAACTTTAAACAGTCATCAATTGCCATCAGCTAACGAGGTAAAATACCTTGGTATTCATTTGGACAGAAGTCTCACATGGAGGAAGCATATCTGGACCAACAGAAAGCAACTAGGTCTCCAATTCAGAAATATGTATTGGTTAATGGACCGTTCATCAATATAAGGCAATACTTATGCCAATCTGGACATATGGGTTAGAACAACTATGGGGAACAGCCAGTCACTCCAACATCGAAATCATCTAACGCTTCCAATCTTAAAACCATCGTCACTTGGTTGGCAGAGGTGACGATAATTTAGAGAGATTACAAGAGGACAGTCACCAACTAAATGGTCTGACCAAATTTAGGAGTCATCGGGCCACTCATTTTGCGAAATCCTTAGGACATCTGATGACATAGACCAATGGAGAAATTTTTTAGGAATATTGAAGGAAAAGGTAAACGACAAGAGAGAGAGAGAGAGAGAGAGAGAGAGAGAGAGAGAGAGAGAGAGAAGAGAGAGAGAAAGAGAGAAAGAGAGAAAGAGAGAAAGAGAGAAAGAGAGAAAGAGAGAAAGAGAGAAAGAGAGAAAGAGAAAGAGAGAGAGAGAGAATGATAATTTTACCATCTCCAGATTTTATATATCTAAATAACTTCTTCTTCTTCTTAGTATATTTCTACATTGTTAATTATGATTCGGGAGTGCTCCTAGCAGCTTTTAACGTGTCTTGGTTTGTTTATTTCTACTGCATCTTGATTGTAAATTTAATATATATTAAAACACCGAATAAGAATATCAAATAAAAAACTTCTGGTCAATGGCGGTTCAACCCTTTGCTGTCGCGGCCGCGCTACTGTCCCGGCATGTTTTTATACAAGAATCCCGACCTATCTCAACCCTGATTTCTTTGTCTGAAGCTATTTGTTGCATGCAGTAACAGTTATGCTGAAAATTGTCGGACAGAGGTGCAATTTTGTGCCGGCGAAGGTAATAAAGAAAACGCTGGCTTACATTTTGCGGATGGTTCGCATTTAATTGGGGCAAATTGGGATTTCCATTTACTTTGTTGTATAAGTATAGAAAAAACACGTAATTGAGGAAAATGAAACAAAGGTTGGGAAATATTGGCAGAAAAATCAAAGGTAAATTGAGAAATAACTCAACGAATACGGAAAATTATAAAATTAGACGATTTTATTAGTAAATGTGGGATTTTAAGCTTTTCTAGATGAATAAACAAAAGGCGTACACTAAAACAAATTGTACAGTGAAGACCATAGTATAAATGAAAGAAAAGATCTGAAAAACATTAGGAACTTACCTACTTATTTTTCATTTTGCTCGATGTTTTTTTAGTCTAAGTATAAACATTCAATGAAATGTATTTTACCTATATCTTATTGTAAACTGTTCGACAGGGTCAAATGGCAACACTTATAGCATAAATATTAAAATAAGTAGGCGTACCACAACAGTCACAACGCTTAATTTCGCTTATAATCAAACTATAGGAACACACTATCGAAACAGTTAAATAAGGTGTCTGACACTTTTTTGACTACTTGACTTTTTCTTGTTCTATTTTCATTATAAGAGGGTATACTCTTAATTTTATAATAAACTCAGTCTAGATTGAATGCTATTTTCAGGCCATTTTTTGCGACAATTGATACTCTGTCCAATATGTGTGAGACCACCACACAGTGATGCTGAAAAAAGTAACTAAGTTAACACCACTATGACCTAAGTGCAGCGAAGTCTAGAAAAAGATGTCTATATGACGTAGAAGAAGATATTTGAGCAATAAACATGAAGTGCTTTAAAGTTCAAAGGAAAAACAGAAAGAAATGAAAAGGAATCACGACAGCAGCAAAAACATACAGCAATGTCTAAACGATATGGTGACAAATCCGTCTCACCTCAGAATATGATTTTCAAAACGCAATGTAGTTAGAAATAATTTACAGGGATTGCAACTCTTTGATCATAACGATGATGATAATGATAAATTTATATTTTAAAAATCTTTCTTTATAAGCAATTATGTAAGATTTATATTGATTTAAACTTTTTATTTTCAGATAATTGTCGGAAAAACGATCACTGCCAAAAAGATGGATGTCAAAATGGTGCTTGCCTAGATAGCCAGTGTCACTGTAACGATGGATACGGAGGGTGTAGCTGCGAGGTACCAGGTAAGCATTAAGAACAAAACTTAGTTATAATTAATTAGAGCTCGTGAAATATGCACTTAAAAATCCCTAAAATATGCACAAAAAAACAGTTGAAATATGCACTAAAATATACTTTTATGCATTTAATGCATATAAATAAAAAAAGCAGTAATCCTTGTTATGAAGGTATTCAATTCGATAAATAAAAAAAATTATTTTATAATAGTCACAAAAAATATTTATTGAAATTTCTATTACCTACATCATTATATTCACTTATTCTTTACATTTATTATCATCGTTTTTTATTATATTATTATAAAAATTAAAACTATGCATTACTAAATGCTTTTCCAAAATTTTCTACAGAAAAACTGAGCCGTCTATCTGAAAATATTTGTTTATACACAAAAAAATTTACAATTTTCAAAAAAATCACTTCTTTCTACTTCACCTAAAGTTATAGGAGAAAACTTAAAATATTACACAATTGAGAGTTCTATCTATAAAATTAAATTATCTTCACATTTCCCCATCTTCATAATATTATTTATTTGAATTGTTTCTTGATATCCCCCATTTATCTTTAACACCGTGCAGAATTTTTGATACACTTTGTTGTTTTCCCCAAGGTGTTTAATTCTGTTCATCAACAGATTCTGTTCAACAGCCACACATTTTTTAATAGCACCTGAGTTATCTACATTAAACTACAAATGACGTCTTTAATTCCCTCAAAATTATCGGTTATGAGATTTACAGAATTAAACCATTTTCCCAATCTAGTTATCACAGATTCAGGTGATAAAGTCACATTAGGTAAACGATTTTTATAGCTATACCTGTTGTACTAGCATAAGAGCTTTTAAAAATATTTTATTATATTTGATACAAGAGTATTGACCATTGAAAAAGTATGTCTTTACAGTTTCTGCTACTCTATTTAAAGCGTACTAAACAAGTTACAAATTTGAAAATTTTAAATGTTGTCCACTTTTGGTCATATATGGCGCAGCATCACTTAACAATAACAAATTTTTTTCACTAAAAAAATGTGACTGCATATTGTAGAGTCCCCTTCGTCTCCTTTATTCGTCATCTTCTTGCCTTATAAATTGTAAAAGGCTGAGATTAAGGATGTCACCAGAAAGTGGTTCATTTCTCTTGAACATTTCTCTGTTTGAGGTAAAAAAGTCTGAAAATATGCAATTTTAATAAATGCATTTGCACTTATAAAATTTATCTATAATATGCAATTATGCACTTAATATGCATTTTGCATATTTCCCGAGCTCTAGTAATAATATACAATATGTATAGTCGATTCACTAATCTGAGACACAACTGTCTACACTACAATCACAATAAAGAAGCACTAGAAATAAACAAACACAAGGAACACTCCAAAATCATGATTTGAGAGTGCTCCTAGAACATTCCACGTGTCTTGGTTTGTTTATTTCTAGTGCATATTTAGTACATTTTTATTGTGATTGTAGTGTAGACAGTTGTCTCAGATTAGCAAATCGACTATATTAGTCAAATGAATAAAGTTTGGGTTTTAGAAATTGAAGATTGAGATTTTTGTTTAGAGACAGCTGCACTGGCTAAAATGGACTGGACTTTCAGTTTTTTTGCGATTTTACCTGTGGAATAGTTTGAAACCCATTTTTAATTGGATTATGGGGAACGTCGATTAATATTTAGCCTTAAAACTTGTTGTACTTGTCTACACTAATTGTGTGAGTTCTTCAGCCACATTCAGTGGCTTGTAAGAGTTAGATACAAGGGTAACGAGGGCCTGTGATATAATCACCGACCTCGTAGAGCATCCACTTCTCAGAATTTCTCAGTCCGCAGATCACTAGGTTACTCCAGCAGACTCATTTTGGCAGGAGGTAAACCCATCACAGTAACAGTATCTTGTGTAGAAGCCTGTGTAATTGAAGAGATCCCTCTTTGGGCTTATATTTACTTAATTTGATGCGGTTAACCCCTTTGATAAGGCCTATCTCGTTGATTGCTCTCAAAAAATACTTCAGCTCTAGTTTCTATTTTCTTTATCACCTTTAGACGCTTAAAATTACGTTGACAATTGCCCTTATATCTAGTAAATTGACAGCCCACAGTAAAGCAGGTTCTGTATAACAAACCACTGTTATAAAAAGGTATGACATTACCTTGATTCAGCTTTATTTCAACTTTATATTTTTAATTGTTTCTTCGATTTTTTCGATAGTAATGTGTCCACCTTCTTATAATTTCGTCATCTTTTTGTATACTGAAGAAAATATAAAAACAAAGCATAAAAATGAACCAGATGAGGGTGATAGTACATAATTTGAAACTAAAATTGATCAGGTGACAAGATAATTATGGAAAAGCTAAGAAAGCATAATTGAGGGCAGCGTCTTGTATTTGAGTGTACATGTATTCATAATTTATTCGGATACAAAACACAAAGTGTAAATTGATCGTGTAATCACAGCAGAATAAATTTTTCGTCTGTTTTTAATCTAAATATAGTCAAACAACTCATTCTACATGCATGAATACCTGTCATATCAGTATCAACAGTGATGAGAAGTTGTTAGAGATTTTTCTCCCAAGGTATTAAGCGATTAGAGGTGCTTGTGACGTTTTAGTGGAATGACTCGTTAAACCATCCTATGCACTTATTAAGAAAGATTCTCATTATTGCCCATTACAAAAACGTTTGCATTTGATCTGGCAGCAAAGTTTTGCAAATCATTATTAAAACGATAAGTACATTCAGCTTAGTGTAGATTGTCTGTCGTTACGTCTTTCGTTATCGATTACTCCTTTGCTCAGTCTTTGTTCTTAGAAATGCTTATATCGTGAGATTTTATGCTTATCTCTAGATGTCCTTCGTTGAGGTTCATTTACACTATAGAAAATGAGCCTTTTAATCCGTCTATTCGTTTTAAAATGGTATTTTATTTGCATTATATCTAAATGATTGGAACTTTATCGTATTATACAAGGTGGATTCTATACAGGATTTTGATCAGTACATTTTTTCAAAGTTTTTTTTTCATCCAAAACGGGAAAATGGGAAAGTGGGTATTATTTTCCCATATTTTTTCTTACCTAACAATCGCCAATGACAACAAAGTATGACGAGAAGTTGAAACGCGAATAATGGTGGGAGACTGGTGAGAAAATGAAGTTGAATCTTCTTTCATGTGGTGCAAAAATTCAGATATATAAGATCATAATACGACCAGCATTGCTGGTGAAATATATATAAATTGCTGGTGTAGGAACGTAAAATCCTTCGAGTGATATATGGCTCTTGCAGAGATAGTATGACAAAAGAGTGAAGACGCAGAGACAACAACAAGTTAGAGTCTCACATTAAAAAGGAAAATTTAGTGAGATTTAAAAAATCAATGGACTAAGATGGGCAGCGTGTGATGCGCAGTAACGAGAATTGCCGTATAAGCAATTTGTTTTGGGAAAGACCATACGGAAGAAGGTCTGTAGGATGGTCTAAAAAGGTAGAAAGATGCAGTCACAGAGGATCTGGAGAAAATGGGAGTAAGATAATGGGAACTAGTGGTTTAGGACCGACAAACAAGGAAGACAATATAGTCTAAGAGCTAGTGAACCCTCCGACTAACGGTCGTCCTGTAAGACTAGAAATTTTTCTAGTGATAATTCATGGCACACCAAGGCTAAAAACCATGACCTGGCAGGTATCAACGTGCACGTGTATCTACCAAGTGAATCGAAAAGTGCAAATTTAGGGGGTAAAATAAACTTTCTCCTGTAAGGTTTAAATTTAAGTATGTGTTTGAGTAAGTCATTTAGAAGAAATGTGTACAATGACAGGCGATTCTGAAAAGCATAAGACCTTGCCAGGCGAGGGGAAAGATTAGGGGTTTTTCCTAAAATTTTTCTTTTTGCATTGAACAAATTTTTTTAGGTTTTTTGAATCATTCCAAACAAAAAAGGTCTTTAGCGATTTTTCTCTCAAGTTAATAATTTTTGTAATATAAGCGATTGAAAATTTTGAAAATTGCGAAATCGGCCATTTTTAACCCTAAATCGGACATTTATCTAAAAATTTCAAAGTTGCCAAGGTAGGTAGATATTCTTTAAACATTGATTTATGAAATCCCAAAGAGTTTTTGCAATACGATATCGGAAACTCCTTTGTTTTTTAATTGCTAATCAAGCGGGCGCGACACTGTAGTTTAAGTGAGGACGTTTGAGTTGGCATAAATTCATTATCTCGAGAATGGGCAAATTTCAAGGGAAATCCTCAGACAGGTCGATTTTTATTTTTAAATTATTACTTTTCGGCATATATATAATACTAGTGACGTCATCCATCTGAGCGTGATGACGTAATCGATGATTTTTTTAAATGAGAGTAGTGGTTGTGTGATAGCTCATTTGAAAGGTTATTTAATTCTCTATTTACTAATATAACAATTAACATAATTATTTATACAGGGTGTACAAAAATTTTTTTATTAAATTAACTTTGATTAAATTTGACAAATAGAAGAAATATTTTTTTGTACACCCTGTATAAATAATTATGTTAATGTTTATATTACTGAATAGTGAATACTGTCACACAACCCCTACTCTTATTTAAAAAAATCATGTGGATGACGTCACTAGTATTATAATATGCCAAAAAGTCCTAATTCAAAAATAAAAATCGACCTGTCTGAGAATTTCTCTTGAAATTTGCCCATTCTCGAGATAATGAATTTATGCAAACTCAAACGTCCTCACTTATACTACAGTGTCGCGCCCGCTTGATTAGCAATTAAAAAAACAAAGGGGTTTTCGATATTTTATTGAAAAAAACTCTTCGGGATTTCATCAATCTATGTTTAAAGAATATCTACGTACCTTGGCAACATTGAAATTTTTAGATAAATGTCCGATTTAGGGTTAAAAATGGCCGATTTCGTAATATTCAAAATTTTCAATCGCTTATATAACAAAAACTATTAACTTAAGAGAAAAATCACTAAAAACTTTTTTGTTTGGAATGATTCAAAAAACCTAAAAAAACTTGGTCGGTGCAAAAAGAATAATTTTAGGAAAAACCCTTAATCTTTCCCCTCGCCTGGCAAGGTCTTATGCTCTTCAGAATCGCCTGTCATTGTATACATTTCTTCTAAATGACTTACTCAAACACATACTTAAATTTAAACCTTACAGGGGAAAGTTTATTTTACCCCCTAAATTTGCACTTTTCGATTCACCTGGTAGATACACGTGCACCGCTGATGCCTGCCAGGTCATGGTTTTTAGCCTTGGTGTGCTATAAATTATCACTAGACAAATTTCTAGCCTTACAAGACGACCGTTAGTCGGAGGGTTCACTAGCTCTTAGACTAATAGTAAACGCTGCAAAGACTCTAGATGAGTTATGAGTTGCAATGCAATTGAAGATGATGGTGGTGTTAGTAAGGTTTCTTGATTTTTCTCGCAGTACTGGAGTCTAGTTTCTACTGTATTTACCAGTCCTCAATACTTACTTTCTACGCTGCTATCCCTGTCATTTATGTACTTTAGAGATTTATTGTCAGTTTTAATGTGACCTATTTAGTCACTTAGCTCTTTAACCAGCATCATCCAGCATTTTAACAACTTGCATTAATCTGGTCGGAGTACCTAGTCGTCCACAGTTTACACACTTTTTATGAATAATAATAAATAAGTTGTTAGTAATTTTTATTTGACATATTTCTTTATTTTTGTAGACGAAAACGAATGCAAATACAGACCATGCGACGTATTTGCTCATTGTACCAACACACTGGGCAGTTTCCACTGTACGTGTTTTCCAGGTTATCAAGGAGATGGCTTCCATTGCGAGGGTAAGTTTTTATTCATTTTTTGTTTAAACAACAAATTGTTTAGTAAATAAGACCTTTTATAATTTGAAAACCATACAAAAATGGTAGAAGCAAACTGTGTCATCAACGTAAACAATTTGTCTTGTTTGTTGGTTTATGGGACGGTCGTTGGTGTATAGTATATAGGTGTATAGGACAATTTCCTGTGGGAGTCCATTTTTCTGTACCTCCACCGACTGTTCTTGGACTGGACTGTTACGTAGAAGCGTCTATTCTGAAGAAGACATTTCACTAACCTTATAGTTACGTCGGAAAATTTTTGTATTGTCTTAGAGTTTTGTCAGTGGCCGTTAATGCTTAACTGCGATATAGGCGGTCTACATATGAACGCTACTCTTATTTCTTTCCGTTCAAAACCATCTTCAATATGTTGGGTGGGATTAAGGATTTTACTGCAGCAACACATTCCGGTTCTGAACCCTGCGTGTTCTGGAATAATTTTAGTCTCCATAGATTCAGCGATCTGGTTCAGTATCATTTTTTTGAATGCCTTGAAATGTGACACAAAAGTGAGATAGGTCTAAAACTCTTTGTATCCACCGGATACTTCCCTGGTTTAAAAGGGCTACTACTCTAGCTTTTGTCCAGATTTTGGGGATTTGTAATGTGAGGAAGCAGCAATTCATCATTTTTACGGGCAACTCTATGGTTTTGGTCTAAGGTTCTTTATTTGTTCTGTTATTACGTCATCCAGGCCAGCCACATTATTACCTTTTATTTGGTGGATCGCGCCTCTCACCTTCCCCAGGCCAAAGGAGGTAGATAGAACATACATTTTTTTGTCGATGTTTCGAAGTAATCTCATCTTGTTCTTCCTTGATACCTTGATGCCGCCTTACTGTTCGTCAGGAGATTTTGGGCTATCTGATCAGGTGTGACGATGATGGTGATGATGATGATGACGATGATGATGATGACGACGACGACGATGATGATGATTATGATGATGATGATGATGATGATGATGACGACGACGAAAACACGAGGGGAACAAAATATGAAATATTTTGGAGTTATGGCAGAAAATACAGACTCTACGTACCTACTTTAAAAGTAGAACTTTATTAAAAGAAATAATTCTTCTTTGCTATCAGTTATTAATAAATGCGGTATATAAATATACCCACGTAATTTTTTGCGTATTTAACCTCTACGTCGAAATGAATGAACCCACAGAATCACCTGGTATCTTCATAAATATTCTTTCAATCATCTAACATTATCTGTTATTGAATATGATTAATCCCACCTATAAAAACAATCTCCTTGTCATTTATTTCAATTTGATTTTTAAGTAGTACCGTTACAAACTGGCGTTGATGTATGATCGTATTTACGATTGCCGTTGTACCCATTACTGCCATTGTGATTATTGTATATATTATATCTATTATTACTGAACGGGTCACTTTGAGCGTATTGATAAATAAAATATTAATAGAAGAGCTTTTATCAAAATATTGTCGGTTAACAGGAACCAAACGATTTTAACTGTGAAATGTTTAATAAACGGATTACGGGTCTTAGTACAGTCATTGAAGGTTTTCACCTCTGATTTCGTTGAACCTCCATCGATTTTCATGAAAATTGGTGAGTAGTTAGAGGATACCTTAAAAGAAATAAAAGTGACATGGAACCAAATTGCGCTTCTACTCTGGGGTTGGATTCCACCCGTTCTCAGAGTAAAAATTATCTTATTAAAAATAACCCCACAAATCGATAGAGGGATAAATTTTAAGCAAAATTTGTTTATAAAGTTATTAAATAAAATCAATATTTTTGGGTTATTAAAGATCACATATTTTCATTTTTTGTCAAAAAATGCATGTTTTAGCAGTTAGTTTTTACAAAAAGTTTACATTAACAAAATTGAAGCCAATATAAAACCGAATAAATTCCTAACTTAAAAACCTTTTAATGTTAATTCATTAGTTATAGATAACTGAATAAATATTTTTTCGGTAAGTACTAAAATCTAAGTATTCAAGCTTAAATAACGGGAAAACGATGCATTTTATAAAACATACTTAATAAACACTTAACAAAGTACTCTAGATCAGCGGTTCTCAATCTTTTTGAGTCATGTACCACCAAATAATTTTTATTATTTTTGGTACCACCTAACTGAAAGAAAGGTAAAGCGGCTGGATTTGATAAAATCACAGCGGAAATGCTTAAAAACATGGGCGACAAGGGCATTGAACTGCTAACAAAAGTGTGTAATAGGGCATGGAGTGAGAACCAAATACCAAAAGATTGGGAAGTGGGAGTTATTCTACCCATTTTCAAAAAAGGTGACAAACGCGAATGTAGCAACTACAGAGGAATAACACTACTGAGCATCCCATCCAAAGTATATGAGAGAATACTAGAAAAACGTCTTTTACAAGAAGTTGATTCTAAAATGGAACAATCACAGAGTGGATTTAGAAAAGGCAGAAGCATCCAAGATCACATTTTTACTATCAAAAAATTAATACAAAATGCACGGAACTCAAGCACCGAGTTACACCAAGCCTTTATAGACTTAGAAAAGGCATTTGATAGTACTCCAAGGAAGGTGATTGACATATGTTTAAAAAAGAAAGGTGTGAAAATCAAACTCAGGCAAGCCATTATGAGTATATATAGACATACAAGGAACAGAATCAGAACCGATAATATGGAATCCGAAGAGTTCATAGTAAATGAAGGTCTACGTCAAGGAGGAGTCCTAGGCCCCATACTGTTTAACATTGTCTTGGATGACATAATTAAAGAAACTAGAGCAGAAACGGTAAAGTTATATGCCGGACATAGAAATTTAGAAGCAGTGTGGATCTCAGAGTGTGCATACGCAGACGATCTAGTGATATTTGGGAAAAATGAAGAAGCACTCAATCGAAATTTACAAGTATGGAACGCTGCACTAATTAAACGAAATCTGAGAATCAATAATGAGAAGACGAAAGTAATGGTATGTGGAAAAAGTAGAAAACAAACGAAGATAACAATTAACGGAAATACACTTGAACAGGTCGATACTTACAAATACTTGGGAGTACAAATAGAGAGCAGAGGAACTGAAGAAACTGAAATAAGTTCCAGAATAGAAAGTGCTGCTCGGATGTACCACGCAATCAAAAGTACGTTTCTGTCAAAAAAAGAAGTATCCCAAAAAGCCAAAGTGTCCATATACAAGACGGTGTTTGTGCCGATTTTAACTTTTGGTAGTGAAAGTTGGACGCTTACTGATAAGTTAAAATCGAAAATACAGAGCATAGAAATGAAATTTCTTAGAAGAATAATGGGTATAACCAGGTTAGACAGGATTAGAAATGAGGCAGTCAGAGAACATCTTAAGGTCCAACCAATTATAAAAAAAATTGAAGAGGCCCAATTGAGATGGTATGGACACATGGTTAGAATGAACCAAGAAAGACCAGTTAAAAAAGTATGGGAAGCCAGAAGACAAACCAAGAGACCAAGGGGCAGGCCAATGAAGACATGGGATGATAATGTAACCTCAATCCTAGAAACACGAGGAATCAGCAAAGAACAAGCAAGAAACCAAGCAAAGAATAAGAAACAATGGAGAAAAGTTGTACATGCAACTAACTAAAGACATTACACCCGACACCTTAGGGTAAGTGGGTTTAGGATTATATATTATATATATATATACCACCTAACTGAAATACCTATCTAGCTAGGTGATCTAAATACCTATAATAGTGGTGCTAATTTTGGCTATATTTGCGTTTTGTGTACCACTCCAAATAATGATATGTACCACCAGTGGTACATGTACCACAGATTGAGAAACGCTGCTTTAGATCAATGAGATCGAGAAGAAGTTATCAAGACACAAGCAAAATTTATGCTTCAAAAATTTTTCAAATTTATGCTCTACAAATTTTTTCAAAGAGACATTAATGTTTTTTTTAGAATAACTCCGTTAATCTTTATGATATTAGGGTCGTCCAAAAACCATTTGAAAGCTAAACAAGGGCTATAAAATTTAATCTGTTAAATCCCTTATTTTTTTTAAGATAAAAGGTTAAAGGGCACGTGTTACATGGTTCTGGCAGTAACATTTAGACGATACGTTTCTATCTCGGTTATTTTTTATCCTACAAAAAAAGAAAGAGCTTTGTTAAAAAAACTCAAATTTCATTCTTGTATTATTTTTCAAGTATATAGAGTTTTTTTTGAGTTATTGACAAAAGAAAATGAAATTTACGAAAATTTGAAAAATTCTGATTTTTTTAAACCCCATTCTTTTTGTCAAGAATATGCATTCTAAACTGGTCAAACTATTATTTATTGAGGTAATTACTTATACTAAAGTAAAGAAAGCGTTATAGGGATTAATATAAATTTTAATTTTTGTGGAATCGGCATTTGTTTTATTTTTCACTTTTTCCTAAAAAATTCGAAAAGTCCTCTTATTTTCATCATAACTTACAGTGGAACCCCGATAAGTCGGCCCCCGATAATCCGGAAGTACGGCTAACCCGGGCCGATTTTCATCAGAAAAATCAAACATTTTTCACTTTGACTGACTTTTTTACCAAGAAATAAGCAATACTGTATAAAACTGTACGTAATTTAGATGTACTGTGCATATGTATTTCATGTGTTTGCAATTATAATGTGTATTTGTTTAATATTTATATGTATTTTACTGATTTTTAGCATATTCTCCAACTATTCCGGATTTTCGATAACCCGGATCGACCGCGGTCCCGATTAATCCGACTTATTGAGGTTCTACTGTACTTAATTTTGATGCTATCAACTTCTTTTGGAGCTCATTTGATAGAAATTCAGAAGTACTTTGACAAGTGTTAAGTATATTTTATAAAACGCATCTTCTTCTTAAAGTTCCATCTCCTATTGAAGGTTGGATATCATAATGGCTATGGTCACTTCGTTGGCTGCTGCTCTGAACAGTTGTAATGAACTACAAACAGTTAAACCATTCTCTAAAGTTCCTTAGCCAGGAGATGCGTCTTCTCCCTATGCTTCTTCTTCCTTAGATTCTTCCTTGCATAATAAAACGCATCGCTTTCGCGTTATTTAAGCTTGAATACTTATATTTGAGTACTCACCGAAAAAAGTATGCCTACATTCAATTACCTATAACCGTTGATTGAATACATGAGTATTCAATTCAATTCGTGTATTCAATCAACGCTATAACTCACTTTGATTTAAGGCCATCGGTACATAATTAGCAAATATTTTACGGTATCCCTACTTTTTCTGTCTTTACACGGCACATTACATGTAGTAAAATTAACACTGGTATGGATATGTAAACATTACTAGAATGTCATTCTACTTGACAATGTCATCATTAACTTTAAGGAGATGGCTTTTGAATGTTCTTAGGTAACTGTTATTTCTATAATTGCAAATTATTAATTCAATTAATAAATGTGATATTTTTTTAAATAACTATGTATTCAGTGATTGTAATAATTTATATGTACAACAAAAACTAATACTAAATCGAGAAAAGAGGAAAAGTGTTAAAGCAATTTTTTAATAATATATTGTTACTATGGAACGCTTACAATTTTGAACATCTTAAACAATAAAATATTTGGATCACAGAATATATCCTGATGTATTCTCTGCTTGGATCTTCCATAAATAATAAACAATAAATAACTTTTTATTAAGTTCGTGTCATAAATCAATTATTTATCAAATACACTATAAATATTATTTATAATTACGTATTTTTTATGGGAAATAAGCCACAATTTTACTAAAAAATGAATTTATTAACGTTTCGAAGCCCAAATCGGGTTTCGTTGTCAAAATACAAAATACTATTAAAATAAAACAAACATGTTGTTGCTAAGTAAAAAAATTCTTCTAATAATTTATTTAATCTGACTCATTTATATTGGCAATTCAGACGTATATTATACATTTTAAAGTAGAAGACTTTAAAATGATATCGCCAATATTTATGAGTTGCGTTCCTGGGACGACTTTACTAAAAGATATTTCATTCGATTACATGAAATCAATCCCAACTCAAGAATATCCGTCTCAAAAAAAAATCATAGCATGTGATCTGTCTTTAAAAAGACAACCAAATGCAACGATGACAGTAAAATTCTCGCGTTAGAGATTTCATAGTAAATCACGAGGGAAAACCAGGAAAAAACCTCGTGATACTATCCCGACATCGTAAGTATTTGGTCTTACATTTAATCTACCTTAAAAAAAAACTAATACCAAATTCTGACTTTAATATGTTTAAATTATAAATAATATTAATATTACATAGATATATAATAAGTAATACTAAAATATAAAATTTGTACTAACTCGATATGTTATTGACTTACTAATCGTGGTATTTTCTTTCTATTGACTTCCTCTTTCAGTATGGGTAACCACATCCTACTGCATTCTACCGAGGAATTTGCGACACAATTGGTTTCATTTAGCATAATTAGAGCCGCTTCTTTGATTTTTCTCTTTTTACTATCTGATTCTTTCAGGACTATACTTGAATCTCTCCACTGAACTCTATGTTCATTATCCCATGCGTGTTGACATATCTGAGATCTATCAAATTCTCTGTTTTTAATATAAGACTGATGTTCACTTATTCTAACGTTTAATGGTCTTGATGTTTCACCTAAATAAAATTGTTCGCATTCACAAGGTATTCTATAAATGCAATTCTTTGTTCTTTCTTGTTCATTGTTAGGTTTAGTTTTAGATAGAATAGATCTCAATGTGTTTGTTGTTTTGAATGTTGTTGAAATGTTGAATTTATTTCCTATCGTTTTAAGTTTCTCGGATAGTCCTTTTATATATGGTATTGTTATTTTCCTCGTATTATTTCTTGTGAATGTTGTAGGATCCCGTTCTAAGTTGTTCTGTTCCATTCGATCTAATCTTGTCAATTCCTTATTTATAAACGATAAAGGATAATCATTTTTTAATAAAACAGATGTTAACAATTGTTTTTCTTCTAAAAATGAATTTTCGTTAGAACAAGTAATTTTGGCTCTATCATATAAGGATTTAATTATTCCCTTTTTAACGTTGATGTTGTGATTTGATTTGTAATTGAGATATCTGTTAGTGTGTGTTGGTTTTCTATACACTTGAGTCTCATATCCAGTATCCTTCTTTGAGACTAAAACATCGAGGAAAGGCAAAGTGTTATTGTATTCCTTTTCCATTGTAAATTTTATTGTCTCTTCTTGATCGTATTGTATTTTGACAACGAAACTCGATTTGGGCTTCGAAACGTAAATAAATTCATTTTTTAGTAAAATTGTGGCTTATTTCCCATAAAAAATACGTAATTATAAAAATGCCACAAGGAAATAGCTTCAGAAAAATATTATTTAATCAACAACTCAAAATATTCCCGATAGTGTCCATTTTTTTCGAATCCTGAAAAAACTAATAAATATTTTTAAAAAATTTAAACGCAGAATGAAAGACTAAATTATTATCGAAGGCCGAAAGTCCCTTAGAATAAATAAAAAGTTTCTTTTGAATGATATATTTAAAATTAAAAATAACACTACATTTTCTCTTAGATTTTCACCCCTGTAACTTATTAAAATAAACATTATAGAAGTTTTCAGGAACTATCGGGCCTCGGTAAGCAGGTAATCTTTCATACTGCGTTTAAATTTTTAAAAAATACTTATTAGTTTTCTCAGGATTCGAAAAAAATGAATCCCCATTAGAATAGCATTGAAGCCGAAAATACGTACCCATCCCCTTATATTATTAATAGTAAAAGGTTTTTCAAGTAAGGAATTACAGTTACAGTTAAGGTTACAATTTTGGTAATAATAACTTTTTTGTAACCAGGGTCACGAATTTTTTCATTTATTATAAATTAATAAATGAAAATAGTTTCTGTCCTTGTGGGATCGGTACTCACCGGAGGGACCGCAGACGTTCGGATACAATTAGCGTCTCTTTGCAAAGACAATGACGTCAACTTTGCAAAGTAACAAGACACTTACTCAACACACACACTACACATTACACCTGAGTTAGTGATAAGTATACAATTACGTGGCTAAAGGTTCTAGTTCTAAACCAAGGCCAGAATCAGAGAAGAAAAAAACTTTTTTGTAAAAACTTTCTTTTGAAAAACCACTTTAAAATGTGCATTTTGTTAACGAAAAATTAAAATATTTGGTCTTTAATAACTTAAAAAGTATTGATTTATTTTGATAACTGTATACAACAAATTTTGCTTAGGGTTATTATTTTACCTTAGGTTATTTTTAATAAAATAATATTCACCCACAAGAAGTGGTGGCATCCATCTCCAGGGTAAAACCGCATGTCTCTTCTAACTAACCACCAATTTTCCTCAAAAAAGTGGTGGTTCAACGAAATCAGAGGTAAAAACCTTCAGTGACTTTACTATTACCTACTGCTATTATGATTATTGTATCTATTATTTCTTTTTTATTACGGAACTAGTCAGTATGAGCGTGTTTATCTAAGAAACGAGCTTTTCATCAAAATATTGTCGGTTGCAGGAACCGAACGTTTTTAACTGTGAAACATTAAATAAACGGATTACAGGTCGTTGATGTCAAAATTGAGGTAGGTCCAGTCTCCGAAGAGGTATTTGTCGGTTAACAGTTCTTATCCTGTAATTTGAGACCGAACCGGTACTCGAAGGCGCTTTTTTTCTCCTTCGGCTACTGTTGTAAACCTGATAGCTTTTTGTCACCGACGAAATATTCTAATTTGAGCAATTTACTTGGGAATAAGAAGAGTACACAGGAAATTGTTTTAGAGAGGTGAGATAATGAAGTGATACACGCAAATGGAATAGCAGGACTTTCTTAATTTGATCTTCATTTAATACCAATCTTCAGTCATTACACAAATAATAGAACAGAATATAATTAACAATTATGGATATTACATAAAAAAGGAATAGAGTCAATGTAATAAGCAATTATAAAAACTATTATAAAATATAGATCGTGTACATAATTATATCTGTAACTACCTCATTATATTAATATTATATTTATGAAATGTTTAGTAAATGATAAAAATCATAAAATCAGAGCAGGCAAAGAGGTATATATGAAAGAAAGGTGCATTGAGATCAAGTAGCACGAAAAAAAAACAAAAAAAAGTTAAAGAAATTACAGGAAAATTAAGAAAACACTCAGTTATCGCATAAATTTACCTCTCTTTTCCTCAACTTTTAATGGCACTACGCAGTGCACTACACAACCTTTATTTCAGAAGTTAGGTATTATGTCACTACCTTCACTCTATATATATGAGACGCTGATTGAAATTAATTCCAACAAAAGTAAGTTTAACATAAACTCCAACTTCCATGATCACCATACAAGATCGAGCGATGCTATTAGAGCACAACGTTTTAGGTTGACGAAAAGTATAAAAAAACTCAACTGATGTTAGTTTGTACTATTTTTTGCCAGATGAAGTAAAAAGTCTTCATTTACAGTCGTTTAAAAATAAAATAAAATCACACTTTTTAAAACATTGTTTTTACACAAAGACAGAGTACTTAGGTACCGCTTATAATACATTATAATAAGTACACTAGTTTGGTCAGGGTTTTTTTGCCGATTATGGCGATATTTCATGTTTTTAAGTTTATTTCATGTCTTTACGTCTTTACATAGTGTGTTAAATTGTTTAAATTTGTTAGTACCTGTTTGTATATCTGTTCATTATAATTTATAATATTTATATTTTAAATTTTGTCAAAATTTTATAATGTAGGTGCGTACTCTTTTGACTTGTCAAAAACAAAAGAAATTTTGTATATTTGATGAACTAAATTCTATTCTATTCTATTCTATTCAGTTCCCATTTCTACGTCTGGCGTGACGAAACTATTACAGTCTTTGTTCTTGAATATTTTTTGAGACTGTAATCATCTAGGCTCTTTCTCCTATTCACGTTGTTCCTGATTTTTTCCCTTGTAGTCTTACCCAACATACACCGTAACATTTTCATTTCAGATACCTCCATCTTCTTTTCCTGAACCCTGTTCTACAGTTGTTATTAAGCTATTTATTTTACAGGCCATACCCGACCACCCTACATCAACGCAGATTTCACCACACTATTGTATATCTTTTCTTTTAGCCCTAGACCCATTTTTGATCGCAGAATACCTCGCTCATTCGCTTTCAGTTAAACCAAACAGCCTTTACTCCAGGGAAATAAACTAGAAATAGATCATGTTCGGAACACTCAAAGATTCAGGTAGCTGACTACTTTTTTAGTTATTGTAGACCTATAGGAAGAAAACCTACCTCTTTCCTGCCTAGAGTTCGCGTCCGTTTTTTAATTATTAACAATTGAGTGCAAAAATCACGATTTTTTCGATTTTTTGCACCCCATTCAAAAGCTAAACAATTGACATAAAATTACAAAATTTAATTTTTTATAACATTGAAAAACCTTCAAAATACCGATTTTTGAAAGTTAAAAAGTTAATTTGTTGCTACGCAAACTGTAAAATAAGTGAAAATGGTTATTTGTTAATAACTTTTACTAAAACTAGCTTAGAACTTTAGTGTTCCGCCCAAAGTTGGGTATTGGGATACTTAATAAACCCTCAAAATTTGAGACCGATCCATTAATTAGTTTAAAAGTTATTCTATTTGTTTATCCCAGAGACCTTTATTTTGCAATAACATAAGACAGGAAATAATGAAGATAGGGCAATTCTCCGTATGCCAAATGAAAGTAGAAAAGTGTACTAAAATGTACTAAAAAGAGATAAAAAGTATCTAATATAGACAAAAATCCTAATGCCAAATTTTTGAAATTTTGTAGTTTATAAACATTTTGAATAAGTTTAAAAATATTGTCCGTAGAAAAAATCATTTTACATATTCAAAATGCTGGTATTTTGCACAAATTTTTAAAAATACAGTTCAATTGGTGACTAGTCGTGGTAAGTGAAGGGGGAGCTGGGAGCCGACAAATGCACGAGTTCAAAAACTAAAAAAAGGCAACTTAAAACTACTATCATTATCTATAACTCGGGATCTACTGAAAATATTTGGATCTTTCTTATTTTAATTTTTCTGTACATTATAAATAATTATCTAATAAAAATATTTATATATTAAAATGTACTTTAACTTTTTCTATGATCATTAATGATACCATGATTAAAAAATAGATTTTTGTAAAAAAAATATTTTTTCAAGAATTGTTTAAACAAATCATACTGTTTATTAATTAATAAATATATAAACAAATTGCATATTTGTAATGTACGTAGAAATTACATACAAATTAAAAAAAGAAAGGTCAAAATCCATTGAGTTGATCCGGAGATACAGAAATTGTATTAGCTTGAAATTGATTTTTCGGTATTTTAACTCGGTGGATTTGTAGGTTCCCCCTAGTAACCGTTTGGACTACATTTTTGAAAAATCGTAGAGGGTGCTGTGAAGATACAATGTTTGCGCAAATTTTTTAACAAAAAATAAAAATCCCATTCTTTAAAATGGCATTAATGAGATTAATGCAAGTTGGATTTTAACCTCCGAAACAAGACGCTAAAATGAGAAGTATGGACGTTAAAGACCAGCTTTATTAACAAACTTGAGGTCTTTGAACTTGCCTGCCTCGAATGCTTAAAATATTATGGACGGGCAGTCAGAAATGAGAAAATATTAAAAAGAGCGGCCTTCCAGGATAGGCAATTTTTAGTTATGTAAAAAATAAGAAGACTGCTTTTTTGGGGCACATATTATGAGGAGAACGATACACTCTTCAGCAATTGATACTCGCAGGAAAGATAGAGGGTAAGAGTGGTCGGGAACGTAAAATAATGTTATGGTTGCGTAATATTTGCCAATGGACAGGAATCCACAGCTATGAAATGCTTTGACAGAATTATTTAATCCTGACTATCTAGCATTTCACCTGACAAGACAATGTACGGTGGACGCCTACGCAGAAATGCATGGCACCTTAAGAAGAAGAAGAAGAAGAAATGCTAAAATGCAGCAAAACTTGTAACTACTCTTTTTTAAGTTACATTTATTATCTGCTAACTTACAACTGATTTTAAATGCACAATAAAATGATTGGATATGCATGATCTAGACTCCGTAAAGGAATGACATCAAAATAATTTTATTACCCTTAAGTCATATATCTGCTTCACTACGAAAAAAATTACAATGCCACCTAGGTAGTCTCTCTTTATATATTCTTCTTTTTCTTCGTTTTTACTTTGGTATATGTTCGTACGTTTCGGGCAAACAGCAAGTCTAAGCCAGCGAAGAACATTCTTCTGCAGAGGGTACTTTACATATCGTGATCACGCACGCGCGGGTGCTTAGCGCATCAAGGATAACACGAGGAAGGTCGTGACGAAGATACGGACGATTATGCGATGCCAAGTTCATGAAATTTTCTAAACTTCGAAGGTTAGAACAACACTATACAGTGTGTTGAAAATGTAGATTTTTGTAAAAAAAATATTTTTAATATATTTGTAAAATATTTTTGTAAAAAAATATATTTGTAAATCTTTTATATAAATTCGACAAAACACTATCTTGATTGCGAGATTCTTCTTCTTTTTCTTTCTTCTCGTATGTTGGCTTTAAATCCTGTTTCTTCTTCAATATTAGCCTCCTAAATTGTTTAAATTATCGCACCATCTTTTTCTTGGTCTGCCAATACGTCTTCGTCCATTTGGTGACTTATCTCTTGCTATTCGTACTATCCTATCTTCTGCCGTTCTACTAATGTGTTCGTTCCGCTCCTGTTTCCGTTTTGTCACCCATCCATTTATGTCTTCTTCTTATGTTTTCGCTTCTCTCCCTATGCAACAGACTTTTCCCTGATATTCCGTCGAAGTATTTTCATCCCTGTTGTTTCTAGTAGTCGTCTCGTTTTAGATGTGTCAGGTCTTGTCTCCGTCGTGTTTGTCAATGTAGGTCTAATTGCTGCTTTATATATTCTTGCTTTTGTGTCTTGTCTTAGGTGTTTGTTCTTTGTTCTTCCAGATTGTGTCATTAAGATATCTTGCCGCTTTACTTGCTGGTTTTATCTGCTGGTTTTTTATTGATTGATGCTGCATTGGCTGGTGCTGCATATGCTGGAACTGCATAGGCTGGTACTGCATAGGCTGGTACTGCACAATCTAGTACTGCGAGATTAAGTTTCATAAATACTCATATTTTCTCTTTATCGTAAACGGTCACATAACAGATGAGCAAGCTATGTGGCTGGCCAATCACAACAGAAAATACTATTAAAAAGGAAAGCTTTAAACCTATACGTTTACATACCCCTATTGAAGACGTCCAAGAGACAGAAACAGTTATCTAGGGATGATGAATATTCTCCGAATCGAAAGGAAACATAAACTACGTTCACTTTTATCTTTGTTCGTTCTCCCTCAGTTTTGCCGATGATCAACTTATTCTAGCAGGTGACGAAGAGGACATCCACTAAATCGTAATAAAACGTAATGAAGAATATCGAAGGAAAAATACATACTCCTTGGTGCTACAACCCTTCGTGAGTTTTGGCCGACTCGGCATGCCTCCACTGTTCTCTGTCTTAAGCAACCTCTATCCAATTCTCCACGCCCATAGAGTCTTCTGAACTTTATTTATTTTATGATGTTGGCGTCTAGGTAAAGTTATTCGAGCTATTTGTTAGTTCTTATCCTATATTGTTCTGATGCTTCATCCAGCACAGATCCAAAGATATTCCTTAGGATTTTTCTTTCCCCAACCCTTAGTCTCTCTTCGTTTGCCTTTGTTATTGCCCACGTTTCGCTTCCATGAAAACCAGAAACCTCCAAAATGATAATTGGAGAGATAGGAAAAGGTGGACACTGGGAAGCGAGAAACATCAACATGGTGCAAGTGTAGACCCACTCGAATCATGATGATATTTCAGTGTCTGTGGTACCAATGATCCATTATTTGCACGACTATTCCCTCAACTTATTTCAGAATTTGTTTCATTCAGTTACTATACCATTGCTATTACTATATGAAGACACAAGTGCATGAATGGTCTATGTGACATTTGCAAGTTATTGAGAAAAGTGAAGTTAAAGTTTTTATACTAGAACTTTTTTACTATAAGATCTACATAGACTAAATTTATAGGATAGGTAGTCCTAAAACTAATATATTTATTAACACTATTAAAAAAACTTAAAAAAAATATTTATTATATATTTTTATTTAAAAAAAGTGTACATAGATCCTTTATGCACTTACATTTTAAAATTTACTGTGTACATAGATCCTTTACACTCTAGTAACTTGTTTGAACGTGTTTGACTTGTTTGAAAGATTTCTATGTTCGAAAAACTTACTTTTAACACAAAAAACATATTCTGAAAAAATTGTCACATAGACCCTTCATGCACTTGTGTCTTCATATATTACTACGATTAATTATATTCAAAGTATTTGCTCTTCTTTCCGTCCTCAATTTACACGAACTCTCAAGCTCTGTCTCACTCTGTAAATGCGGATAAAACGAAATAAAACTTATCTGTATACTCTACGACAAAATTATAGACTGTGATGGATCTTAAATTACATATGTATTTATAGGAAAGGTCTTGCATGCTGCTCATGTAAATATATTTATTCGAAATGTAATAAACATGTCAGAGCATTTGACACGGAGGGCAAAATTATCGTGGTCATTTCAGTTAAATGGATAATTGGCCAGTGCCTGTAGCACGTTTATCTCCAGTGTTTACGAAATACCTAAGGCCATTCGATTAATTTGTTGTTTTTATAAGATGAAGCAATAATTTTCTTACTTTGTTTTTAACTCACAATGTGGTTTAAACTTCTTCTTCTTCTTCTTCTTCTTCTTCTTCTTCTTCTTCAGCCTGTGTTCGTCCACTGCTGGACATAGGCCTCTTCCATTTGCTTCCATCGATTTCTACTCTTGGCAATTCTCATCCACTGCTTGCCCGCGACTTGTTTGATATCATCTGCCCACCTCTTCTGCGGTCTGCCTACTCCTCGCCTGTTCTCTCTTGGTCTCCAGTTTGTTAGTCTCTCTGTCCATTTTTCGGGATTATCTCGGGCAACATGTCCGACCCATTGCCACTTGAGCCTTGCTATACGTTCTGCGACATCAGTAATCTTTGTTCTTTCACGAATGTCGATATTTCGAATTTTGTCTCTCAAACTAATCCCTAGCATGGCCCTCTCCATCGCTCTTTGAGTTGTAGTGAGCTGCTCTAAGGTTTTCTTTGTAAAGGCCATGGTCTCCAGTCCATATATATTTACAGGCAAGATACATTTGTCATAAACTCTACGTTTTAGACACATTGGTATATCTCTATTCTTCAAGATAAAGCTTAACTTGCCGAAAGCTACCCAAGACAATTGTATGCGTCTTTTTATTTCGGCTATTTGGTTTTCTTTGCCGATTTTAATGGTATGTCCAAGATATATATAGTGGTCTACATTTTCAAGACTGACGTTGTCAATAACAAGATTAGTTTGTACATTACTCATTATTTTTGTTTTCTGAAGATTAATTTTGACACCTATTTTATTTGACTGCTGGTATAGTTCCTTCATCTTTGCTCCAGTTCCTTGATATCTGTACTGAATAATACTATGTCGTCCGCAAACCTCAAATGACTCAAACGTACACCATCAATGTTTAGACTTTTTTTCTCCCAGTCGAGCTGTTTGAATACATTTTCCAATGCTAAGGTAAAAAGTTTTGGTGAAATAGTATCACCTTGTCTAATACCTCTACCAAGGCGTATTTTTTCGGTTTTTTGGTCTTCATTGATTTTAATGTGGAATGTGGCCTGTTCATAAATGTTTTTAATGAGTGTAGTGTACCGTGAGTCTATTCGAGCATCCCTTAGGGCTGACAAAAAGGACCAGGTTTCAATACTATCGAAAGCCTTGTGAAAGTCAATAAATGCCATATGTAAGGGTACATTATATTCTGTGGTTTTTTCTACCAGTGTTCTGATGGTTTGTAAGTGATCGTTAGTACCAAACCCTTTTCGAAATCCCGCCTGTTCAACCGGTTGATATAAATCAAGTTTTTGTGTTATGCGGTTGGTTATTATTCTTGTTAGCAATTTGTATAAATGTGACAACAAACTTATAGGCCTGTAGTTTTCAATATTAGTAGTGTCTCCTTTCTTGTGTAAAAGTATTATTTTGGCGTTTTCCCACAGATTGGGTATTCTTTTCTCTATTAGACACCTATTCAGCAAGGCTTCCACAACCTCTACAACGGTGTTGCCACCCATTTTTAACATTTCAGACGTTATATGATCCTCGCCAGGAGCTTTTTTATTCTTCATTTGCTGTAAGTCATGTCTAATTTCCGAAGAAGTTATTTTAGGGAGAGTTTCCGAGCCGACGTTTAGAATTGTTCTATGGTCTGTTCCGGGGTTCTGTATAGTGGATGTATAAAGATTCTTGTAGAACGTTTGTATTTCCTTGATTTTTTGAGTTTTTTCCGTCACCGTATTCCCCTGTTGGTTTTTGATTTTAGTTATATCTTCGATTTTCCTTTAGTTAAATTTGATTTCAATACTCTCATTTTTCTATTGTCTTCGATGGTTTGCAATATTTGTTCTGTTTTATAAGCCCGCAAGTCTGACCTTATGCTCTTTTTAACTTTATTGTTGATAGCCTTATATTCTGGTAATTCTTTAGATGTTGTTCTTCTTTCTTCCATTAAATCCAGTGTTGTTTGTTTAAGTTTCGTTTTTCTCGGATTTTTATTTTTACCACAGATCTTTTTTGTAGTTGATGTTATGTCATTCGTTAATTTTTCTGTTATTTCATTTATATCTTTCGTGTTGAATACTGATAAAGGTCCTAGTTTCTTTTTTAGTTCACTTTGATATTCCTCTTGATTCATTTCGAGTGCTTCTATGTTTGGTAATTTATCCTGTGTTCATAATTTTCTTCTATCGAATTTCGTATTTACTTCTATTCGCACCCTAACTAATCGATGGTCACTACCAGTGTCGACAGAATTTAGTACAGTAACATCTTTAGCAATGTTTTTGAAGTTAGAGAGTATAAAGTCAATTTCATTTTTTACTTTGCCGTCTGGGCTGTGCCACGACCATTTTCTCTGCATCTTTTTCTTGTAGAATGTGTTTAAGCAGAATAGCTTTTCTTTGCTGAGGAAATTTGCGAGCATATCTCCCCTGTGATTTCTACTTCCCAGTCCAAAATTTCCAATATATTCGTTGTCGTTGTTATTTTCGTTCTTTCCTATTTTAGCGTTGAAATCTCCCGTAATTATTACGTAATATGTTTTCTCTAGGTTTCTGGCTCTTGTAATGTCTTCATAAAATTGTTCTACCTCTTCATCATCTGCAGAAGAAGTTGGCGCATAACAATGGATTATTTGAATGCTGTATCTACAATTTAGTTTTATTACCAGATAGATAACTCTATTAGAAATCGCTTGGAATTTAGTTACCAAGTTTTCAATTCTTTTATGTACCAAAAAGCCTACGCCTCCTATACCTTGGTTATTTCCTGAATTGTATTGGTACAAAGTGTGCCCTGATTTTAGTAGAGTCGTTTCTTCGCCTTTAAGCCTTGTCTCGCATAAGCCTACTACGTCCCATTTTATGGTCTTAAGTTCTTCTTGCAACTCTTCTAGGTTATCTTCTGTCCTCATCGTTCTGATGTTATATGTTCCGATGTGCATTTTGTGTGTACTAAGCGAATTCTTGCCTCCCCCAGATTCCACGAGGCAGACCCTTTTCTGGGTGTGGGACTTGGCATAACATACCGTACCCACCTGGGGACCATATCCGTTCGTTTTAGTATTCGCCATTTCTATGTAGTTGGAAGGATGAGTAGCCTTAAAACACCACGCTGGCTAGACGTGTTGGTGAGTTTTATATCAGCCGCCCACTCTGGATCAGACGCTGTTCGTAGCCGTCCATTCTGGATCAGACGCTACGGTTTTGATTTTATATTACCCCTATAATCGAGGGTTGCCACTTCCGCCATCCACACCGTACCGAAGTTCCGCTTCTCCGCCATGTCTGCCGTTGTGGACTTCATCCGTAACCCTGGACAAGGGACCCTAAACAGGTACTAGTTTCCCGGGTCAGGAAACCCCCGGAATCTGCGAGGGGCAGGGATTGATTCATTTTCCCTGATAGGACTATCTTCAATAATTTAAAGAGTTCCTACTCGCTACCTAGTGGTTTAAACTACTCATTGCAAAATATGATCAAAATTATCAGTGAGTCTTCTTCTTCTTCTTATGTAATCCACTAATGGATGGTCGCGATCACGTTTGACCATTTTTCTCTATCCCTTGCAGTGTGTATTCGGTTTCCTATGTTTCTTAGCACTGTTCATTGTTTAACATTACGGAGCCATGACATTTTCTTCCTTCCCACTCCTTTTCTTTCTTCGATCGTTTCTTCAATTAAGATTTGTAGAAATTGGTATCTTTCGTTTCTAATTACGTTTAATTGTGCATAGCAGTTGTCGTTCTTCTCAGGATTTCTTCATTTGTTATTCGTGCGGTCCAGGGAACTTTAAGAATTCGTCGATAAATGCACATCTCAAATGCCTCTAGTTTATTCATTGTGTTTATTTTTAAAGTTCATCCTTCCATGCCATATAGAAGCACCGACCATATATAGCATTTCGTGAATCTTAGTCATAGGTTTATGTCAAAGTCAGAGCTCGTAAAGACGTTTCTAAATTTTATGAATACGCTTGTGGAGTTTCAGAATCAAAACTTATTTATTTTTGTATATGTTTGATATTTTGTAATGGAGAATTGTTTTCAAGTTTATAGATAATCGTCCGGAATTGTTTTTTTTTCCTTTTTTGTTGGGACAACAAAGAAGTCCCACAAGAATGGAAATTATCGTATATGTCAACAGTATACAAAAAAGGAGATCGACAACAATGTGATAACTGCAAGGGTATTTACGTTACACCAACAATCAGCAAAATATACGGAAGGATCTTAAAAAACCGAATAAAAGATGAATATAGGAAATGGAGGCAGAAGAACAAGAAGGATTTAGAGTCGGAAGATCTACAATTGATCATCTTTTTGCAATCACACAAGTCATGGAAAAGAAAACAGCGGTTAACTAAGAAATTAATTTCGTATATATTGATCTGAAAAAGGCATACGACAGTGTACCTTTGGTAAAGTTATGGAAGGCAATGGAGAGTACAAATATAAACATAGAAATAATAAAAATAATTAAAAATTTTTATAACAATGCGACTACGAAAATTAAACAAGGAAACAAACTCACCGAAGGATTTCTGACAAATACAGGGCTCAAACAAGGATGCTGCCTCTCTCCAACACTTTTTAAAATATATTTGGAACAAGCTCTTAAAATTTAGAAACGAAAATGCAAGAACATGGGACTCCCACTAAATGACCATACACTATCACTATAATATACTCTTTGTTTCGCAGACGACCAAATACTAATAGCACAAGACTACAATGATATCTGTTACATGACGAGAAAACTAATAGAGGAATACAGGAAATGGGGACTAGAGATCAATATAGGAAAAACCAAATATATGAATATCGGTGGAACGCAGCAGGACTTGATACTAGAAGGAGGAGAAACAATCAGTAAATGTAACGAATATAAATACCTGGGTATGAAAATTACGAATGATGGAACACTGGACGGGGTCATTAAAGAACGAAATACTCAGGGCAGGAAAGCAATTACGCTCCTAAACTCAGTACTCTGGGACAAGCAGATAAACAATCAAAACAAGAAAAATATCTATAACGCCGTAGTGAAAAGCATTATAACATACAGCTGCGAAGTACAGTGGAACCCCGATAAGTCGGCCCCCGATAACCCGGAAGTCCGGCTAACCCGTACCGATTTTCATCAGACAAACATTTCAACAATAAAAATGTATGAATTATGTTAAAACATTTTATCTCTAGCCCCTTCTGGAATGTCTTAAAAATATCGAATTTCATTGATAAAATGCCCACTGATCTTCGCTTCGACCATAATATAATATTTGAGAGATAATGGGTATTTGTGTAATTTGAACTATACGATAGTAAAAAATGACTCATGGCACACGGCGCCGGCGGCACAACGACGTTTATTATCTCGGGCTATCTGAAACAACAGGCACTTGTTATTCTTTTATTTATTTCCATCTGTCTTAGCATTGTTTAAAAAAGACTAAAAAACTATTTAAAAAATTATTTTTTAAACAATGATCTTTTAAATACTGAAAGAGCCACTGTCCTTAAATAACATAACATCGTTCCGATGGCAGACGAAATTGACACAACCGAAACTGACTGAGTTTTTTTACCTAGAAATGAACAATACTCTATCTATACTGTCTATAAGTCTATACTATACTCTATACAACTATAGGTAAGTTAGATGTGTACTTTGCATATATATTTCATGTTATTTCAATTATAACGGACTTTATCTATAAGTATACCGTATTTTATTAATTCTTACCATATTCTCCGGCTAACCCGGATTTTCGATAACCCGGATCGGCCGCGGTCCCGATTAATCCGAGTTATCGAGGTTCCACTGTATGTCCTATGAAGAAAAGATCAGAACGAATGTTAGAGGTCACCGAAATGGATTTCTGGAGAAGAGCTGCAGGAAGATCAAGAAGCGAACATGTCACCAATAAACAGATACGAGAAATAATGAAGGTCACACATACAATAAATGACGAAATGAACGAAATACAACTAAGATGGTTTGGTCACGTACAAAGAATGCATGTAGAGAGAATCCCAAAACAAGTACAAAACTGGAAACCTCAAGGTAGAAGAAGAAGAGGTAGACCGAGGAAAAGTTGGCAGGAAGGAATAAACAAAGCCATGAATGAAAGAGGTTTGCAAGTAGATCAATGTGCAGACACAGAGGAATGGCAAACGGGTATCGGAAGACGGAGAACGTTGTAAACCGATAATATAATATAACTGTTTTTTCCTGGTGTATTGCCTAAAATTGCGACAGTAATCGTAGCTTTCCAGTATCGAAAACTGCTTGAAGCTACAGCGTCAAAGACAAAAATTAAAATAAACTTATCAAACCTGGTATTATCCCGTCAGAAGTCACATAGCGAATAATTGAATATTGTCTAATTTCTATAAAGGAACTGATAAACAATTCAAAAAGCTTTATGGCAATATGACATAACATTACCATAAAATCGAACCTGACAATTGTATGGAACCGTTAGCTTTATATCTTAATTTGGTCGAATCGATCAACATCCGTTTTATATCATTTACATTTGACCGTTACATCGTTCAATGATATAAAGGAATTCTTGAAAACAGAATGTTTATTGGACAAATTGATTTCTTTTTTTCATTATAGACGGGGCTGTACCGTCGACCCCGTTAGCGAAATTATTCCGAATCGATTTTTTTGCACAAACTTACTTAAAAAGACGTCCTTATAACAAATCCACAGGGTGCCAGGCGGTGCCGTGGTTGAAAAATTGTTTAAACAAATTTTTTTTAAACAAATTCATAAAAAAAATTCATTTCGAACACATTTTTTCTTAATAATTTGGGTCATTCTGAGCAAAAAAGAATATCTTGGTTAAGAAATCTGAGTGAATGGTTCGGCTGCAGTTCCATCGACCTATTTAGGGCGGCCGCCAGTAAATTAAGAATAGCTGTGATGATTTCCAACCTCCGATAGGAAATGGACTTTAAGAAGAAGAAGAAGAGCAAAAAAGGTCTCTTGTCATTTTTCTCTAAAATTGATTGCTGTCGAGATATACGTTATTTAAAATTTGAAAAATGCAAAAATGACCATTTTCAAGGCTTAATACCTCGATTAAAAACTATAGTATGAAAGTCAGAAAGTGATAAAATCAAACTTTAAAATCCCTCCTTCAAGATCCTGAAGAAATTTGTGTCATTATTTTATTACAAAGCCGTTGTTTTTAATTATTAACAATTAGCGCTATAGTCCAAGCTCTATCGTCGCCCCCGTTAGGTAAATTATTCTGATTCGTTTTTTGCACAAACTTACTCAAAAAGAGGTCCTTCCTTATAACAAAGCCACAGGGTGCCGGGAGGTGCCGCAGTTGCAAAATTGTTTAAACTTTCCGGCACAGAAACGTCACTTTTCTGTACACTAATGTTATACAGAATAAGCCAAATAAAAACGGAACAGACGCAGTTAATACAGTGTATCGGAACTACGTTTGAAATAGTCTACCAATATAAAAGTTTGACAAACATAAATCATAGCAACTCAACTATCTGTCTCCAATTAGGCTAAGGCTACGACCAGACAAGCGACAATTTACGGCGCCATAAGAGCAGTAAAATGAAGCGCGAAAATGGGTCCTGGTAAGAAGGATCTGGGTCCAAATGTAGCTCATCTAACCACAACAACGACCGAAACACTGTATTTACATCTCGCGACACGCCGTAATTTACATCCCCATCTGGTCATGCTTTTTACGACCGCTTCATTTTACTGCTCTTACGGCGCTGTAACAGCAGTAAAATGAAGTGTCACTAACTGCAGTAAAAAATATGGCCAGACGGGGATGTAAATTACGGCGTGTCGCGAGATGTAAATACAGTGTTTTCGTCGTGGCTGTGGCTACATGAGCTACAAATTTGGACCTAGGTCCATTTGTTTGCGACACGACGCTGAAGATGGACCCGTTCGATATTGCTTCGCGATATTTTACAGCTTAGTCTGGCCGTCCACTCCACTCACCGCGGGACCAATTTTCGCGCTTCATTTTGCTGCTCTTGTGGCGCCGTAAATTGTCGCTTGTCTGGCCGTAGCCTTAGCCTAAAAGAAGACAGGTAGTTAAGTTTTGCTATGATTTATGTGTGTCAAACTTTTATATTGGTCGACTATTTCAAACGTAGTTCCGATACACTGTATTAACTGCATATGTTCCGTTTTTATTTGGCTTATTCTGTATATCTTATACTGTGAGAAAATATCAAGTTTGTTAACATAAAACTGTGCAAAAACGTGTATTTTGAATAGTGGTTGTAGAAAAAAATATTGATTCTAACCAGTTGTCTGGTTTCTCCATCAGACAAGCATAAAAATACGCTTAATTTTTTTCACATAAACCGCATCAACCTTTTGACACAGTATTCTAAATATGGTCAAGGCCCGATGCAATCGGTTGAAGCGCCACGATAACTATAATATAATGACTCTAATGATATATTATTAGATATGGACGAAGTTTTTGCGAAATTGACGACATACTATATTGGTATTAGAATAAGTTGAGACCAGTCTCGTCGTTTCGAGAAAAAATAGTTTTGACCTTCAGTTAACAACGTATGTGGGTTAATTTTATAATTCGAGATTCAGTTATTGTTAAATGGTATTCCGAAAATCCAATTAGAGTAAGACAAATCATTTGGTTATCACATACTATTGAGTTACTTCTTTATTAAGTAGTATGTATCACCAGTATCATCTGTAGTGCCACCTTTGCAATTTTATACCATAGATTATCCGCTCTGAGTTCGTAGGTAGAGGGGATAATTAAAAATTCGCGAGCGCCAGTAGCGACAAGTCAGTGAACCTTTACTGGAAATTTGACGTTTTGCATTAAGAGTTGCATATAATTTTTACTGAATGTCTCATTTAAAAGGCTGGAAGTTCCTTAGAATAAACAAAAAGTTTCTTTTGAACGAGATATTTAAAATTAAAAATCACACTAAATTTTCTCTTTTTTTCACCCCTGTAACTGATTAAACGATTACGCTTTTAATTAATTATTTAAGTGCAATAAATGCTTAATTTAATATTTAAGAAGTATTATAGTATAATTATATTAAATTATTATAATTTTTAGCAGAATAAATTTTTTCTAATATTATCTGTCAACATAAACTTCAAAACGATAAGCAAAATTTTAAAAATATTCATAATGAATAATAAATTCTGTACTTACTGATATTAATTATCGATTACAATCCAATGACTTCTTTACGTTGTAAATATTACACGATAAGAATTAAATAATAAGTTTGAAACAATTATTATTTGCTTTTCTCCTTTCCTCTTTAAATTTCCGGCAGAAACAGTAAGTCATCCGCTAGATGGCGATACCAGCCATACCAAAGCTCAGGGCGTATACGGTTGTCCTTAATTCTCTCAATTGAAATGACAATTATTGCATTTTATTTTATTTCATCATCAAAAATTTTCCTTTTTCCCTCTCTCCAATGACACTACTGAATAGGTCCAATTACTACTAAACAAAACAAATAGTTTCTGTGAGGAATATGGACTGAAAATGAATATAAAAGACCAAATACAATGATAATAAATAAGAAAACAAACATACCAACCAGCATACATTTGGGAAATGTACCGATAGAAAGGATTGATAAATACAAATACCTAGGAACCTGCATTGCAGACACTAATGATCAAACAACAGAAATAAGGACCAGGATAGAAACAGCAAGAAATGCGTTTGTAAAAAATGAAAACAATCCTCTGCAACAAAGACCTTAGATTAGAACTTGTAATAGTCCCACGAAAGGGCGCCATTTTATGTGATGGCACTATATATGCCCCAAAACACGGTGAGCGACATTTTAATGTAGCACGCCTATGGATAACAAAAGTAAAAAATATGTAACATGACAAATTTAACAAAATATAAAAATATACTTGGTGCTACTTAACTTTTTTGATATACCTCGGTAGCTCTAAGTCTTCAGAGACCTAGGGGTGTGGATTCTTAATAGATGTTAAATAAAATTGAAACTCAATTGCTCGGGGGCGCCATAATTAAAAAAAATATCATATTATATGTTTACTTATAAAAAAAATATAAAACTAAGAATGCCGGTTATTTGAAATACCTGTACTTACCGTAGGTTACTTTCATGCGTGATTACTTTATAAGGATAGATATTGGTAAAGAAAATCTGGTAATTATACATAATTATTACTTTATTGAAACAAATAAAAATTCAGCAAGGTTGTTATCAAAAAAAAAAAAAAAAGTTTCATCAATTCGCGAGAAAACGTAAGAGTTCAACAATAAAAAAAAGAGCGCAAGTACCTTGATGTGTTCTTTATCCATAGTCCATCCATGCGGCAGTTACGGTGTTAAACATTGTCCTGATGTTACGACACATTTTTTTGTCACGCACATAACGACACTCAATTTAACAAAGTACAGGTGTTAATTATATTATAGATGAAATTCCATTGCACGTTTATTGTATGTAACACTTATATATTATATATTATTATTATTGTTATTAATTAAACTTGATTGAATGAAACGAAGAACTTTTCGACAAAAGAAAACTAATAGATGTGTTCAATCCATCACTAGGAACACAAAATACGGTCGAGAATTTACATTCTCTACGACAACAGCAGCCACTTGAGCCTACTTCGGCTCTGGAACAAAAACTCAAAGAAACTGTACTAAATACACACAACTAATTTTCTCCATTGCGCTATTTTAAACAATTTTCTCCGTCAGCAAGGCAAAGAGCCTGCTGACGGAAAGGCACAAACTTCTTACTCCAGCTCCCCAGAACCGATCGCTCTTCTCGACTACCTCGAACTCATCTCGATTATACTTCCAACTCCTCTAACACCCAAAACTCACTCCACCTCCCCATTTTTCTATCCTACTACCGGTTTTACCAATCCACAAAATTCGCCAATTTCCACTCTTATCTCAAAACGAATAGAAAAGGTTTAAGCAAACTTCAACCACGCCTTCTAAGGCAATAACTTATTCTTCCGCAAATAGGATTCAATCTACGAAATTCTGATGATTTGTGTTTTAGCTCAAATTCTCCCAGTCTTTTTACAACGTACGCCATATTACAAGTGTGAACTCGTTATATTATATAAACACACTCAGAGCCTCTCATCTGCAACGGTATGCACTATGTAAACAAATCAGTCCAAAGCATCATATTTTCGACGCCAAAAATACATTAGCAAAAAGATTTACGAGTCTCATTTCTTTGACGGCGAAAATTCAACTTCAGACAAAAACAAGAGATACGAATACGCATGAGAATCAAGAATTAATTACGTAATACTACAGATTCAAGAGAAATGAAAAATAATCACATATTTCCACGCGACAAACAAACACAATTTCTGAAACGGATTTAGGATACAGGATGGAGCAAAAATATAACGACTTTCGGACCGTTATAAACTGATAGTAAGAGCTTTGAGATGCTACGTGTTCTCGATATTGCAATATGGACTTGAAAGCTGGACATTAAAGCAAGAACACATAAATAAGCTACAGTCATTGAAATGTAGTGTTAGAGAAGGATGCTTAAAATAGCATGGACACAGAAGAAATGGTCAAAGACTACTAAATAATAAACACAATAAAAATAAGAAAGTTACAATATCTGGAACACGTAAGGAGGGGACTTCTTCTTCTTCAGGTGCCATCTCCGCTACGGAGGTTGGCAATCATCATAGCTATTTTAATTTTTGAGGCAGTAGCTCTAAATAGTTGTTTTGAGCTGCATCCAAACCATTCTCTCAGGTTCTTCAGCCATGAAATTCGTCTTCTGCCGATGCTTCTTCTGCCATCTATCTTTCCCTGCATTATGAGTCGCAGGATGCCATACTTCTCGCCCCGCATCACATGTCCGAGGGGACAGCCATATGAAATTCTGACTGTTAATACAGGGAAAGATAAGAGGCGGAAGGAGTATAGGAAGAAGGAGAGTGTCATGGTTGAAGGTGGGATAAGTTACAAAATATGTATAATTTCATATATTATGCAATTCATTAGGTACAACAAATTGTTCCCGAAGTTAATAAATTATTGTGCTCAAATGTGGGCAAATTCTGCCTCAAATGAACGGAATTTCTCTTGTCCCAAAAGAGTCAAAATGTATTGTCGAAACACCATGAAATAAGAGAGAAGGTCAAGCTCGTCTCAAATGTCGGTAGACTAGAAAATAGTTATTTATGATATAAGTGTTAAAACTACACGTTTAAGGCACGCATGTGAAAGTTTGCAGAATGAGCGATAGCGAGTTCTGCAATTCACATGAGTGCCTTAAAAATGTACTTTTTATCACGCATATCATACAATATTTTTTCTACAAACGTAATTACAGGACAATATCTACAAAAACTTTTACTTGAACTTGATGACATTCTATTTTTATATTTTTTTGACATTACATCAAAATTGTCTATACGGTCAATACGAACTGCAGTGCCTTAAAAATATTTTAAAGCACTAGTGCCGTAAAGTAGCATTTTTAACGCTCATATGGAGTGCTAAAAGTTTCATTTTTAACACGGTTGTAGAAAAAAACTTTTAAAATCTCTCCAAAACAATAATAAATTTTACAATGACGTTATTGCCCATTTTGCTACTTCGAAACAACATACCATTAGAGTTAATTTATAAACCGGTTTAGGTTCTAAATTTATAGGAAAAAACAAAAAAAAAAAACAAAAACCAACAATCTCTTATGAAATTGAAGCCTTTTAATTAAATGGCATACCTATCCGAGGAGACAAAACCTTGCCGACCCTGTCCCTAAGCCCTAAAGCCACGAGCCGCCACTGTTTATGCATAAGATGAAATTGTCATTAATGTCATCAGCGTTTCTAAGAATATTAATCAGACAACTGTTATGAAATGATAACGATGCTCATAATGGGATAAATAACCAGATAGTAGAAAGTCATAAGGAAATACAAGAAAAAAAGATGAGAGTTACATGGTACGAAAGTCCGGACCTGGCAGAATCCCAACCAACACCTGCAGCTTACTCTGCAGTTTCCACCAGAAGTTTGTTAGATTGTTTCATTATATTTGCATTGTAAAATTCATTATTATTCTTGGTCTTGTCGAGTTCAGTCATATTTAAAATTGTAGTTTAGAAATAAAAATATTTTTAAAAACCGATTTCATTTTTCGAAATCCAAAATTGGCGCAGTCAGTAGGATTTGTGCGAGTCGCGAAACTGTGAATTTCGTATTTATCGGAAAACAGAACTTTTCGGGACTTTGGCGTTTTAACACCTTAAGTGCAAATCCAAACGAACATTCCGTTTTGTGGAAAGCAGCCCCAGTGGAAAGCAGCCCTTCAGTGACAGCAGACCTTCATTTGGGTAGACGAATTTGGAGAAGTAGTTGGCAAAGACTATCGAGGTGAGTGCCAAGTTTCCTTCTTGCCTTCCTTATTTATTTTTCATAAATTCGGAAGATAGTTTTGTTAAGACATTGTTTATGAAACGATATTTTAATTTTTATGATTGATGAAGATTCCTTGGTAGAATCTCTTAAGAATTTAAAAGTAAGCTTTAAAAGTAAAAAGAGTAAAGATAAGAAAAATATTAAAATGGCAACTAGTCAAGCTGAACGTCGTCCTATTAATTGGGAATTATTTAAATCAAAAATTTCAAATATTAGACCTTATGATGGCGATACTAATACCTTAAACAAATTTATTTCTCTTTGCGATAATTTAGTTATTACATATAGAGCATATAATGACCAAGAATTAAATAATCACATTTTTGAATGTATTCAAAATAAACTTGTAGGAAAGGCTGAGCTTATGGTAGGAAATAGGGTAGAATTAAATGATTGGACACTTTTAAAAGCCGCGCTTATACAATGTTTTTCTGATAAACGTAACTTAGAATGTTTAACACAAGAACTGACTAGAACTAGGCCACAAAGAAATGAAAATTTAATAGAATTTGGAAATAGATTACAATTATTGAGAAGTAGTATAGTACAAAGAATTAGCAATGATACTAATCTTGATGCAAATCAAAAAGTTGTTTTCATACAATTTTGCGAAAATACAGCACTAAATACTTTTATTGCGGGTTGTACCGGCACATTAAGAAATAATATGCATTTAAAAGCACCAGCTTCTTTAGAACACGTCATAGCTTATGTAAATGAATTCGAGAACTTCGAAAAACTCTATTCCGATATTAATGACAATAAATCACACCAAAATAGAAACAATTTCAGAAAGCAGAATTTCCCTAATCCAAACAGGCAATTTTATAATCCTATGAGCAATCAATATTTTCAACCAAACTCTTCTATTCCCCCAAATCCAAACTTTAATACAAATAATAATTATTTTCAAAATCCCCCATGGCCTCGCCAACCTATTAACGTACAGCCTCAACAGTTACCCCCTAAAAATCTCCCAACGAACTCAGAAGTCTTCGGACCTTCCCGAAATACGAATATTTTCAGACCAAATCAAATTCCCCAGCATCGCCTTCCGAAGCCGGAACCGATGAATATGTCTACAAATTCTAGATTCCCGTCAACGTTCAATAGAAGAACAAATAATTTTAGGAGAAACTATTTTCAAAATAATGGGCAAAAGCCAAATATAATAGCTGAAGAATTATATAATAATGATTACGATGGACAGGAATGCGAACAGACGCATAGCGACGTCGACGCAGATATCCATTCCAGTGAGCAAGTAGATTTAGATTATTTTTCTCAGAATTTTCAGGAAGCCGCCTCAGAAAACCAAATAACTTAATCGAATTGAATTTAACCTCTAATAACCCTTTACCTTATATTACTATTTCTAATCCTCCATTAAAATTATTGGTAGATACCGGTAGTACTAAGTCAATCTTAAAACCAAGTATTGCTGAACAATTTTATTCAGATTGTATATTTCATTCCAACGTTTCAATTTCCACGTCTCTCGGTACGAAAAATATCAAATACCAAGCTGCGATACCAGCGTTTCAAGAATTTAACCGCGACAATATCTTAAATTTCATATTATACGACTTCCACGAATTTTTCGACGGCGTGGTCGGTATAAATGACCTATTATCAATGAGGTTTAATATTGACCTTAATAATAAATGTCTTGTTAGCACTAACGCAATAATCCCTATTAAATTTAGAAAACCATCAGACATAAAGTTTGAAATATCTGTTGGCCCTTATGAAAAGATTTTAAAGGAAGTGCCTGTGACCGTACCAAACGGTGAAATATTAATTGATAAGATAATTTTAGGTGATATGTATGTACCAGAAATGCTAACTGTAGCAAATAATGGTTTAGCTTTAGTAGAATTTGTCAATGAAACAAATAAAAATTTATCTATAACTTTATTAAAACCCCTATACGCTTATCCATATAATTCTAATGTTTATCAATGTTATAAATTTGAATTTTCTAATAGACAAAATAAACATAAAATAGATAAAATGCAAATACAAAATCTTGTTAGAACGGATCATATGAACGCAGAAGAAAAATCCGAAATTATCAAATTATGCTCTCAATATAAAGATATATTTTTGAAACCCGGTGACCCACTTACACTTACGTCAAAAGTAAAACATGTTATTAAAACAACCGACGAAGAACCTGTACATGTAAAGTCGTACAGATATCCGTATGTCCACAAGGAAGAAATTAAAAAGCAAATTGACAAAATGTTAGACGACGGGATTATTAGACCCAGCAGCAGTCCTTGGGGATCGCCGCTTTGGATCGTAAAGAAGAAACTCGATTCTTCCAATCAACAAAAATTTCGTTGCGTTATAGATTATAGGAAACTTAACGATAAAACCATTAGTGATCGATATCCGATACCCAATATTACCGAAATATTGGACAAATTAGGACGAGCACAATATTTCATCAAATCGAGATGAGCCCCTGCTCCATAGAAAAAACAGCATTCAGCGTTAATAATGGACACTACGAATTTTTAAGAATGCCTTTTGGCTTAAAAAACGCACCATCCACCTTCCAAAGGGTAATGGATGAAATATTAAAGGATTTACAAAATAAAATCTGTATGGTATATATGGACGATATAATTATTTTTAGCACAAGTCTCCAAGAGCACATTCAAAATTTAAAATTAGTGTTTGCAAAACTAAAAGATGCACAATTAAAAATACAAATTGATAAATGCGAATTCCTCAGAAAGGAAGTTGAATTTTTAGGGCATATAGTGACCCCAGACGGAGTTAAGCCTAATCCAAAAAAGATTAAAGCTATTAAAAATTTTCCTATCCCTCGTACACAGAAGGAAATAAAATCATTTTTAGGTTTGTTAGGATACTATAGAAAATTTATTAAAAACTTTGCAGCTATAACTAAACCTATGACCATGTGTTTGAAAAAGGGTCAGAAAGTTATCCACAATAAAGAATTCTTAGACTGTTTTAATATTTGTAAAAATCTTTTAACTTCAGAACCTATTTTAGCTTATCCTGACTTTAATAAAACTTTTCAATTAATAACAGATGCCTCTAATTTCGCAATAGGCTCTGTTCTAATGCAAGATAACCATCCTATATGTTACGCCTCACGTACTTTGAATTCAGCCGAAATTAATTATTCAACCATAGAAAAAGAGTTATTAGCGATTGTATATGGTTGCAAATATTTTCGACCTTATCTCTTCGGTCGCAGATTCCAAATTTTAACTGATCATAAACCCCTTCAGTGGTTGTTCTCACTTAAAGAGCCAAACTCTCGCTTAGTAAGGTGGAGACTTAAGCTCGAAGAATTTGATTATAATATTCAATATTTAAAAGGAAAAAATAATAAAGTAGCCGACGCACTTTCTAGAATTAAAATAGATTCCGACTTGAATGCTATCGAGACAGAATCGATGGATGTTAATTTAGGCGACATAAATGAAATAATAGATAATGAACTAAGCAACTTAGACGATTTACCGCAACTTTCAGAAGGAGACCTTGACTCCTTACTAAATGATGGATCAACAAATAAAATAAATATTATTTCGGACATACAAGTTCGACCCCCTTTCGAAAATCCAGAAACAGAAGACTCAGATTTAGAAACGTGTCATACTTCTTTAGAAAATCCAATTCTAGGTATACCCATAACCGAAAGAGCTTTAAATACTTATAAAAATCAAATTATAATAATAGGTGGAGAAATAAATAAAATAAAATGCAAAAATGAAAAAATATTTGATAATAATAGATTTTATGTTACTTTACCCCAAAGAAATATTGAAGAAAGTATTTTTAAATTTGTAAAAGAATATATAGACCCCAAAAAGATTTATGCATTGTATTTTAGAGAAAATATTTTACCAGAAACATTTGTAGTAATAGTTCAGAATTATTTTAAAAATTCTGCTTTTAAATTTGTACATTCCACAAAATTTTTAACTGACATAATAAATACGCAGGAACAAAAAGAAAAATTAGAATATTATCATGTACACAAAAAAGGACATCGTGGTATAAACGAAGTAAAAATGTCTTTAGGATCACGTTACTATTGGCCAAAAATGGCAGAAGATATCGAACAATTTATAAATAATTGCGAAACCTGTCTTAAAAATAAATACGATAGAAATCCTCCAATTATAAAACTTAGTTTGTGACGTTCCGCCCCTTATAGAATCGATTATTGATGGGAAGATATTATTTAACTATCCAAAATATTATTTAATTATTTTCAGAATTATTTTCTTTCAATGTTTATTCAAATAGAACTTAAACCCATCTCAGAATTTTTAAATGCTTGATGACGTCACATTTAAAACGTGGCAACATTGGTTTCCCCACTTTGACAGCCAATGCTTAGTAGAGGGGTACGAAGGATTCAGCTGTGAACGTGAGCCTTGGATTGCCATTGTTTCTCGAGTGTTCGGTCTGAATCGTAGTGTGCGGGGTCATTAGACTCAATTATTCACCTCTAATTCTCAGTTCCAAATTGATTAAATATTACAATAAAAGTATAGTGAAGTTATCCAGCAGCAGTGGATTTGAAGAATTTTAGAGCATACTATATCCAATGAGTTCTACCCCGGTAAATACACATTTTATTAAGTATTTTATTCAGCCATTTTGGAAGTCCTTGACATTTGCTAACTAAGTTTCACATAGTCTATTTTCATGGTTTTTATGTTTTATTTTCATGGATCAAACTCATCTAGAGATAATTCAATATTCGTTGTTAATTTGTGCTTCCAGTTGGAAAATAGAGCTAATTTAAACTCCATTTTTTATATTCCTTTCAAGTCTACAGAACTCCTATCTTTTGAACGATGATCAAATAAGTATCCATCGCTTAGTCTTACTATATTTCATCCTTGTATAATATATCTATATACCGGTGTATATATTATAATAAAATATTCTTTCACAGTAATTATATTTTGTATTTCAATTGGAAATTACTTGTGTTATTTGACCAAGGTCATCTGATAGCAACCTGATAAAAGGTCAAGCTGTCTAGTCATTCAAGTTTTTGGACTTAATGACCTATTTCTTCTTATTCCCATAGGAATAAAAACACCTCCTCGTATCTCTTGCTTCTTTTTTTTGACATTGGTAGATTGGTAGTAACACCACACTGTGTTTTTTTTAGCACCTACCATGAAATCTTAAAGCCACCCTACAACAACACCAAGGCCAGACCACACAGAGAGAAACAATCAATAGGCGACCAGCCTGGATTATTTCCACATTTTCTTTTTTTGAGTACCTCCAGCTGCTTTCCAACAGTTTTGAGTACCTTCAGCTGCTTTCTACCAGTCTTCCTCTCCTGTACCTCCAGCAGGACAGCTGCTAGCGAGAGTTAGCACCCTTGGGTGCTCATTACATCAACTTCAAGATTAGGAAAGAGTGGTTTGTTTGGGAACATTTACTGTGCTCTTATTAAAGACAGACTGGTTTTGTGATATTTAGTACATTTTTTTTTATAGTTCAATTGCACACACATTTTTCCTGCTTTATATTTTTTATAGGTTTTTTTTTCTTTACAACATAATATTTAATTGATAGCGTTCCCCAACACTCTGCAATCTATAAAGGTATAAATTTCTGAGCTCAGATATTTTCCCTGATAATAGTAGTCGGTACTCTTATCTTGATTATTTTTAGGCTGTGTTCCACTTTTGTATAATTATTTAAACTCATTCCATTATTTTAGTATATGTTTAATTAAATTTTTAAAAATTAACTTCACATATTAGTCAAAATTGTAATTATTAACTTTATTTAACTTGAACTTATTAACTTTACTTAACTTTAACTTATTAACTTTATTTAACTTTAACTTTAATTTATTAAATTCATATGAACTTCTGGATTCTAATCCCTCAGATTAGTTTTTGGTTTCACTTGTTATTATTACTATTATAAACCACGAGTTAGGAAAAGGATCTGTGTATCCACTCGTAGGTTTATTTATTCAATAAGGCTTGTGCCTGTCCCACTCACAGTGAGGTATTTATATGTTATATATAGTATCAGGTAGTATTTAATTAAGGTGTACGTATTATAAACGTACAATTATTATTTGGTGAGGGTTCTACTAACCTAGTTGTAAGTTGTACTTCCTGTATTAGAGGTACCCGTAGTCAGTTTTTCTAACCTTATAAAGAGTATTCTTAGATCATAGTTGTATGATGATTTTGTAATTGACTTTCACTAGTATCACTTTTTCCTGTCATGTTAGAGTTACACACTAGTTACTTGTCCTAACTCAGAGATTGTTAAAAAGATCTAGTAGTTACATTCAATAAATATACATTTATTGTGATTTTTTTTTCTTATTACTCCTTTATTTTTAGTAGTATATTTTATAATTTAATAATCTTTAATAACTTTTCACATACTTGTACTACAAATTTAACATACTCTATAGCAGCGTAGAATACCTGGAAGAGCGTTAACCTAGTTATCCTTCTTCTGGCGCCCAAAAATTCATTCTATTTTCAGTATATTATTATATTTACTCTATCTATTTTCTGAACATTATCTTCATATCTTCTTTTCGAGCCATCATTGTCACTTCCTTTAATCTATTGTCTGGCCAAAAATAGCCGTGCAAATTGGCCGAATCCTTCCTTGAGTGTCAAGTGGCCCTTCTCATACATATTTAGCTAGCCATTCAAGTTATATCTATCTATTAATGATTTCTCATCTCTAGTCCTGTATCAATTCGATATTCTTTGTCTTGGCATCCTTCCATACAAATACTACTACAAAGTTGTATTTTAGTTACTCCAGCTTCTTCAACGGAGAAGCCACACATTTTTGTCCTTTGGCTACATTAAGTAGATCTTCTTCTTTTTACTACTTCTGTTGGAGTTTACCACTCCCTTTTCATTCACTCCAACAGAAAATCATCAGCTAGTTGTTACATGGGCGCCCAACGTGGGGCTTTATTTTTGGTCTGAGACAGTATTCATTTAGGTCAATTCTTCTCTTTTATCTGAAATCTCTTTGTTATTTCCGTTTGGTATCCTATACACATATTGTTACTTATTTATTTTATTTTTAATTTCTGATACATATCAGGTATTCTTAAACGCTGTTTTGATTTTTGTTTATATTTTGGGACCTCATTATAGTATATGTTTGTGCAGCTTACATTCTGGGTTAGATTTTGAATTTTTATTGGGAACTTATATTTAATATTGCTATTAATAATATAATTCATATAACAATTTTATTTCTTCAGTCAATAGTGGTATAGTTGGAGGTACAACTAAGTGTTGATTATTATTATTATTATTATAGATATATATTTTTTCTAGAGTGGTGGTAAGTTACATATAAATAAAAAAATTTACTTCCAGTATTTAGGTAGTAGGTTTACTTGAGTATACAATATTTATTGGATTATTTATCCATTTATTTGATCTTATATATTTATTTGATCTTATTTATTAGATTATATACTGCATTATATATATATTTTTTTTTTTTTTATTGTTTTTGATTTTGTTGGTGTGTTGCTGATATTTTCTCGGTTTATATTATATATATTTTGCGTGCAAACTTTCATATTTTCATATTTTTCATATTTCTGTTCTTTGGACTATTTGTCAATAACTTTGCTCTCATCATGTGTGCTTTTAAAGCTGAACATCTTCTGGTGGATGAATTGGATTATGAATTAAAGATTCGGGACATAATGCCAGAGGAGTCGACAACTGTCGATAAAAAACGCAATCTTTTGAGAGGTGCTTTGAAACAAGAAGCTGGCAATAGAAGTTTTCTCCAAATTTCAGCTGTATCCCTTCCTTTTGAGGAACAACAAAAAGGAATCACTGAAACATTGGACAGCTTGTCTAAAAAAATCGAAAAGTTTAGGGGAACTGTAAAGGATACAGAGTATGCGCGATTAACATCTCGTCTAGGCCATATTTCTGCCCGTGTACACTTGCTACACTGTCCTTCTGAAGAACAGGAACCGTTCAAGAGGTCTGTTTCTCTTAAAATATTAACACTAGAGGGTGAACTTGATTCTAGAGTTAACCCCATTGCTACCTCTACTCCTAATGCTTCAGTCAATGTACCTAGCTTTACGTACTCCAAACCTGTTCAAGTACACAAATGGGGTATTTCATTTTCAGGTGAAAAACAGCACACTGATGTGATGTCATTTTTAGAAAGGGTTGAATGTCTTCGAATATCTAGAGGTGTTTCTGAAGAGGATTTGTTTGCTGCTTCTGCTGAGTTGTTCACCGGGACCGCTTTTACATGGTTTATGAATAACAGGGGTAATTTTTCTTGTTGGTCTGATCTGATTAAAAAGTTGAAGTCAGATTTTCTTCCGTATTCATTCCAGGATGATTTATTAGATCAAATTAAGAATCATAAGCAGAAACCTGGGGAATCTGTTACTATGTTTATTAATACTATATTAGGTATGTGTAGTCGTTTAGACACTCCTTTGTCAGATTTAGCTAAAATTAAAATCATCCTTAAATGTCTATTGCCCTTTTATCATCAACAATTAGCTCTTATGGACATTCAGAACATTGATGACCTTACTATAAAATGCAAACGTTTGGAGGAAACGTTATCCTGGTCTTCTCAACCTCCATCCACATCTCGATCCTCTTCTAACTCTTCTTCTCAGCCAACTTCCTTTAGGCAACGTTCTTGGCTAAATAAGGGTCATGAACATAATGTTTCGGTTGTTAGTTCTCTTGTCTGCTGGAATTGTGATCAGCCTGGTCACCCATTTTACAATTGTGGGATTCCTCAAAATCGTATTTTCTGCCATGGTTGTGGCCGAGAGAACACCCTTAAAAGAAACTGTTCTAAGTGTTCGGGAAACGACACGTCGGAGGTCCGTCCCCTGAACGTTTCTCCGTCCAACATCCAATCAGGGAATCAAACCCCATCGTCAAACGAAACTACAGGACCAAGCACATCCAGCAACCCAAACCCATCTTCACGAAAAGGGAAAGGGGTGTCGTTCAAGAAAGCAGCACACACCACAAAACAAAATTAAACCAGAAATTTATTTCTATAGATAATACGTTAGATTCGCTTGATTCAAATGATCACAGATGGTCATTTACAAACGCTTCTTTGATTGGTAGTGTTCAACGTAACAATAATAATTGTGATAGTAATGTGGTTCCATTATCTATATTAGATTCTAGTTTTGTTAATGATGATGATACGTCTGGGTTAGTTCCATATAACGGTTGTAGACAACCAAATACTTTAGATCTAGATATTAATTCGTTATTAGTTAGGAAACAAAATGATAATAGGCCATATCTTCCTATTCAAATTTTAGGACAATCGTGTTTAGCTTTGTTAGATAGTGGCTCTAATATTTCATTGATAGGGGCACATTCGTTAAATTTATTGAAAAATTCTAGTATTCCCATTATGCCCATTTCATCTTTGCAAGTATCTACTGCAGATGGTACAGTTCAGTCCATTACGGGCAAACTCCAAATTAAAATCACAGTGGCAGATTTATGTAGGGAAATTACATTTTATGTTATTCCTTCCGTGCAGAATTCTATAATTTTAGGTATGGACTTTTTCAATGCTTTCAATAGTACCTTAAGTTGTTCTGATTTTTCTTTTTCCATATCTGAATTTAATTTATCTACCCTTAGTGCTATTCACGATTTTGCTAGTTTATCAAGCTCTGAACAAAGGCAATTAGAGAGTATGATCTCTAAATTTACTACTCTTTCTTCAAAAGACAAACTAGGTCGTACGTCGTTAATCTCTCACACTATCGAAGTGGGAAATCCCACTCCTTTCAGATTATATCAGTACCCCATACCTCAAGCCTGGCAGGCAGATTTAGAAAAGGAAGTAGATTCGATGCTTGCTTTAAATATCATAGAACCTTCAACATCGTCCTACTGTTCTCCGCTCTGGTTAACGAAGAAGAAGGATGGATCCTTCAGGATCTGCTTTGACGGTCGAAAACTAAACAGTATCACAACTAACAGGGATGCTTATCCTATCCCCAGAATAGATGTGATTTTGAGCAAACTTCAGAATGCCAAATACATCTCTTCTATTGATTTGTCTAAGGCCTTCCTACAGATCCCACTGAGTGAAGAGAGCAAGAAGTATACTGCTTTTGCTGTCAGTGGTAAAGGATTATTCCAGTTTGTCACCATGCCTTTCGGTCTTGTTTCTGCTCCTCAGACAATGTGTCGTCTGATGGATTTAGTCATTGGTCCACCGTTAGAGCCCTATGTTTTCTATTATTTAGACGATATTTTGGTTGTCACTCCTGATTTTTCCCTTCATATGGAAATTTTAGATAAGTTATTTTTACGTCTTAAGGAAGCTAATCTAACGGTCAATCTGGATAAATGTCAGTTTTGTCGCCCTAGTCTTAAGTTCTTGGGTTATGTTGTGGATAACCAGGGGCTGAGGACTGATCCTGAGAAAATAGTTGCTATCAAAAATTTTCCTATACCAAAGACCACCACCCAAGTCCGTAGGATATTGGGAATGTGTGGCTATTATCGGCGATTTGTACCGTCCTACTCTACTTTGTTGTCACCTCTTACTGATCTTTTGAAGAACAGGAAAAAGGGACAGACCATTACTTGGACTCCTGAGGCTGACGAAGCTTTTAGGCGCGTTAAAGATGCTTTAACGAGCGCTCCGGTTATGATGTCACCTAATTTTGATGAGCATTTTTATCTAATGACAGATTGCTCTAATACAGCTTCTGAAGGCGTATTATTTCAGTTGAAAGATGGCTCCGAACACCCCATAGCGTACACTAGTAAGAAGTTGAACAAGGCCCAGAAAAACTATTCAACTACGGAGAAAGAACTCTTAGCTATCATCCATGGGTTAGAAGCTTTTCGTTATTATCTGGAAGGTCGTAATTTCACTATAATTACTGATCATAGTTCCTTAGTATGGCTTCATAGTATGAAAAACCCTTCACAGAGGCTTTCTCGATGGATATGCAAACTGGCTGCCTATTCATATAAGATTGTCCATAGAAAGGCAAACGGGGTAGTGGTCGCAGATGCTCTTTCACGTGTCCATGATATTAATGTCCTAGATCTGTCCTCTTTAAGTCCTGATATGTGGTATCAGAATATGATTGATAGGGTCACTCAAGACCCACAAAAATATCCTGATTTTAAGGTAGAGAATAATATTCTGTACAAACACATCTTAAGTCCGATAGAGTCCTTATCCAATATGTCGGAGTGGAAAATAGTTGTACCTACGCCAAATAGGGAAAATATTCTGCATATGTTTCATGATGAAGTTACGGCGGGTCATTTTGGTTTTTATAAGACTTATCACCGTATTGCCGAATTATATTATTGGCCTGGTATGCGGAAGTCTATAAAAAGGTACATTTCTAAATGCATGGTTTGTGCTACTTGTAAACCAAGTAACCTACCACAGGCTGGACTTATGGGTTCCTTCAGGAACATAAATTTTCCCTGGCAGATGATCTCAATGGATCTCATTGGACCTTATCCTCGGAGTTACAAGGGTAATACCTATTGCCTGGTAGTTGTGGATTATTTCACTAAATTTCCTTTAGTTTGTCCCCTTCGCCAGGCCACAACTCCAGCAATTTTAAAATATTTGGAGGAACAAGTCTTTTTGGTGTATGGTGTTCCTCAAATTGTGTCATGTGACAACGGTCCTCAGTTTGTATCGAAGGCCTTTAAAGATCTTCTAGCTAAATATAAGGTTCAAAAGACCTTTTATAATGCTGCCTACCATCCACAAGCAAATCATACTGAGAGAGTAAATCGCAGTATTGTCACAGCTCTAAGGTCCTATACTTACCCTGATCACAGAGCTTGGGATCAATATATTCATTCCATAGCTCAAGCCATAAGGACTTCTGTCCATGAAGTTACCCAGTGCTCTCCAGCATATTTGAATTTTGGTAGGAATGTGGCTTTATCAGGTGATTATTTTGGTGTAATTTCAGACAATTCCGAAAATCTTCCTCAAATATCTGAGAAACTTCATCGCTTAGATGATCTCCAGACGTTACCTCATATTTTCGCAGACATTAGGAAGAAGTTAAAAACTTCTTACCTAAGGAACCAGCAGCACTATAATTTGAGGAAACGAGATCTGCGATTCTTTGTTGGTGATCGAGTCTTAAAGCGCAATTTTGTCAAATCCAATAAGGGTGATGCCATTTCTGCAAAGTTTTGCCAGAAATATGTCCCATGTACTGTCTCAAGGGTAATATCTCCTTTGATTTATGAATTAAAGGACAATTCGACTAATAAGCGAATTGGTCAATTTCATGTAAAGGATTTACTGCCTGACAACACCATGGACGATGTGGATTCTTCAACTTCATCGGAAGAAGATTAGCTTAACAGGGTTGTTTAAGCTAATATCTTCCTGTGTTTGCCTTTAATTAGTTTTATTATGGTATAGTATTTTAGTTTAAATTGTTAATCACCAGATAATGCCTGACCATAGCAATTTTTATCCTTCGGCATGGCTTGATGATTTCTCACGTATTAGTTATTAGGTACCGAATTCTTGTGTAATACCGCTTGTATGAGTTTATTGTTATTTTTTTTGTATTATAGATTGCATTTGAGTCATTATCGACAAATATTCTCAAATACTAATCCAGCCAGTAGTATTACCAAGTTAATAACCTCCACTTGTACTCTTAGTTTTGTACTCAACCTCTCAGAATAAAAGGGCTGTTGATTATTATATATTAAGATATTTGGATGTGTGGGCTCATACAAGTATTCTTGCTTAATATAGATGGAGCTATGTTACACTACCATATCTTAGATTATGTGTTATATCTTGGATATTTGATTACATACCTATTATTTTTTTTTATTGTTTTTATATCATGTCATTGGATTTGCCATATTGGAAAGAAGTTGTGGTTGTTAATTTGTTATTGGGTTACTTTATTGATATTTGTCACAGGTACCTTAAATACTTTATATTAATTCGGATTCTTACTTCCTCCACAGGATGATTCTGGAATGAATTTGGAATTTTGATTTATAAATGAATTCTTGAGTCCTTCATATTTCTTCTTATGAACTAGTCTGTTAATGCTCAAAGTTGGTGAATACGTGGGTTCGAAGTTCAGCAACTGATCACTGCTATCCGATTTCGTAATCCATGTCTTTCTTGTCAGAGTAGGCAGATGTTTATCCATGATAATATTTCTGGTTGGGAAATGGTGTACAACACTTCCTAACCATTCTTGTGCAATTGTTCCAAATATTCCAGGCACATTTTCACACGATAATAGGGAAGTCTAGTTTGCTTATTTTATGTCTCTTAGTTCATAGTATATTGATGCTTGACTTTCCATAGACGTAGAGTCGTAATGTTAGTGATTAACCCACTGGGACAAATTATTGATTTTCTTTTTAGTAGATTCCCTCTTCTTTCCTTAGGCATTAATTGTTGCTTAGATTCAGGAATATCTCCTGGATAATCCTATGTATGTTCACATGAATATACAGTCTTATGAAAGATTGGGAGCTCGTTCCCGTCATATTTTGTATTTACCATGGAGTCATAGAACTTATAAGTTCATCCTTTATTTTTACTATTTAGTTTCGATAGGCTCATATTACCGGATGAGGGTAGATCTAGAGCTAATTTAGTTAGTTATTTAGTATTAGTGAGAATTGGTCCATAAATCTTCCTGATCGTTCTTCTTTGGATATGCTCCTATAAATCTGGTGTCCATTGCTAGTCCGATTTTGGATTAAGTGTCCGATTCTTCACTTATTTTGTTTATTTGGTTGTATAGGTTCGTATTACCGGATGTGGGTGTACGTAGACCTAATTTATTGATATGATTTAGTATGGATGTGAATTGGTCCATAAATCTTCCTGGTCGTTCTTCATTGGATATGCTTTTGTGAATCTGTTGTCCATTGATAGTCTGACTTTGGATTGAGTGTCTGATTCCACATTTATTTTGGTTAATGTGTTTGCATTCCTTTGGTATGTTCACTATTTATATTAGTTGGTATTGGTGAAAATTATTCTATAAATATTCCTAGTTGTTCTTCTCTGGATATGCTATTACGAATCTGGTGTCCATTGCTAGTCCAATTTAGGATTGAGTGTTTGATTCTTCACTTATTATAGTTATTGATTTCATTGGTGACTTTAGTATATGTACTTGCGTTATGGTATGAATTGGCTCTCACCTTTGCCTGGTTGTTCGTCCTTGGATATACTCCTTATAAATCTGATGTCCATGGATAGTTCAACTTTGGATTTACTGCCAATTCGACACTTATTTGTCATTATAAATTATGTCTCATCTTTAGCACTTTTACTAGGACTTCGGGTCATATTTTGCAATTTCCGTTATTTGCTGCAGTGACCATCCTACTTTCCCTTGATTATTAGTGGTGATTATTTGTAATCTTGCGAATCAACGGGGAATGATACACTAAGCACTACTACTCTAGTTTAATATTTTGAAAAAAAAAAAAAAAAAAAAATTTTTTTAAATAAAATTTTTTTTCTGGTGGTTGAAAGGGAATGTGACGTTCCGCCCCTTATAGAATCGATTATTGATGGGAAGATATTATTTAACTATCCAAAATATTATTTAATTATTTTCAGAATTATTTTCTTTCAATGTTTATTCAAATAGAACTTAAACCCATCTCAGAATTTTTAAATGCTTGATGACGTCACATTTAAAACGTGGCAACATTGGTTTCCCCACTTTGACAGCCAATGCTTAGTAGAGGGGTACGAAGGATTCAGCTGTGAACGTGAGCCTTGGATTGCCATTGTTTCTCGAGTGTTCGGTCTGAATCGTAGTGTGCGGGGTCATTAGACTCAATTATTCACCTCTAATTCTCAGTTCCAAATTGATTAAATATTACAATAAAAGTATAGTGAAGTTATCCAGCAGCAGTGGATTTGAAGAATTTTAGAGCATACTATATCCAATGAGTTCTACCCCGGTAAATACACATTTTATTAAGTATTTTATTCAGCCATTTTGGAAGTCCTTGACATTTGCTAACTAAGTTTCACATAGTCTATTTTCATGGTTTTTATGTTTTATTTTCATGGATCAAACTCATCTAGAGATAATTCAATATTCGTTGTTAATTTGTGCTTCCAGTTGGAAAATAGAGCTAATTTAAACTCCATTTTTTATATTCCTTTCAAGTCTACAGAACTCCTATCTTTTGAACGATGATCAAATAAGTATCCATCGCTTAGTCTTACTATATTTCATCCTTGTATAATATATCTATATACCGGTGTATATATTATAATAAAATATTCTTTCACAGTAATTATATTTTGTATTTCAATTGGAAATTACTTGTGTTATTTGACCAAGGTCATCTGATAGCAACCTGATAAAAGGTCAAGCTGTCTAGTCATTCAAGTTTTTGGACTTAATGACCTATTTCTTCTTATTCCCATAGGAATAAAAACACCTCCTCGTATCTCTTGCTTCTTTTTTTTGACATTGGTAGATTGGTAGTAACACCACACTGTGTTTTTTTTAGCACCTACCATGAAATCTTAAAGCCACCCTACAACAACACCAAGGCCAGACCACACAGAGAGAAACAATCAATAGGCGACCAGCCTGGATTATTTCCACATTTTCTTTTTTTGAGTACCTCCAGCTGCTTTCCAACAGTTTTGAGTACCTTCAGCTGCTTTCTACCAGTCTTCCTCTCCTGTACCTCCAGCAGGACAGCTGCTAGCGAGAGTTAGCACCCTTGGGTGCTCATTACATCAACTTCAAGATTAGGAAAGAGTGGTTTGTTTGGGAACATTTACTGTGCTCTTATTAAAGACAGACTGGTTTTGTGATATTTAGTACATTTTTTTTTATAGTTCAATTGCACACACATTTTTCCTGCTTTATATTTTTTATAGGTTTTTTTTTCTTTACAACATAATATTTAATTGATAGCGTTCCCCAACACTCTGCAATCTATAAAGGTATAAATTTCTGAGCTCAGATATTTTCCCTGATAATAGTAGTCGGTACTCTTATCTTGATTATTTTTAGGCTGTGTTCCACTTTTGTATAATTATTTAAACTCATTCCATTATTTTAGTATATGTTTAATTAAATTTTTAAAAATTAACTTCACATATTAGTCAAAATTGTAATTATTAACTTTATTTAACTTGAACTTATTAACTTTACTTAACTTTAACTTATTAACTTTATTTAACTTTAACTTTAATTTATTAAATTCATATGAACTTCTGGATTCTAATCCCTCAGATTAGTTTTTGGTTTCACTTGTTATTATTACTATTATAAACCACGAGTTAGGAAAAGGATCTGTGTATCCACTCGTAGGTTTATTTATTCAATAAGGCTTGTGCCTGTCCCACTCACAGTGAGGTATTTATATGTTATATATAGTATCAGGTAGTATTTAATTAAGGTGTACGTATTATAAACGTACAATTATTATTTGGTGAGGGTTCTACTAACCTAGTTGTAAGTTGTACTTCCTGTATTAGAGGTACCCGTAGTCAGTTTTTCTAACCTTATAAAGAGTATTCTTAGATCATAGTTGTATGATGATTTTGTAATTGACTTTCACTAGTATCACTTTTTCCTGTCATGTTAGAGTTACACACTAGTTACTTGTCCTAACTCAGAGATTGTTAAAAAGATCTAGTAGTTACATTCAATAAATATACATTTATTGTGATTTTTTTTTCTTATTACTCCTTTATTTTTAGTAGTATATTTTATAATTTAATAATCTTTAATAACTTTTCACATACTTGTACTACAAATTTAACATACTCTATAGCAGCGTAGAATACCTGGAAGAGCGTTAACCTAGTTATCCTTCTTCTGGCGCCCAAAAATTCATTCTATTTTCAGTATATTATTATATTTACTCTATCTATTTTCTGAACATTATCTTCATATCTTCTTTTCGAGCCATCATTGTCACTTCCTTTAATCTATTGTCTGGCCAAAAATAGCCGTGCAAATTGGCCGAATCCTTCCTTGAGTGTCAAGTGGCCCTTCTCATACATATTTAGCTAGCCATTCAAGTTATATCTATCTATTAATGATTTCTCATCTCTAGTCCTGTATCAATTCGATATTCTTTGTCTTGGCATCCTTCCATACAAATACTACTACAAAGTTGTATTTTAGTTACTCCAGCTTCTTCAACGGAGAAGCCACACATTTTTGTCCTTTGGCTACATTAAGTAGATCTTCTTCTTTTTACTACTTCTGTTGGAGTTTACCACTCCCTTTTCATTCACTCCAACAGAAAATCATCAGCTAGTTGTTACAAGTTTAACTCCCACTGCATCAAAACCCTTTGAACATATTCATGTAGATGTCTTTAAAATTTCTAATCAATCATATTTAACGATCATAGATTCATTTTCGAGATATGCCCAAGCATACCCTTTACCTAGTGTCAATGGTACCTCTGTAGTGAAAAATTTACTTCTCTTTGTAAGCCACCATGGTTTACCATATAAAATTACCGCCGATTGTGGCACAGAATTCAAAAATAATGACCTTAAAGATTTTTGTAAACTTCACCATATAGAACTACATTTCACAACTTCTAAAAATAGTAATTCTAACTCTCCCGTAGAAAGGTTTCATTCTACATTAATAGAATGCTTTCGCTGTCTTAGAGAGGAAAATAAAGAATTAACCCCTAATCAATTAATAAAACATGCTATTCTAAGTTATAATAATTCAATTCATTCCATCACTAAATTTACCCCATTTGAAATCATAAAAGGACATATTAATAGTCCAGATCCTTTTGACTTGGACGATAACCTTATATTATCTTACTATGTACAAAATCATAAAAAAGCAAGTAAACAGTTATATGAAATAATAAAAACTAGAAACGAAGAAACAAAAGAAAAAATAATTAATAAATTAAATGAAAATCGAAATGACCCTCCAGATTTTTCTAACCAAGACGTTGCATACGTCAAAACAAAATTGCGCGATAAAAAGGCACCCAAATTTAAAAAGACTGAAATTGTTCAAGATTCAGGTCTTATATTACAAACTAATAAAGGAAATTACCATAAAAATATAATCAGAAAACCCAAAATAAAACCAAAAATATCTTTTCAGGAAAATGAAAATCCGGACAACGTGTTTGCTCCTGATATTCCTGGCACTTCAACATAGTTGTGAAGGAGAAGATGTAAAAATTACTCCTATATCGAACCCTTTGTTACCCATATTGTTAGGACCCTGTAAAATTATTTACACTAAGCATACTTTTATACACTATCTAGATTTAAGAGAAGTAACTAAACAGATAACTAGTTTAACTAAACATTTTTATAGCCTTAAGAATAGTCTAATAGTAAGTAATGCTTCTAACCCTATATCTTTTCATAACTTAGCTGAACAAATGACAAAAAGAACCGAATTCTTAATAAAAATTCTTGAAAGAAAATTTGAAAATTTAAATCCACATATTCGCTCTAAAAGAGGTTTAATAGATGGAATAGGCAAAATTAATAAATGGGCTTTTGGAACTTTAGATGCCGACGATGGAGAACGATACGATAAAGCAATCAATATTTTACAATTAAATCAGAAAAATGTAATTCATGAACTTAACCTTCAGTCAACTTTGTACAAAAAGCTTGTTAATCATTATAATCAGTCTTTATCAACCTTGTGGCAAAATCAACAAAAATTGCAAGACAATATTGAAAAATTTAAATATTCATTAGAAACCAAAATAATTACTTTGGGTAACTACATAACTTATCAAAGTATCCTTTACCAAATTAATCTCGATTGCCAAAATTTAATAACATTTATTGACAATATTGAAAATTCGATCGTTTTCTCTAAATTAAATACTCTTCACAATTCAATAATATCTACCCAAGAAATCTCAGAAATGATGTCATATTTATCACATATATACAAAGAAGAACAGATCGCAAAATTTAACAATGTGCTAACATACTATCTCTTTCTCAGTACCCAAGTAACCTTTTATGAATCCAAGCTTATATTCGCTATCCATGTTCCTATATTCAAATCAGAAAATTACGACTTTTTCCATGTTTACCCCGTAATACAAAATCATCAAACATATATTCCTTTATATCCCTACTTGGCAAAAGGAGAAAAATCACTATCGATAAAAGAAGAATGTCCCATCCTCGAAACCAGATACTACTGTCAACAGGACTACACCCAAATAGATACCTGCACCTATAAATTGATTGATGGACGTAATCCAGAGAAATGCTACGCCACTGAAATAAATCTACAAGAACCCATTATTGAACACGTTATGGATAACCAAATCTTGATAATTCCGTCCAGTACTGTCAAATTCATCTCAAAATGTGTGTCCAATTCGTTTTTGGAAATAAAAGAACCTTCGTTAATAGAAATCCCACCAAAATGTGAAATAGAGGTTGGAACCTTAAAATTTTCAAACAACCCACGTATCCAATCTGGAAAAATCATTATATTACCAAAATTAGAACATTTTTCGACTGAAAAGGTAAATTATCAAGTAACCAATTTAAGCAAAATCGATGTGGAAGGACTATACGAAATTAACAGAATCACCAGAAATCTTTCACCTGTAGAAGAAATTGGCTTTCCAACTACACCCATTATCAGCACTGGTTCAGTCACCTAACTATATTAATACTAATCGTTACAATTTATGTCATTACTAGATGCCGAAAATATTACAAAAATAAGAAGGTTCCTGACGAAATCCCATTGGAAGAAAGATGTCCCCAAAATTTGGAATCCAAAAATACCTCCGTTATTTTTTCCTCTTAAGGACGGAGGAGTTACATGGTACGAAAGTCCGGACCTGGCAGAATCCCAACCAACACCTGCAGCTTACTCTGCAGTTTCCACCAGAAGTTTGTTAGATTGTTTCATTATATTTGCATTGTAAAATTCATTATTATTCTTGGTCTTGTCGAGTTCAGTCATATTTAAAATTGTAGTTTAGAAATAAAAATATTTTTAAAAACCGATTTCATTTTTCGAAATCCAAAATTTGAGATAGCATACATACAATTTAAGCTTTACTTCGAAGATATAACTACCAAGTGCTTATTACCAAGCAGAATGAAGAAATACAGAGGGAGATTTTGTCTAGAAACTATACCATCATTTCATTGAAAAATGTATAATTTTATCAAACAAATTACAGCAATAACAAAGAAAATTGTAAACAGCCGGAAGAAAAGCAAATACCTGCAGTCGTCTGAAAGATCCATTCTCATTTTAAAGCTATCCTTTATTAATACATTACGAATTTCAAAGAAATCTCTAATTTGTGGGTTCCACACATGCGATTACCTCTATATTTATACATATATCCACAAGGCGTATGCCAAACGTTGATGCAGTTGTTAATTCTCGTTACTGTAGCTTGACCATCCATCGTAAAAACCATCTGACTGCCGCATTCCTTTATTAATAGGAGCTACTTAGGTTTTACCGATTCATTCCACCAAAAAAGCTTACCTTTGCTAAAAAACAGTAATTAAGAACATAGGGGAGTGCATTTAGATTTTCACTTCGGAAAAAATCAAACAATATAAAACTTTTTGTAATTTCATTAAGAAATGTTTAATAAACAACATATCAAAAAGTTCTACTCGAGAAGTGGGTGCTTCATTTTTTATTAAACAAATGAACAGCGAAGTTAGATGTTTTTTTAAATAACTCCGAAAATATAATTTTTAGAAAAAAACTGACTTGACCATTGAAAAATTCAAAAAATTTTACAAAAAAAACCTTTTATAAAATTTTTTCTAAAATTAAATCTCTAGCTTCTGTAATTTTTTATTTATAACGCTAAAGTCACCCTTCTCACACACATTGGCGCACTGTAAACTAGCGTTGGAAGAAGTGCACAGTTGAGTTTTTTTAATGTAATTCTTTAACTAATGGATCAAAAGAAATTTTACAAATTGGACATGAAATAAGATCAAATAAGCTATCTTATGGTTGTAATAAAAAGAAATAAAATGTATGGACATAAGTACGGTGTGGGCGGAAAGTGAGCCTTACATGAATTTTGTTTAAAAATGATTTAAAAATGTGTAACTAATACAATTTTACTTACAAAACTCTCAAATTTGCACAACTTAACTCTAAATCGTCTTACTAAACGATGTTTTATTAAAAAAAAAATCTCAAAAATTTAATTCAAATAATACGATGTCTCAAAAATGTAATTTTTGAAAACTTCTTAGTTTTACAGAATTCCCACCAGTTTAAGACGGTATTACTTAAGCTTGAATAATTCTAATACAATTTTTTTGCTATTTTTTTAAAGCTTGGGATGTAATCTTTAAAAAACACTGAATTATTTTAGTTTAAAATTGAAATAAACAATTTATTTTTGAGAATACTAAGAAAGATAACAAAAATGTAATACAAAAACCGAAAATAACCAGCTGAAAAATGTATATACAGAGTGATCAAAACTTTTTTCTGTATAACTTACCTAAAATACATTTAATAATAAGCTTCAACAATAATAAATGTTCAACAAAAAAAAAATTTTTTTAGCTCTTATACAGTATGTCTGCGTAACTTGGAACCTATTGATAACTTTTTTAATATCACTTTTACGAAAAAAAGTTATTTTTTATAAAATACTCTGCATCGTATATAACATAAGATATATAGTATATATCAAATATCAAATTTTGTTAATTTTGTACGAGGTATGTCAAAAATATGAATTTAACTCAAGAGTAAAGTACCTTTATATTTCACAATATCGAAAATTTTTATAAAGAAAAGTTGTTTGGAATTAAAAACTATGTTTCAATATGTAATTATATCCTTCTAATCGAAAATTTGTTTTTTTTTTTAAATATTCTTTCTAATACATTTTAATTTTTAATATTATTGTGAAAATTATTTGTTTATTTTTTTTAAGAATGAAATTCCATATTTGTTTAATTGGATTCTACTTGTTTTTCATTTAAATATCCGCCATTTTGAAATTTAAATTTTTAATCTTTAATTCCGATTCCACAACCTGTTAAAAATAAAAACAATAAATGTTTTACAAAAATGTTCTTTTTTATGTTCTTTTTAGAAAATCCGCATTTTGGATCCGCCATTTTATAGTTTATAATGTTAACATTTAAGTTAGATTTATCAAAGCACTCAAAAATAAATATATGTAGAAATAAATACATTTTGTAAAGTAATAATGATTTTACAACTATTTTTTAAGTTATCGGCCATTTTGGATCTGCCATTTTATAATTTAAATTATTAAAATTGGATTCAGGTTCAGCAACCTCTCAAAAATATCCACATATATGCAAACAAACACGTTTTATAAAAAAAGTTCGGATTTTACAACTACTTTTTAAGGATTTTTAGGAAAAAATCCGCCATTTTGAATCCTCCATTTTGAATTTGCAAATTGTAATGTCAGATTCGGGTTCAGCATAATCAAAACTAAAATAAAAACATTTTTTATCAAAATAAAATGTTGAATTCACCCATATTCTTAACATTATTTTATACAAAACAATTGTTATTGTTTAAACAATTAATAAACAATTAGCGGCGAAATTTGTGAGTAGAACTTTTTACTTTAACATATTTATAAACTAACAAAAAAAGTTTTATAAAAATATAACCTTGTTTGATTTTTTCCGAAACATTGTATCTTTTTGTTCTAATTGCACTCCCCTAACAACAATAAAACTTTAAGTAGCCAGCAAAATATTAAAAGATTAAGGGCCGGTACTTTATGTCCCGGTTAAACCTCGGTTAGCTAACCGGGGTTTAATCGGGACAGAAAAGTACCTCATAGAGCCTCTTGCGTTGTAATAAAAGCAATTATAATTATTATTATAATTATTTATGAATATCATAATAAGTATAATTGCGTTTATGTCTATGTTATGCATATATTTCTGTCCCGATTAAACCCCGGTTAACTAACCGGCTGTTAACGGAGACATAAAGTACCGGCCCTAAATAAGGTGAGCTACTTAGGTTCTACCGATTCATTCCACCAAAAAGAGCTTACCTTTGCTAAAAAACAGTAATTAAGAACAACAATGAAAACTTTAAATAGCCAGCAAAATATTAAAAGATTAAATAAGGTGAGCTACTTAGGTTTTACCGATTGATTCCACCAAAAAACTTGCTTTTGCTAAAAACAGTAATTAGTAACAACAATAAAAACTTGAAAATCGCCAGAAAAATTAACTAGTTTTGATGGGAATTAATTTGTTAATTACAAAAATGCCACAAAAAAATAGCTTCAGATCAACAGCTAGCAAAATATTAAAAGATTTTGCCTAAATAAGGTGAGCTACTTAGATTTACCGATTCTTCTTCTTCTTCTTCTACGGCACTACAGCCCAAATTGAGCCTTGGCCTCCTTTATTTTTTGCGTCCACCCTTGCCTGTGTGTGGCTGCTCTTCTCCATACACGGACTCCTAAAAGGGCTTGTGCGTCGCTGTTTACTGTGTCTTCCCACCGTTTTAGCATTTAGTGCTCTTTTTGGAAGCCTATTCTCTCCCATTTTTATCACATGTCCGGCCCATTGCAATCTTTGTATTCTAATGAAGTCTGACAGGGGTGCTTCCTTATAAATTTGATAAAGTTCGTTGTTGTATCGACTTCTGAAGATTCCGTTTTCCCTTACAGGTCCTAGTATTCTCCTCAGTACTTTCCTTTCGAATGTGTCGAGTTTGTTTTTGGATGTTTCTTTTATGACCCAGGCTTCACTGCCATAGCACGTTATTGGTCGAATTAAAGTTTTATAGATTCTCATCTTTGTATTTCGGTGGACACTTTTAGACCTAAATATATGGGAGAGGGCAAAATAAGCTCTGTTTGCATGCGATAATCTCTTCCGTATTTCTCCGTCTTCTGATCCATCGGCATATATTTCTACTCCTAGGTATGTAAACTTTCCAACCGTTTCAATGTTTTATCGATTCATTCTACCAAGAAAGGCTTCTTTTCCTAAAAAACAGTAATTAAAAACAACAATAAAAATTTGAACTTGAAAATAGCCAGCAAAATACTAGAAGATTAAATAAGGGTGCAGAAAACTAATTAGTCTACCAATTAATTAAACATTTTTAAAAAGAATACGTACCAGAATTGCTAAAACTCTTAAATGTGAAATAAGTGACACACATTTTAGTTTTAGAAATGATATAGGAACAAGAGAGGCTTTATTGGGCTTAAATCTACTGGCCCAGAGATACAATGACAGGAATCAGGACATTCACTTATGTTTTGTAGACTTTGAAAATGCATTTGATAAAGCTCAACATAAAAAGCTGGCAGATATATTAAAAAGCAAAACATACTGACAGTCGTAATTTGCAAAATTATATCTAATCTATATTGAAATCAAACTGCTAAGGTAAGAGTTGACAACGAGAACACCCGAGATATCAAAATACAAAGAGGAGTTCGCCAAGGTTGCGTGCTATCCCCACTACTCTACAATGTCTATAGTAAAGCGGTAGTTAAAGAAGCGCCCTCAGATTCAATAGAAGGTATATCTATCAATGAAAAAATTTTGAATAACTTACCTTTTGCAGACGATGCAGTAATAATGACACATAACAACAATGATTTACAGAACGTAATGCAATGCCTTAATGAGTGTTGAGATGAATACAGAATGAAGAGGACTTTGAAGAAAACTAAATGAATTATCATGACTAAATCAGCAGATTGAAACATCCAATTGAATTTTGAAGATACTGTAATTGAGAGTGTGGATACCTACAAATACTTAGGAACATGGATAACATCAAATGTAGACCAAACCAAAGAAATTAAGTATTTCTTCGGTTTGGCCAAGTTTTCTTTGGTCTTGATCCCTTACCTTTTTCCAGGACTTAGTTATTCCTCGCATAGACATTCGTTTCTAAAACATATAAAATATTCAATGCAGAAATACCACAAGCAAATAGTTTCAAAAGTTTTCTCCAAGTTTGTTCCACATTTTCTTGGTTTTTCGTACTCCTTTTTATACCTAAAATGGTTATTTTCGTTTTTAAACCCAATTCTCAATTATGCAAAGTGGATTTCGTGCAGGAACGTTTTTTATTGACAACCTGTTTTGTCTAAAACTGTTCTTAGAACAAAGAATAGCCAAAAACTTAGAAACATATTTTAACTTACAATTTTGATGCAAATGGAATAGTATACATAGGTACTTTGTCAGAATCCATATAAAGCTCCTTGTATGGCTTAATCCAATTAAGAATCCAGTTAATTATTATAGACATTTTTTACGGACTTTAAGCACGAACTACAAACACAACTCATCCTCGTCCTCATCGTGATTATATTATTATTGTTATAGTGTGAAATACCAAAAAAATTAAAAAAATTTAATATTTTCATTTAAACTACGAATAATAGCCCCTCTGTGGCTCAGTGGTAAGAGCGCCTAACTTTGGATCGAAAGGTCTGAATGGTCGTGAGTTCGAATCTCACCAGGGTCAAAAATTGTTCGTTTATTATATTATAAATTAATAAATGAAGATAGTTTCTGTCCTTGTGGGATCGGTACTCACCGGATCACCGGAAGTACCGTAGATGTTCGGATATAATTAGCGTCTCTTTGCAAAGACAATGACGTCGACGTTGCAAAGTAACAAGACACTTACAAGACAAAGTAACAAGACACAGTAAAATACTACGAATAATGGTTGTTTCTCCCTGTAATGAATAGGATTTTTATTTATTGTTAAATACCAAGAACATTTAAATGGATTGTATCCAAATATGGGCATTCATTTGGTGTTTTTATGCATTTTACTTATAATTATATTGAAATATGCAAAAAGTTTACTCTTAATGCATAAAATATGCAAAATATGCTGAGTGCAAATATGCTTAAGCCTGCTAATCACACAGTAAAACGGTCTTTTTACTGCATTTAAAAACTGTAAATGATGAAATGATCATCGTTTTTTTATTTAGTGGAATGGACTAGAGAAAATCTACTTAAATAAGGTGAATGCAGTGGCGGCCCGTGAGGTAGTGCCATAGAGCCATGGCACTACCTTGCTAACTATGCAGAAACATATTTTTCCACCTACCTCTACCGAAAGTATACTTTTCCGGACCTGATTGTAGGGAGCAAAGTTGTACTTTTCCTCCCTAGGGAGGAAAATATTTTTCCTCCCTAGGGAGGAAAAGTAAAAGTGACGTCATGGTATTTCATTCATGAAATGTAACTTATTGACGCCTTGTACAATATCTATTTTCTATTACGTAAGTTTCTATACATTTTAACGTTTATTTATAAAACACTCTGTATTTTGCAGAATGGTAAAAAACAGTAAATTGTTATTTTGATTTAACAATGTTTACATTATTAATTTGACTTATATTTGACAGTTGACAGTTATATTGTACGTACTTGTTAGTTTTAGTTCTAATAAATTTTGTTGGTTAGTTACATAAATAAATTAAGTAAAAATGAAAAAATGACTTGTTATTTGAGGAAGGTGGAAAAACCATATGTATAACATGGGAGTAAAGTGCCTTTTCCTCCCTTGAATGATTACTGCCCTCCGCTACGCGTCGGGCAGTAAACTTCATTCTCGGGAGGAAAAGTAGCACTTTCCTCCCTTGTTATACAAATAGCTATTTTATCTTAAAAACATTTTAATGCCTGTTTATTTTTTTTGTGAATATTTCTCTTTATTTTTATAAATTATATCAAATCTGGCAACTGTGTAGCGCAATGCAAATCTACCGACTCTGGCCACCCACAGCTGACCGGATAAAGGATGAAAATCATAAAAATCCCAGTGCCGAACGGCATAGTGGCTCGTGAGAAAAGAGAAAGATTGTATGAGCATCCTGTGTAAGTGACAGAGAGAGAGCGGTATTGCACTTTTAACATACGTTTAAATTGGAGTCTCCGTGCCAGGCCCGAAATCTCGAAAAGGAAGTTAGTGGATCTTAAGATACAATGTTTTAGATCTACATATTTCTAGTTTCTTTACGCGTTCGCTTGACGCTATTGTGTTTATTGTCTACTACTGTATTGTATATTTGTGTTTATACTCTACTATATTTTTTAATTTGTAATTATTAGTTAGTGCGTTGTGATCGTGGGTGTCGTAGGTATAAAAATAATATTTTGATTATTTTCTACGTTTAATTTATTTATTGACAATGAATCAAATTAGTATATTAAAAAACTCTTTTGGTGGTTTTTCGTTAGAAAAAAAAACTACAAATTAAAGAACTCGGTCGGCCTTTACCCGATTTAAAAATTGAAAAACAAAGTGGAAATGGACAAAAACTTCGCTGTCGTAAGTTTAATAAAATTATTTATGATAAAAATAGCTGGTTGTGTGGTTGCGAACAAACTAATAAACTCTTCTGTTTTGTATGCGTTTTGTTTGGAGGTGACGAGACTTGGTCAAACAAAGGCACCGATGATCTTGTACATATATGGGAGAAATTGAAATCCCATGAAAAATCTAAAGTGCACATGAATAACGTTTTTAGCTTTTCAATGCTTGGTAAGTTAAATATAAAAACCCAATTAAATTCAGCTTATCGTGATACTCTATTTATATTTTATATCCTTTTTGACCATATCGTAAAACCGCCACAAAAAATTTAGGCAGCTGCCCGGATTCTGGCACTACCTTCCTAAAGTTATACGAGCCGCCACTGGGTGAATGTTAATTAGCTAACAGGTTAAACTAACATTTTTACAAAGTGAGGAATTATGTGTTCTATGATATGAGTGTGCCTATAGGACACGAAAACAGCTACTTTCATTATGGATTATACTATTTAAATATTATAATAACTGCGGTTGGAAGAGAAACGCTTAAATTACCAAAAATACCAACTAAACTGTGGAAAAATGATGGTAATAAGTTAGTAGTACACCAAACTGAATAAATTTTGTAAAATTTATAAATAAATCCAATAAAACCACATGACTGGTGACTCTTACTAGATTTTTAATCCAGTTTTTTTTTTAAGTTTGGCCCGGTTTAATCATCTTACTAATTTCCTTCGTGCGTTGTTATACATAATTAAGCATTGTCTTTATTCAGATTCCTTGTCCGTCCATTCTATCTACTTAATTTTTGTTTCGTTTGGGTATACAGCGTGTCTACTTAAGTTGGAAACATATGGGAAACTAACAATAAAACACGAAAACGTTTGTTTTCAACAAAATTTGTTGTTAACAAAATTTTAAACCAAAAACTCCATAAGAAAGCCCTGAAATTAGTGTATCCACCACCACAGAAAGAACCCAGTACCTTCTGCTCTCTCACATATACTGGCAAGATAACAACAACAATAGCCAGATACATAAAAAAGAAAGGAATAACACCAGCTTTCAGAACTAACAACAACTTAAGCAAATATATTAAGAACAATAAAAGCCGAAAGAGAAAGCAACTACAGAGTGGTGTGTACAAACTAACTTGTGGTGACTGTCCGAAAACGTACATCGGTCAAACTGGCAGAACTTTTGACAAACGGATAGCAGAACACAAAAGGGCATTCAACAATAGAAAAACAGACACTTCTACATACGCACTTCACCTTCTAGATCATAATCATTCTTTCAATGAAGAGTTTCAAATTCTACATATTCAAAATAAAGGCCTTAAGCTATCTTTTTTAGAATCTATGGAAATTAATAAACTGAAAAATACAGATATAATTCTGAATGACCAACTCGAGACAAACAGCTCCCCACTCCTCAACCTCTTCAGTTGAAGATTAAAAAGGCAAACACATTGTAAACTATATTACTTGAGAAAGGCACTCCGCCGAAACAGCTGTAGTCACTTAGATATAATAAATTTTGTGGAAGTATAGAAAACAAACGTTTTCGTGTTTTATTGTTAGATAAAATGAACTTCCATCAAGTAACGGTCGAATCCATCAATTATATGGGAAACTTTTTTATTATTAATTTTACAAAAAAAGTTATTTTTCATAAAAAGTTCTGCATACTCTAGAACCTACGATTCAATCATCAGATGTCAAATTTTAGCAATATTATACGAGGTATGTCAAAAAGTGTGAATTTCGTTCAAGAGTAAAGTGGGTACCTTTATTTCTCTGAATATCGAAAATTCTTATTATGAAAAGTTGTTTGGAATTAAAAACTAAGATCAAATATGTAATTACATGCTTCTAATTAAAAAAAATATTTTCCAAATTTTTCTCAAATTTATGGATACTTAACTTCGTTTTTATTTATTATACATATGATTACTCTTAATGTTGTTCTGAAGCTATTTCCTTATGGCATTTTTATAATCAACTATTTTCAATGGGAAATAAGCCACAATTTACCAAAAAAATGATTTAATTAACGTTTCGACGCCCAAGTCTGGCGTCGTTGTCAAAATACAAAATAATACTAAATTAAACAAAAATGTTGTTGCTTAGTAAAAAATTCTTCTAATAATTTATTTAATCTGACTCATTGATATCGTCAATTCAGACATGTATTATACATTTTAAAGTAGAAGACTTTAAAATGATATTGCCAATGTTGACGAGTTGCGTTCCTGGGACGACTTTACTAAAAGATAGTTCATTTGATTACATGAAATCAAACCAACTCAAGAATATCCGCCACAAAAATCATAGCATGTGATCTGTCTTTGAGACAACCAAATGCAACGGTGGCAGTAAAATTCTCGTGCTAGAGACTCCATAGTAAATCACGAGAGAAAACCAGGAAGAACCTCGTGATACTATCCCAACATCGTGTTTGGGCTTACATTTAGTTTACTCTTTTATTATTACTTTTACGAAAAAAAGGTATTGTTTATAAAAAGCTCTGTATATCCTAAGACCTAAGATGCAGCCATTAGATATCACATTTTATTAATTTTATACAAGGTATGTCAAAAAATATGAATTTCACTCAGGAGTAAAGTACCTTTATTTTTCATAATATTGAAAATTGTTACTAGAAAAAGTTGTTTAGAATTACAAACTATGTTTCAATATGCAATTACATCCTTCTAACTCAAATATTGTGAAATATAAAGGTACTATGTAATATTCATGAGCGAAACTCATATTTTTTGACACACCTCGTATAAAATTAATAAAAGTTGATATATCATGGTGGTATCGTAGATTTTAGTCCATGATGAGCTTTTTATGAAGAATAACTTTTTTTCGTAAAATGAATAATAAAAGAGTTATAATATTTGTAATAAATAAAAATGATGTTGGGTATTTATAAATTTGAGAAAAATTTGTAAAATATTTTTTTTTAATTAGAAGCATTTAATTGCATATTTGGTTTTCGATATTCAGAGAAATAAAAGTACTTTACCCTTGAACGAAATTCATATTTTTTGACATACCTCGTATAATATTGATAAAAATTGATATCTGATGATTGAATCGTAGGTTTTAGAGCATGCAGAACTTTTGATGAAGAATAACTTTTTTTCGTAAAATTAATAATAAAAAAGTTTCCCATATGTTCTCAGCTTAAGTAGACACGCTGTATAGAGTCCATTTTCTCGAGCTACTTTCTATAAATTTTCCAGTACTTTTTTAAATATTTAAATTTTTTTTATTGCTTCTGGCTATTTAGGTATTCATTTAGATTCAGATGGAAGGGGCTACGGACCAAATCTGGTGAATAAGGTGGATTCTCCAACAATTTTAACTTTCATTTATGATTTTATCAATTGTCAAGATGCTCATTTGACACGGTGAATTGTTCTGATGAAAAAGGATTTTGTTAATCTGCAAAACGGGTCTTTTAATGATTTTTTTTTCTGCAGCTAATCTTAAAGTTTTTAATAATATTCAGAATTTATTGTTTTACCAGCTTGCAAGTAGTCCACAAACAAAATTCCTTTCACATCCCAAAAAACTGATTCTAACGCCTTCTTGGTCAATTTCTGGACACGAACTCGTTTTAGAGTCAAAAAACCGGGTTCATACCACTCTTTAGCCTCTTGTTTTGTTTGAGGATCATGGTAATAGACTATAGACCCAAGTCTCATCCATAGTGATGAATCGGTTCACAAAATCCATGTTTTTGTTCCATTGTTTGCGAATGCGTTAACCATTGTTAACGTAGCTTTCTGAAACCCAATACTTCAGTCAAAATATTGCTTACACTGCTCAATGAGATGCCTAGGGTTTTTACGAAATCTCAGAATCCTATGTTTCCACTATACGAAGCTTTGTTTTCAAACCAGGAGGAGTAAACTAAAGAGACAGATTCACACCCAAGAAAGTTACTGGAAAAATCATTAAATACGGTAATTCGACGGTAATCCATAAATATTATATTATACTAATATGTTACTAAAGAGTTCTAAAAACAACTGTTTTTTATATAAAAGCAGACTAAAAATTAAAGGAATAACGCAGAAAACACAAAAATCGCCCATATAACTTAATTAATCTATGAAATGCCAACAGTGTCAAAATTTCATAAATGTTTAACGTATTAATTTAATAAATTTTAATATTAATCTACTTCATCCACTTCAGAATCTAGAGCTTCAACATTGACATTGTAACCCTCAACATCTTCAGTTACATTGGCACCCTGCAAATTTTGATAAAAAGTCAATGCATCAGCAGGAATAATCATTTCCTTTAAATTTTGTAATTTCGCCTCAGCGATAGGCTTCCCGTTAGGCCACAGTGGTATTAAATGGCTAAAGATTTCTTCGTTACCAGTTCTACCTCGAGAAGATTTTTTGATAGAAATTTTTTGATACGGTTGTGAAAAATCGTGTTGTTGTGTCATTAGCCGAAATGGGCCAGACTTTTCTATTTTGATTGACCTAATCTTCAACCAATTAATTTTTTCTTTATCCTCGGTCACTTTGCGATTAGCAATTTTTTTCTCAATGTTTATTACGCCTAAAAAATCTTCGACGTGCATTTGGGTTACTACCAATGGTCTCTGCTTTCTACAAAAACGCATTACCTCGATATAGTCATTTGGGGTATATAATCTTTGCTGTCGTTTAAGAGCCGACTCAATATCACTGAAATCAGTGTCGTTGGGCAAAAAACTATAACCAGAACAGAGATATTTTACGGTAATGCTTGCTAGGTTTGTGCGTGTCCCATGCAAAATTGATTTAAGCATAAGTATTAACTTAATATTTCGATTTTGCCCACCGCAAGAATCACACCAAAGCGTAAGATGTTTGACTTCTGGAGTTAATTTAGTTGTAACATGTTTTATAAGGCAAGAGCCTATTTCTTGGGCACCCCTTCCAGCTGAACCTTCTAGCCAAACGTAGCAGTATCCTCTATTTTCTTTAGCACTGTGTATTCCTGCATTATACACCCACAACTGACACTTATAAAATACGATGCCTGTAGGTATTCTGGGAAGCGGTAGGGTTTTTTCAAGTCAAAACTTAAACACTCTTGATCTGTTTGTTCAGTCGCTATCTTGAAATCATCTCTTCTTATTTTCTGTGCCTCCTCTGCAACTCGCAAATGCTTCGTATGTTCCTGCTTGAACTCTTCTTTTTTTCTTCATCCTTTTCATTATCTATTTTCATTTTAAAAGTATCGCAAACATTGTAGGTGTCTTTTTTTAATGGCTTTAATTTCAAGTTAAATTTCGTGTAGAATATGTTCTTGTATGACATTAAGCTGACGGGATTGGTTTCTTCCTGCTTGTACATGTCATACATTTGTTGTAAAGTGATACCAGGTGGTAAATATTTCGCTTCTGTTTGTTCCCGACGGTAGTGTGAAATGTATTTAGGTATTTTATTAATATGACTAACAACTGCTTGAATTAGTCCATCTGCTAATTTGTTTTTGCCTCCCTGCTTTAAACCTCTTTGATCACTAATAGGAGCCCGACCATGAAATTTGTTTAAAGCAGTGTTTACTCGAAACGTAAGTTACCTTTAGAGTATTTATAAACATTTCTCTACACACTTTTGTTTCCTTTATTTTATAAATTCGAGATAATTTCCTTTTTTCAATATTTCTACCATAAGACCTGTTTTTTCAATCTCGTATACACTAGCAGCAATAAAATTAGTTTGAATTTAGCGACCAAAACCTCTCAAATTCATATTTTTGACTTTCAACAGAAACATTTTCTGCACATTTAGATGTACAGTTACAGTGGAAATCCCCAATATTTGCAGAAAGCTACCAACCCACTTGGATGCAAGTGGCGCTTTGTTAAAATTCTACCAAGTGGGTTGGAAGGTTTCTGTAAATTAAAAGTATACTACCAAGTGGGTTGGTAGGTTTCTGCAAATTAGAATATCAGATAAATTTAATGTATGGCTTAGCATTTTTATAGTTTTATACAGTCGGAAAAATTAAAGAATACCCATGAACGAACATATAAAACACGCTGTATTTTCCTGGCACCGTGTCAGAAAGAAAATTGTCCAGTGCAAGTACATGTAACAATAATTATTACATGTACTTGCCTGGCCAATTTTTTGTGTGACACAGTGACAGGAAAATACAGCGTGTTTTATATGTTCGTTCATGGGTATTCTTTCATTTTTCCTACTGTAGGTTATATATTAATCTAGAGGTGGTAGGTTTTTACAGAATGCAGAACTCGTATTTTGTTGTCCAAATATGCATCCAACCCAATATCTGATATATTGAGGGTTGGTAGCTTTCTGCACAACGCCGTCCAATTATAGTTATAGTTATAAAATAATATTAGAATAAATTTACAGATTAAAGTAAAATTTCACATACGTCCATACGAAGAGTGTACCAACATTATAACAAAAAAAATTAGGCTAGCAGTAATCTAATAAATAGTAATCTTCTTATTGAACTTATTGAATAGCCTATTATCTACCTAAAAATTAAAGGAAATACTTATAAAAAGTTAACGCTCTAATTTAATAATTGCAAGATTCCATATCTCGCTTTTCGCCACGATCCCCGCGCACCAGTTATTGTCTCGCTGACCCATAAGCACTCCATCTTCAACACAACACCCACCGGCAAAGATCTAAATCTGCAGGCTACTGCCCAAGGTGCTAATCATTTTTTTGATGTATAATGCTAAAAAATAACGTCAACCGTCATCTTTAAGTAACAGTCATTGATCTTGAGAGGCCGTTGCTCTTTTCGAGAGAGGCGCTAGCGCTTAGAGTAGAGGTGGGAGGTGCTTTTTAGGGGAAGTAACTTAAAGGAAAATGAAAAAAGGAAATAAATTTTGAATGAATTTTTTTCTTTTGATAGTACAACAGAGGTGGGAGGAGCGTTTTAGAGGAAGTAACTGTTAAAGAAAATGAAAAGAAGAAAAGAAAATAAATAATGATGAATTAATTTTTTTCGTCGATAGTAAAATTTTGGCGTTTGGTCTAAGATAATTTTTTGAAAAAAGACAATTATTACACGATAGACACGAAAATAGAACATATAGTTAGAATAGAAGAATATTATTCGTTTTTTACCGGACCTGGTGCTTATTAATTTACAAACCTCCTTTACTTTTTTAAGATTTAGTCTGAGGGGGAGCCTTTAGTTATTATAATCTGGCCATTCATGTTTTCACTTGTTTTAAAGTCTTCTCTGTTTTTCATGCATGTTTGCGAAGTAATTTTTACAGGTTTAGGTGTTATCTTTTCTCGTGTTTTTTAATTTATTCCAGCTTCCTGTACTTCTTCTACCTCCGAGATATGTACCTATTTATTTTGGAACATGTTATCTCCTATTTGTCATTTGTTTTCTTATAGATCACTTTTGCAACTTTAGCTGGGATTCTTTAAATTATATTTTGTTCGTTCAAATTGTGGTGTTGATTTGACCTATGCTTTTTGTTCTATTTCCTTGTCAATTTCTGTATCCCTCCAATAAGCCTTATTATTATTTTTTTGTTTTCAATTTGACCTACAGCTTTTTTTGCTGCTGCATTCTGTTCTACTGAACTTATCAGCTAAACTGTTTTGATCTATTTTCCATATATTTTCTTGTTTTATTGTATCTGTTTTCTCTTAGCTTTTATCTTTTTGGCTTTCTTCTTTATCAGTTACTTGTGTTTTCCAGTCGGTCAAAATTTAAATATCGTAGCAAAAATAATTACTAAATTTACTAGACAGTTGGAATTGGGATCATCGAACATAGTGTACTAAAGTAGACGCATGCTATAACGAGAACTGAAATGGCAGACTAATTACCTCGTTATAAGCCGATCTCGTATCAGACAACAATAATATTGTGCATACTTACATAATTATAAATATGTAGTTTTCTAAAACATTAACTTCTCATAGTGAAGCCATTCCGAGCAATAAAAGACGCTAAATATTGTTTGAATGGCGCTTTTGAAAAACAGTCAGTGGAAAAACAGGAAGAAGTAGTTGGCAGACGGTGCAGTTTATTGCATCACTGGCCTCGATAATCACACAGATTTTAGGCATTTCTGTATACAGATATCTGGGGTATTTATTTATAGCCATCACCGCGCCAAAAACAGCTAAAGAAACATGCTCTTCGATCTCAGTTTCCCTCATTATAACCAAATATACCTCGTTATAGTTCAATAGGAATTTCATGAGACACCTAATGTATCTCGTTATAAGCGAAATATCGTAATCCCCGTGTTTGTTATAGAGGGAGTATATTGTAATATGGTGACTACGCCATGACGTCATTGTGGTCACCGATAAATCGCTAATAAACAATATCATCTCATCCCATCTCTATATAGTGTTGTGTGCCTATGAAATGAAGCGAGCAAAATTTTCTGAAAACTCTAAGATAGTGACTAATAGTACAACCTACGTGGATGGACGCCTAGTTAACAGATGATTATGTTGACGTTCCTAAAAATCCTAATTAGCTAATAATAAATCGATTCTACTACATTGAATAATTGTAAAGATGTGGACCGTCTTTAATAGTTATTCAACGGTAATCATGTTAATCTTCATTTTTGAGCAGTGATGGTATACCTTAGCATTTTTTGCACAAAGGGTGACGAATGAAGCAGTTTCAACTAAGAAAATAGAGATTATTAAGCCTCTCCATAATTAAATTTATAGTTATTGCTGCCGTATTTGTTCTCGTCTGAGTGAAATTCATACTAATCGCTTTTTACAACGGTCCATTTTACAGATCAAAGAAGCCGAAGCAAAGGCTAATATTCTGCCGTAATGAAAAGAAAAATAATTAACACATTAAACTGAACAATAATTATTTTAATGTGCTTCCATCTTTATTACGCATGTCATTTCATTCATGCTGTTCAGGTGCACACATGCATTGCAAATATGTAGTACTTTTTCGTTTAATGAGTTTAGTATTTGTTGGAAGGGTCCTATAGTCCAGAGAAATAAGATTTTTCTCGTGACACATCCCCCTCCAGGCCAAAACCAAATTTTTTGAGTAGTTTGAACATCTATATTAATAACCTATATGTTTCCTGCAGCCGATTTTGATGATATACATAGTTATAAACAAATGAAGATGAAAGAACGGTAAATTTTCGCTTTTTTCTTCTATTACTAAAAAGTGAAGCATTCTAAACAAATTTAGATTTTCAGATTCGTTTATTCATGTCAATAACACATGTCAAATAAAATTACACAAAGATTTGGACGCAATACAAATTAAAAAGATGCACAATACGACTAAGAGTATTAATAACATTAAATACTAACATTAAAATCACATTAAATTTGATTACTTTAACAATGGACATTGCTTAAAGTCATAAAATCCTAAAATTTAAATGCAAGAAATTCATCATTACTATAAAAAACATTTTCTAACAAAATATCTTTAATTGTACTCTTAAATTGATTTAATGGAAGACACTTTAAACTATCTGGAAGTTTGTTGAAAAATTTAATAGCCCAGTATCCTGGCCCAGTTTGACACCTCCTCAATCTCCAGTAGGCTGGCACGAGATGGTGTTTATATCGGGTGTCATGTTGGTGTATGTTCTCATGGGTTTCAAAGTGCGCCCCTCCCCTCTTGATAAACATTAGGTTCTCAAGTATATATAGAGATGGAACAGTGAGAATTCTTAGGGACCTATATGCTTGCCTACAATCATCCCTATACCAAAGACCAGCAAGAACTCTAACTGCCTTACGCTGCCAACCAAAGACTGTCAACATTTCTGCTGAATGACCCCAGACTAAAATGGCATAGGCTAGATGAGACTGAAAAATTGCATGGTACGCTGTTATTATGACTTTATGTGAAACATTAGATGCCAGATTCCTGAGTACAAACAGATTTTTTGCTAGCTTTTTACTTAGACTGTTGACATGTTCACCCCATTGAAGCTTGGGATCTAATAATACACCCAGAAATCTGACACTGCTCATACATCATTTACATTCTGTGTGTCTCTGAGAGAAAAAACAACTCTGTTGGTTTTTGCTGCATTGAGCAGTAATCGGTTTACGCAAAACCATTCATTGGTCACTGACTGTGAAGACATAGAACCCTCAAGCGACTCCCCAAGTGTATCAGTTGTAAGAGACACTGTGGTGTCATCGGCGAAGAGCGTGTACTTTGCATTTGTGTTAATGCTCGTAAGGTCATTAATATAAATTAGAAAGAGAATGGGTCCCAGAACAGAGCCCTGGGGAACCCCAATATTAACAACACTCTTTCCCGATAACACCCCAGAGACCCTCACAACCTGTGTTCTGTTTTCTAAGTAAGATTGAACTAGTTTTACACTGTAAGGACAGAAGTTGTATTTTTTGAGTTTTTGCAAGAGCATTCCATGATCTACACAGTCAAATGCCTTGCTCAAGTCACAAAACAGAACAGTATTAAACTGCAACCTATGAAAGGAGTCTACAATATGTGAGACCAAGTCCAGTATGCCAAGTACTGTGGATTTGTCCTTTCTAAAACCGAACGGAGAGTCTGAGAAATAGTTATTATTTTCAAAAAATGTGGTTATTTGTACTGCCATAGCTTTTTCAACAATTTTAGAGATTATTGGAAGCAGCGAAACAGGTCTATAGTTTTCTGGATTCTTAACGTCCCCTTTTTTATAAATTGGTGTAACAATTGCTTTTTTAAGGACTGATGGAAATTTATTTTCTTTAAAGCATAGATTTATTAGTTTAGTGGGTGGGCTTATAATAATATTTTTAATCATTTTAATAAGGTTAACATTAAATCCATATATATCATGGCTATTTTTATTCTTTAAGCTGTTTATTATATCCCTGGTTTGATTAAAGGTAATTTCAAGAAATGAAAAGGTGTTTGTATGATTGACATAATTAATTTTATTAATAAAGTCAATATTTAATTTTGGAATGTCTTTAACTATATTAGTGGCAATTTGGGAAAAATAATCATTGAATTGGTTTGGCGTGATCTTGTGATCTTCTAATGAAGACCCTGATTTTCCTCGATATTTGTTTATCATGTTCCACATGGTTTTCTGTGGATTTTTTGAATTTAATATTATTTGGTCATTTGACCTCACTTTGGCTTTCTTAATTTCATTTTTAAATTGATTTCTGAATTGTTTAAGTATATGATTTTTATTATCATTTTTATGTTGCCTATAAAATTCTTCTAAAAATTTTAGATGTTCCCGCATTGCCTGTAGGTCATTTGTAAACCATGTGATTTTTTCAGATTGGTCTGATCTTACTCTATATTTTTTTTGTGAAAAAGATTCTAAAAAACAACTTTCAAGAACATTCATAAAGTGACAGAATTTTAATTCAACATCAGTGTTATCTTCATAGATAAAATCCCAGTTTACTTCCGATACTTTGTTGAAAAATATGTTCTTACCTTTTTCAGTTATAGGCCTAATAAGCATAGTTGTCTCAGTAAAACCTGTAACCTTTTTTTGAATCTCAAATTTGACAATCTGGCCTTTGTGATCTGAAAAACCAGTCTCAAAAACCTCAGCAGAGTACAGGGGCAATCCAGGATCCATGAAAATGTTATCAAGACACTTATTACCCCTTGTCGATTCATTTATAGTCTTGACTAGGTGAAAACCTTCAAGAACGCCTTGAAGTTTACGGGCACTTGCATTGTCAACAAGAAAGTCCACATTGAAGTCCCCAGCAACAAGGACTTGTTTATTTGGGCTTAATGTGCCCAGAACTCCTTCAAGAGAGTCCAAAAAGATGTCAAACGGGCCAGAGGGGCTATGGTATACTGCTAAAACTAACAAGTTAAAATCTTTTAGACATATACAACAATATTCTATACAAAAATCAATTATAAAAGTGTCATTATTAACAACATTAAAACATATAGTATTTTTGACGAAGATCGCAGAACCCCCTCCTCTATTTTGTGACCTTGCCGTGTAGTTGGCCAATCTGTAGCCCTCAATATGGACTGTTTGGATTTCCTCGTCTGCCAGCCAGTGTTCTGTAAGGCATAGAATGTCAACATTCTTGTCCTTGATGCATGCCTCCAGGAGACCAATCTTATTTCTCAGTGACTGCATATTGAGATGAAAAACACTAAGAGGTATTGGAGATTCACTTGAGTTTATATCTTCTTCATCTTTTGTCCCTGGTGGCTCTGGATATTCATAAAATGGTTGACTGAGATCCCAATTGGCCAAAGGGACGTATCAACAATTTTATTTGCCTGATCTGTGGGAACTCCTAGCTTGAAGGAACTTCTTTGATCATCCTTTTTAGTGTACATTTTCTGGCAAATAAACCCTGCTTTCATTCCATTCTCCATTAAATGAGCCTTAACGGCTGCCGAGTCCACTGAGGGGTGGAAGCCGGTTACAAAGAACCAAGTTTTTGGGGGATGGTGATTCAGCTACCTTGAGTGTTGTGACACTTGCAGCTGTGCCTCTGATTGGTGCCGGTCTACGATTTTTAGGGGCTGCTCTCTTTCTGTTTTGGACAATGGTCCAACCTTCAGTAGTTTCACTCTCATTGGTATTTGTTAACTGATGTTTTTGAAGTTGAGATATTTTGGACTCAGAATTATTGATTTCCGAATCCGAAATCTGTTTTGTTTTTGTTTTATTTGTCATGTCGTTGACATTGACATTATTGACTTTGACTTTTGGCGAATCCATTGCTACCAACTGTTGTTCGTTGCGTTCGATTTTCGTTTCCATCTGCTCCGTTTGATTCGGTTTCAATGCGCCGGCGCCTGAGACGTCATCGTCAGCATGAGAGGATATGATGAAGGCAGGCGAAAGGTGCGGGGAAGAGGACGAAGGATGTTTACCTTTCTTTGAGCGTGAAGTCTCCGGTTTTTTTTATGGCATTCTCATACTTTTCCTTCCACAGATTGGCATTTTCCTGTAGAATCTTGTTTTTGTCAGTTAATTCATCCACTAACCTTCTCAAATCTTTTATGTTCTCTGGTGTTACATTTTGGCTATCTACGAAATTTACGAATAAGAAACTCATAAACCATATAAAAAACGTCAATATGGCGTTAGCTGAATATCCTTATTTGTTGCTTAGAAAATTGCAAAATAAGTCATAATTTTTGAGATTATATAAATGTTCATAACTTATGTAAAAATTAAGTTAGAACCTTCTTATTATACGGAATGCTGAGACTTCTTGTGCTTAAATTATATTGTAAATTTCAAAGCAATTGGTCAAATAGTTTAAAAGTTTTTGAATTTGTTTTTCCCAAGTTCATTTTTTAGCAACACTATAAGTCAGAAAAGTATGAGGTTACAATAATACTTCGGACAGTTTATGAAAGGAGAACTTTATACTATTAACCTAATTAAAAAAAAATGACAAAAAGTAATTTTAAACAGTGTAAAATTATTTTGCAAAAACATGTAAATTTTTTGTTTACTTATAAACAGTTAGAATAACTTTTTATCCGTCAACCGTAGAAAAATTATTTTTTCATATTTAGAAAGACTGAATACTTTATACTCTCTATACTGAATACTTTATACTGTAGAAAGACTAAAGGCTGTGTATGTAAAAATGTGTATAAACATTTAGAAAGAAAATCAATTGTCCTAAGACAATTAGGGACGAAGTTAGCCCCCCTTTTTTAATTCACATGTGCTTGCAAAATAATTTTGCAATATGAGGAATAATTTTTTTTATTAAATTAATAGTGTAAATCTTTTTCTTTCATAAGCTAACCAAAGTATTACTGTAACTTCATAATTTTCTGACTTTTAGTGTTGCAAAAAAATTAATTTAGGATAAACAAATTAAATAACTTTTAAACTATTTGACCAATTACTTTGAAATTTGGAGTATGATTTAAGCACCAAAAGTCTCAGCATTCCGTGTAATAAGAAGGTACTAAGTTAATGTTTACACAAGTTATGAATATTTATAAAAACTCAAAATTTATGATTTATTTTGCAATTTTCTAAGCAACCAATGAGGATAGACATATTCAGCGAACGCCATAATGAAATTTTTTATACGATTTATGAGTTTCTTACTCTCAAATTTGTTTAAAATGCTTAACTTTTTGGTAATAGACGAAAAAAGCGAAAATTTACCGTTTTTTGATCTTCATTTGTTTATAACTATGTATATCATCAAAATCGGCTGCAGGAAATATATAGGTTATTATTATAGATGTCCATACTACTCAAAAAATTTTGTTTCGGCCTGGAGGGGTTTGTGTCACCAACAGGATATTTTTTTCCTTATTTCTCTGAACTACACACGGAGTCTGTATCTAAGTAAATAATATACGAACAGAATTTCTATGCAAATATCAGGGGCCATCTAATGCTCTTGTACAAGAATTCATCTGTACTCATTAGATATCTTTTAAAAACACCCTTTAATTATCTACGCTAATTTCTTTCGGTTATTTAAATGTCATCATAAACAATTCCAACCTTCTTTCGTTACATAAACATTGTTGACCTAGATCGTGAGGTGTAATTATACATACAGCCACTATAAACACTTTTCAGGGTCGACGCTGACTTTGCACTTTTAAATATATTTATACAACCAAAACATAATAAGGGAATCCTCATTACACATTCCACATTCGTCATTCTATTTTATTAGATGTAAGATTATTCACATTAAAAGATAGTGTCATCTACACTCCGCGAGACGACGTTACGTAGGTTGCTACCAGCTTGTACTCATGCGAGTATAATAAAACAACTTCAACAGTGAAACGACTATTGATCATTCCACCCCTCGGATAAGGGTTAACCACCCTTACCGGGAGAAGATAGCCCTAGTAATCCTGGACTATTATACTCTTTAAAGAAAAGTGACAGAGAATGTCATAGTATTAGGTTTTCATCTACACATTTTTGTTTTGCTAAGAAACTCTTTTTTGTTCTAGATATAAATGAATGCGACGACCCCGCAATAGCAGCCAGATGTGTGGAACACTCAGAATGTTGCAATCTTCCGGCTCATTTTCTGTGCAAATGTTTACCTGGATACGAAGGAGATGGAGAAGTTCAGTGTGTTGGTAAGTCGACTAAATGTTTTCCCTAACAACATTTGATATAGCCTTCATTTAGTCCTGGTACACTTAGGGCTCTTATAAAGTGGACCCTATATACCTTAGATTCTACTTCTGTTATTAGTCCACTAATAACATAATTATTCTTTCTACTATTTTTCAACGCCATCGTTAGAAATTGTCACAAACACACTTAACTATCCGAAATAATAAGAAGTCTGAAAAATAATAGCCGCAAATCACTTAAGTGTTACGCCCCTGATAACTGGGAGGAGACTAAAGACCCCACCTAAGCCAGTAAGCAATTTTGGGTTTGTGCGCTCCGCCAAGTTAGCTGGCGATGACAATAGTGACGTAACTACAAGTCAGTTCCTATGAAACTGTTGTGAAATAAAATAGGGCGTACCTCCTTAAAACAAGTTTGTGCGTGTAACAGTATTTTGATTTGATTTGAATTGTTGCTTTTGTGTGTGATTTAGTAGAATGGAAAAGAAGCGAAAAATTGATAGTGAATGCAGAAAATTCAAAGATCAGTGGAACATTCAGTATTTCGTAATTGAGTCCAGTAACAAGGCGCTATGTTTGATTTGCAATGAAAGCATAGCCGTTCTCAAAGAATATAACATGAAACGTCATTATGAAACAAAACATTCTCAAAATTACTCAAAATATACAGGAATTGTGCGGACCGAAAAATTCGAAGCTTTGAAGTGCGGATTGAAATCGCAGCAATCTTTATTTACAAAAGTCAAAACTGAACAAGAGGCGGCAACTCGTGCCAGCTTTCGTGTGGCTCTTGAAATTGCAAAACGTGGAAAACCATTCACCGATGGAGAAATGATCAAGGAATGCATAATTGCAGTATTGCAATACATTGTATCATTCATCAACAGTCTTTGTGCGGAAAATGTTTGGATATGTCTGACGTTCTGAAACCAGTCATATCAACTGTTAATTTCATCAGATCTTTTGGGCTGAATCACCGACAATTCCGACAATTTATTGCAGAGATTGGAGAAACAGACTTACCTTATCATACTGCCGTACGCTGGCTTAGTTGTGGGAAAGTCCTTCAGCGCTTTTTTGAACTTCGAGCAGTGATCGAAATTTTTTTGAATGAAAAGCACCGCCCTCTTACTGAATTACAAAACAACGCATGGCTATGGAAGTTAGCATTCTATGTTGATTTGACAAAACATGTGAACGAACTGAATTTGAGATTGCAAGGAGAAAACCAGCATCTTCCTGATTTATACACTAATATCAAGTCATTCCGGATGAAATTGATACTGTTTCAATCACAACTACGAAGTAAATGTTTTTCACATTTTAAAACATGTGAAATATTCAGCCACACTACTGAGACTGAGTTTCCTATCGATTTTGCAATCGAAACTTTGAGTGCTTTGAAGATAAATTTTGATACTCGTTTCTCGGACTTTGATGCCATTGCGAATCAAATTAAGATTTTTCAGAATCCTTTTGATGCTGACATTGAAACCCTAGCCCCGGAACTTCAAATGGAAATGATTGATCTTCAGTGCAGTGATATAATTAAGAACAAATATGAAAACTCATCTTTGTTGGAATTTTATAAGAGTCTTCCACTGACACAATTTGATAATTTGCATAAATTTGCTCGTGGGCTGTTTTCCGTTTTTGGTACTACTTATTTGCGTGAGAAAACCTTCTCCAAAATGAAGTACACAAAAAATGTATACAGATCTAAATTAACTGACGAGCATCTTAAATCTCTTTTAATAATTGGTACAAGTAAAATTAGTCCACAACTACAAACTATTGTCGGTGCAAAATCTCAATTACATACATCTCATTAGCATTTCATATGTCATGTTTGTTATAATATAAGGTATGTGTTGTTCATTACTTACAATGTATAAAATGTTAGTTGGATTCATTTCAATAATTTGTTAGTTATTATATGCTGAAGTTAAATTTACTGCATAAATTATACATGTCTTTACTCATTACCATTCTGTGTGTCTTTATCCAACTTATCACAAACATTTTATTTGCTATAAAAAATATTAAGGAGTTTTCAAGTATGTCTCCGCGGGCCGGACAAAATCTGTCTGCGGGCCGGATGTGGCCCGCGGGCCGTAGTTTGGAGACCCCTGCCTTAGAATATAGAATGTTCCTGAGGCGCTCTGTGTCGGTGCTCGGAACTTCCCGACCCAATCTCTCATGCGCGGAGTACTATAAGATTCCAACTCAGCTCAGAGCTCTTTTCTTCACAGTTACTTACCTTTGGACTGCTCCATGTCGGTACGGGAACTTCCCACCCAATCTGTCATGCGCGGAGTACTAGAGAGTTCCTACTTAGCTCAGTACTTTGTTCCGCAAAGTTTCAGTTTTTGATTCAGTTTCAGTTTCAAACAATTTTTTCGATTAGGGAAAATGGTTATTTGATTTGATTTGATTAGGTTATTTCTTACAAAATGTCTTTGTTGTTATTTGGCTGCTTTTATTATTTTGCAAAAGCTTTGTTATTATTTGGCTGCTTTGATATGTGGCCTCACGGTTGGACTCATATATTACGATCAATATATTTTCTTTAATCCCTCAGCCTGCTGGTACTTTAACTTTCCACTGACAATAAATATTTAGTGAGCTTTTCTCTATTAGGTCTCTTCTTTTTTTGTATTAAATCTTTTGTACGTCTTTTGCAGACTTTAGTCATAATTTTTTTTTTGAAAGGTTATAACCAAATTGTATGTTAACGGAAAATCTACTACTACTAACTACTAACTAAAAAATGACTCAACGATTAAAAAATATATATTTTAAGATATCGACGAATGCCGCAATCCCAACGCCTGCGGTGCAAATGCCATATGTCAAAATACTCCTGGAAACTACACCTGTGTATGTCCTGAAGGCTTCCATGGAAATCCCTACAGCGGATGCATTGACTTTGACGAATGCCAACACCCACACGCTTGCGGACCCGGTGCCATATGCCAAAACGTCGTGGGAGGAAGAGAATGTTATTGTCCACCAGGTTTGTACATCATTTAAATATAACTTTAAAAAGACATTAGACGTTAGAAAAAATCTAGCATTTTATCCCTTTCCGTGATAACTTGATGACAAATTTTGCAAAATAACTTTCCATTTGTAAGTGCCTCGAGGAAAATTGTAGTTATGCGTAGGAACTTTTTTTTAAATTTTTTTTAACTTTTTAATACAGTCGAACCCTCTTATTGGAATAGCCTTCGTGCCAAGCAAAAATATTCTTATAAGCGGGATATTCTAATAACCGATCATTGGTGGCTAGCTGAAATAAGTGTACCGAATATACGTTATAATAGTACATGCACACTATGTCAATATGTATATGGTTTTAGGTCTTTTTATGTCAATAAAAATTTAAAATCTATTTAAAAAAATAATTACGAAACAATTAGATCATAAATTGGAATTGGGTTTTAGAAAATACTTCCAAACAAACGATCAACTATTGGTAATAAAAAAACCTATAGAAAAATACTGCATAAACGGAGAAAAGCCTATCGACGTGAGGTTTGCAGATGATATTGTGCTTATAGCTGATAGGATAGATGAGGCCAAAGAACCTACAAATCAACTCTATCTTTCCTGGCTAGAAGGACGATTGAAAATAATAATTTATATCTAAGACTCAAATGATGACAAACCTTCTAGGTAGTCAGCGAAGAGATATGCGTAGGAACAAGGTCGATAGAACAGGCAATGGGTTATAAATACCTAGGCCATGAGATTCGCATAGGAAAAGATAACCAAACCGTTGAGCTTCTTCGTCGTATAAGACTGACTTGGTCAGACTTCTGCAAGCTGTACCATATTTTCAAATCGTCTGACATACAAATATGTCTAAAGAAAAACCTTTAATCAGTATGTTTTGCCAGTGTTGACTTACGGGACGGAAACGTTGACCATAATTAGAAAAATAGTACAAAAGATCAGTTTGCCTCAAAGGGCGATGCAGCGTGCTATGTTGGGCGTTTCACTACGAGACAAGATCACAAACCGCCAGCTAATACGAAGAAGTGGCTGATGCAGTAGAGAATATAAAAACTGAAATGGAACTGGACATGTCACGTGGCTTGAATGATATATAACAAATGGACAAAGCGGAAATTCCTATTCTGAAAGGAGTTAAACAAGGTTGCGTGCTCTCCCCGCTTCTGTTTAATTTGTAGAAAAGATCTTCAGAGAAGCAGTAGAAGACAGAACATAGTGTATAATCGCCAATGGAATAGTCATCAGCAATCTGAGATACGCTGATGTCACAATTCTGCTAGCAACGGACAGGGATGATTTGCAGGTGCAGGCACTTTTACATTCAGTGACGAACCATAGCCAACAAATGAGTTTGAAAATAAACATAAAGAAAACCCAATGGATCAGCAAAAACAGAAATATAGCTAATAACTTGATAGACATTAAAATAAATGAAGACATGGTGCAGAGAGTACAAGCATACAAATATTTAGACTGCTGAGTGAATGAAAAATGGGACTAATCATAGCAAATGCAGAATGGAGAAAGATACATCATTTACAAAAATTCAAAATATACTAACGAGCAGAAACCTTAACTTACGCTAATATTACGTTTATTACGCTGTTATGTGTTCAGCACTTTGTTCTATGGAATAGAATCATGGACCCTCATGGAAACAATGTGCAAAAGGATTGAGGTTTTGAAAGATGAATAGAGTGACAAATCAAGCGGTAATGCAGCGGCTAAACAAAGAAAGAGAAGTACTGAATATTATAAAAAGAAGACACTAATGAGCTTTGACCTTTGATCTTTGACGAGACTTTGACCACCTGATGAGCAATTTGAAATATGAAATGCTACATGTAATTATCCAAGGAAAGATAGAGGGAAAGCGCGGAACTGGACGCAGAAAAACATCAAGGCACTTAATGAAGAAGAAAGCGGATACTGGAATGGAGACAAAGACATGATGCTTACCGAAGTAGAGGTCGTCCACCAACACGTTGGACTGATGATCTAAAACGTTGTCACAGGAACTGGATGCAAGAGACACAAGATCGAAATAGATGAAAAATTATAAGGAAGATCTATGGTCAGCAGTGGACAAGCGAAGATTGAATGATGTCAATAATACAGTAGTGTAACTATTACTTATTTATTAAAAGACAAAATTACATTATATACAGTAATTAATGTGAAATGTAAATATTTTCTTATTAAAATATGTACAAATAAAAAATTACTTTTTTTGTTTTGAAAAATAATCTGTAATTGTGGTTTGTTTTTTTTGCTACATAAAACACTAGTGACTTGCTGTTCTAGATTATAAAAATTAGAAAAGTTTGAATTGGATTGGCTCTCCAAAAAACTTCTTATGACATTAAAAGCGGTTAGAACTTGCCGATTAGATGGAATTTCCACGGAATCGGAAAAATCGTCGTCTTCTGCCTCATCTGTGGCTTCAATACTGATTGCTGTGGTTTGGCTGGTTGACTGTAGCTTTTCCACATCGTCGAAAACCGATAAATTGTCGTCAAAAGAGACAATAAGATACAAAACAGCAACCTTTCGAAGTTCTTATCGACAAGCCATTATATGTACCAGGCAAATTTTAAAATTTTAGGAAATTGTGCGTAAAAAATTATTCCTTGGCCTGAAAAATTTATTCGATTATACGGGATAAGTATACTAAACCATATTCCATTAAACAGACAAATTTATTAAAGAGTAAATGGGAACGTTTCGGGACCTCGAATTTTTATTCCATAAACCGGGATATTCCTATAACCGGTACTCTAATAAGCGGGTTCGACTGTATTTTTTTGTGGAGTTTATGACTTCGGTGAGAACCAATTAGCTTTAAAATTGTTAGGAATAGATATATTTAACATAACAAGTAAATAAAAATATTATAAAATAGAAATTTGTTTTAAATTCGTATTGTGATATTTTTTCTCTACGCGCGACTACTTACGTGACAGAAGTGAGCGCGACTGCTCCCGGATTAAAGCGATGTTTTACACACTTTGTATAGTGCAAAGGACAGAAAAAAATATTAAATAAAAAAGCTCTTAGGCCCAACCAGTGATGTGGGAGGGAGGGGATGTGACATGAGGTGAAGTAGATGGGATCGCTTTCACGGGCTAAATGGGAAAGGCAATATGGCGGAACAACTCTTTGGTAGAATATTCTGTTCTATATAAAGTATATAATTATTAAATTATATTATATTATATAAATTTATGTATAATTAATAATTTTAATAATTAATTAATAACATATATTCCACGTATAACATAAAAAACCTGCCCGCCGCCATATTATCTTCCCCAAAAGTGTCAAATGAAGTGGTCCCATTTAGTAAACACGAGAGCATCTCTTATGTCATATCTCCTCTCTCCCACATCACTGGGCCCAACGAACTGTCAACACTGATGGAATGGCCCCGTCCCTTTCAAACAGTGAAGCTAGATTGGCGCCAACATACAAGAGAGAGGTCCTAGAGAGACAGAGAATTTTTCAGGTAAAATTTGCTACATACAACCAGAATTGCCAGATGTGATTTTATAAATCCCTCACGTAGAAACTGAAATTCCCTCAAATCACACAAATTTAAATTTTTGCCGCATTTTAATAAATTAGTAGTCAAATATTATAGAGAACAGTAAACAAAAATTATACTGCTCATAAACAGAAGGCCCTGGAAATAATTCATAGGTCCTATCTTCTTCTATTATATGAGAGTATAATATTCATTTCTGTGTGGTACATTCGCAAATTTAATTTAGCATGACCCCTTAAAATCATCCATAATTTTACACCCCAAAAAATCTTCCAACCATTTCTGCTAAGAACAGTTCCCCTATAAGCTTTCAAATTACCCCAAAATTGTGGGAAAATACCCCAATCTGGCAACCCTGACGTACCTGACTAGCACTGTCAATTTGTTTGTTTACGAATGATGGCGGTTATCTTCCCTCCTTTACCTGATTATCTTCTATCTCATCCTGGCGCCGTTAAATTCACTTCATGGCAATTCCATCAGTGTTGACAGTTCGTTGCTTAGGCGTCTACCGATAAATATAGTATCAGCTCATAAGTCATATGCCCTTACCTTATCTGCTGGGTATCACTTGCCTAGATATGCCTAGAGTTGTGACTTCAATTAAAGCTTCCACAAATTGTGTGAGAATTTCGAGCACCCAGTGTCTGAAGAGGCCATGGGAAGCCGAAATCACGTCTTAACGCTGTGTTTATCATTTCAAATGCAGAAACTGAAAAATCTTCTTTTATCTAAGCACATATCGTCGTTCGTCTAGATTTTTCCCGCTCGTTTAATATGTACTGAGTAATATTAACTTTATTATTATTGTAGGTTATGAAGGTGACGCTTACACGACAGGCTGCGGCGACATGGACGAATGCTCAAGATCTCAGCCTTGCGGCCGTAACGCACTCTGCTCCAATCTAGACGGAAGCTTCAAATGCACCTGTCCACCCGGGTTTATAGGCAACCCCTTGACTGAATGCACAGGTATTTGTTTGGTCAATAACACCTGCCCATGTACATACAAACCTTCCCTGTATATATACTACAAATTTCAACAAGTGAAGACTGATTTTCTTGAAAAAGTTTCATGAATAAGATTGTGGCTGAGAATAAAGTCAGATGTAGTGTAGGATAGTCTTACAGCTGAACATAGCTTGGAAAAACGTTTCAAGATGTGGGTAAAAATGTATAAAATTCATCTTGAACGTTTTTCGAAACAATGTTATTTTAGTGACAACCAAAATATTCCAAATATTTTAAAAAATCTGAGAAACTTTGTTTATAATCATTATATTTTCTAATAAATCAAAATGACTACCAAAATACCAATAAGTAATCAGTTTTATGCTAGTTTCATTTATTTGAAGCAGTAGCTATCATTTTCATACTTATGAAGCAGTTAAGTTCTTTATGTAGTTGACACAGACATTGTGTTCACGTCACCTGTCAGTTGTCAGTTATCATGTCATTTGTCAAATGTTTTGTCCACATGGAACTAGAATATATGGCAGATGTCGTTATAATTGACAATTAATATATTATGTTTTGAAAAATGAACAATTTCCAAAATTTGCCCCAAGAGAAATATTTCAAAGAGATGTTTAAACATATTATATTATTTATAAAAAATACATAAATATTTTGGTGTCACATGTAGTAATTTTTTTAACAAACACAACGATGGTTTTTGAAAGACTTACTAAAGACCTACAAAACTTAAAGAAAATCAGTTTTTTGTTATTTTATTAACACTACAAATTTTATCTATGGTGTTTCAAAAACTGTACAATATTCTCCTGATACCGAATAATCGACTAATTTATTAAGTATCACGTACATAGAGAATGTATTCACCGCTAAATAATGCGCTGAAAACGATTAATAAAAAATAACTGACTTCATAAATATCCCAAAATAATCTACCAAAAAAATCACTCATTCATTTTGTACATTACATTTAAATAAAGTGGTTCTTGTATACAACAAAAATGAAAATAATGTTGGAAATACTATTGTACGGAAACAAATAATTGAAATTTGTTGATTTTTGATAGAAAAAAACACAATAGTATTCCAGATTCCAGCAGACATTAAATATTGGTGAAATTATCAAAAAATGCTGTAAACAATGCTTTTTTAATAACACTAACTTTTTATGCTTTATATTTTTGTTTTTTACACTTCTAGGGGATTTACCAAAGTTTGTATAAAACTAGTGTTGAAATTAATTAGACCAGATTAAAAAGAGAATCCGTAACTAAATGAAAACGTTTAGAAAATTCTAGCGTTTTTGACATTTGGGTTGTACTTTAGTCTATCCCAAAATCTTAAGTGTCGAACTATCTGCAAACTGTGGATGTTGCGGGACTCAAAAACACATTTATTAACTGATTAAAATTGTGTTTTATCTCATTAACATCTGATGATCTAAATTGAGTCAACTTTTGGTTACGTTTAGTTTTTATCTCCATCTTAAAAAACAGTTGAAACATTTGGGATTTTTCGGAATTTTGCCTCAGACGATGACTCCAAAAAGGAGCCAAAGGTCAATTGAGTCAAATATGACCTATTCCGAGAGTGTGAAAAATGTGAAATTTTAAAGCTTTACAATTTATTAACAAAAAGACAAAATAAATATTAAACTAACAAAAATAAAATTATCTTCTCCACAAAATAAGAAATAACAAGCAACATTCAATCCTGGCACAGGTATCGACGATATTAATATCCCTTGTTGTTATCTTCGAACAATAAATACATATACAGTCAATTGAAACGAAAATACGATGCGTTAGTTAGTATACACATACACATGAACTAGAAAGAATGCTCTATGCTGCCACAGGATTAGAGGTGGGACCGATCAATCAATACTCGGTCCGTTAAGGAACGGGAATTCGACCAAACAATACTTGTAAGAGCCAGGTTTGGGAGCCGCTACTAAATCAATACTTAAGCAGAGGTGATTGGCTTTCAGTCAATACGGGTAGAACTCTCCTCTCTAGCGGGCGAACGTCGTTTTGTATCTTTGCGTGGTGGGAATGCGTGCGACAGAGCTTATATTAGTCATGTAAATTATTATATATTATAGTATTTAAACAAAAAAGATGTATACAAGAACCATTTTCACCATTAACTCACCCCATTCATATCTCAACTTAACGCTAATCACTAACGCTTTTCTATACTCCGCTCGCCTAGACATTAACGAATGCGAGTCATCGCCCTGCGTTTCCGGAGCTACGTGCCAGAACTCTAACGGCAGCTACTCATGCTTGTGTCCCGAGGGATATACGGGAGCGGGCTTGCCTGAAGACGATTGCCGAGACATCAACGAGTGCGATCGAGCGGGCGCTTGCGGCATTAACGCTCGCTGCATTAACGTCCCGGGATCCTTCAAATGCATCTGCCCGCAAGGTTTCACCGGACAGGGACACACTTTCTGTGAAAGTTAGTGCTCAATTATCATGATTTACCATTGGATGGTAGTGTTACGGTTCCCAACAGCATGCAGACCGGCCCTGATTCACTATACCTTTCGAAATTGACGAAATCAAAGCAGCATGCTTGTCCCCAATCACGTAAATTTCTGGATCATAACCCTCTTCTTCAGGGCGTTCTTCAAACGTTGGACTAAATCAGCCTTTTTTCCAACAGAATCCAGATCCCTATCTTGCAGCTCCTTCCGCAAATCAGTATCCCTCAACTCATTAATAGATGCCATGGTCACACAATTTATTTACATATATTCAATTTCTACACCACTGAAATGATATTTCATTATTTTTAATTTATTACATTCATTATTAATACTAAAATATATATTTATATCTACAATTATTTTTTACAATTTATTATATACAATATAAGACGCGCACTTCACCTCCAAGTAATGAGTGAATGTCTTGAATTCGATCTTCTATTTAAGTACTCCCCGCCTTTTCTACAATATTCTAGACCAGGCTTTTAACAAAATAGAATAAATCAAATTGAATACATTCAGACAGCATGACGCCTAATCCGGCCTCGCGTCTTTTCTCGATGCAGAAAAGGTCAAAAGTAGTTACCGGCTGCTTGGATTCGGTCCTCCAGAAAGGTTTAGAGAATCAGGGCCGACCTACGAGCTGCTGAGAATTGTAACAGTAGACAATGACCATTGTTAACGCCAATCTATAATTTTTTTTTATTTAATTTTATAGTCAAGTATAGTTTTGATTAACTATTGATGTTTTTATCAGGTCTATTAGGCTTTTGTCTTGAGATATCTACATATAGCAAAATAAACAAGATTAGCAAGGACTATTGACTCGATATAAGCGTAAAAACAAGAACCAAGAAATGGAGCAAAGGTTTGAGTATCTATAAACCTATAAAAAGCAAAAGAAACAAAAAAAAAGGCCACGAACAAGATTCATATATGAAATAAACAAAGCTGACAAAATAAACTGCATGGTGAGAATGTTATAACGAGACAAATGTCCCAAAACTACCAAACATTAATATTATCTTTGTGCTGTGTTTTTGTTTGCTTTCTAATCACTATACATACAATATGTCAACCATTCGAAGTATTGCCATTGTGCAAAGTAAGAACATCATTCTGATAGTGTTTGAACTGCTACTGGGAAACTCTATTGCATTGCTCTAGAGCAGGGGTCACCAATTATATTTCCTGAGGGTCCGTTTCGAAAACCTATGACACTTCCGGGGTCCGGAGTTAACACTACCTGTCTGGTTGTTCCAATTCGGTAAACAAATCAGAAGGGTGCAGTGTGAAATTTTTAGGCAGAAATTGTTTTTAACAGTATTTTAATAAATCCAAAACATCACCTTTTTTGCTCTCGAAAATATGTTTTTAACATTTTTGGGTCATCTTAAACAAAAAAAGATTTTCTGTTATTTTCCTCAAAACTTGATATATTTCAAGTTTTAAGCGATTTATAAACTGAAAAATGCGAAAATAAGCATTTTCGAAGCTTGAAAATTCATGTGTACATTATTATTTTTGCGGTTGTTAACCGCCTAAATTGAAGTTTAAACATTCAATTTCAAGATTCTGATGAGTTATCGGGGTTTATTTCAATTTCGACCATTTGTTTTTATTGGCGTATTTAATTAGCACATTGGCAATAATTAATTGAATAAATAAATAAATCATTAAGAAAAAAATATGTTAATATTAAATTATAAAATTTTAATAAATGTGAAGTATTTGTTGGGCATTTTTGCATAGGTACGTATAATATGTATAATAAGTGCGAGAGAGACGCATCATAAATTGCGATGTGCGGCGACTTAAAAGTCGAGTGGACTCGCATAATTAATTACCAATTAAAAAACAACGGTTTGAAATTGAATTTATAAACTTCAATTTATGCACTTGGCAACCTGAAAACTAATAATTTACATATGAGTTTTCAAACCTCGAAAATGCGTAGGTATTTTCACATTTTTCAGATTTTAAATCGCTTATAACTCGAAAACCATCAACTTTTGAAAAAAAAATGACAGATACCTTTTTTTAGACCCTTCTGATTTGTTTAAGGGGACATTTTTGAACAGGAATCCACAAAAAAACCGAGTCAGAAAATTTGTCATTCTTTACAAAATTAAATTACCAGTGATAAAAATTACATTTTTTATTATGTACAACCTGTCTAAAGTTTGGAGTGAGTTTGGTGCAACTGATTCTCATTGGGGAGTTGAGATATTCATCTGTTAGCTGAGATCTGTACCGGTTTTTAATAATGTTCATTCTTGATAAAGCGGCTTCGCACACATATGTAAGTTGAGTCAAACATAATATACAATTTCATGGCCAAACATTTTCAAAATTGCCAAACGCTATATTCTGAATTTAATGACAGTCCGCACAAAAGTAGCTCACGGTCCGGATGCGGTCCGCGGTCCGCTAATTGGTGACCCCTGCTCTAGAGGATAGAAATCAACGTAATTCTATAAGACAAATCATTATGAACAATCAGAAACATGGATACCGGTACTTAAGCTTATGGCAAAAAAAAATTAATTTGGAACCGCAGACGAAAGCTTTGGGAAAGTACCTACACAAAAATTGGTGTATATATTATTAAATTACATATTATGTTTAGATAGGATTAAGCTATTTACAATTTTGTCTAATCTTCTGGCTCAGTGAAATCTATCGTCTGTTATTGAAACACCAAAAGCACTTTGATAATTTATTGATATAAATTGACACTAGGGTAATAAAACAACCAAGGGAGAACGTAGCTGTACCGATATGTGGCTCGTACGCGAATTAACTTATAGACCAGGGCGCATCTGTAAAAATATTAGTACATCTGGACGTTGAGAGGTGACTCAATTTTTTTTTTGCAGAAATTGCTTGAAAATAACTCAAATAATAATATTTAAGTTATCCTTTCTCTCAAAAAGGTCCGGATCATTGTTTAAATAATCAAAATGTCAAAAAATGAAGGAAAAATTCGATTTTTTTTTCGTTTTTTGATTATAACTTTAAAAGTATTCATTTCCGAGAAAAGTTGTACTAACATAAAAGTTGCGTAATTAAATTTCCTACAATATAGACTTGGTTAAAAATTTTAAAAATAGTCACCCTTGTTGCAAAATAGCAATAATTGCGAAAAAACCATACAAAAACAAGTATTCGCATTTTACGTTTTTCAACCATTTGTACTAGACTTAGGACTTTCTTATTTCACCCAGAAAAACTTTATGATACAGTAAAATAATACTATAAATTTCATTAAGATTGGTTCAATAAATTTTGCAATCCAGCTTTCGCAAAAAAATTCATTTTTTCAAAATGTTACAGGACTGAAAATAAAGCAGATAGCAAGTTGATTTTTTTTTGCTTATAGAAGTGTACTGTACCTTTCATTTACAATTTGCATAACTAAAATCGATTAACTATTACGGCGTAAGGAATTTTTTTAAATTAACATTAATTATTGGTGCTACGCGCAGGACAGCGGATAGTTTGCTCTGATTGGGCATTCCAATGACCTTTGATAATAATTGATACATTTCAATTTTTATTACATTTTGATATAAATAAATAAATTTGTTTATTGCAAAATAAAAACACATACTCTATCCTTTGAAATAACACTTTTTAGCAAAAACTTTCTTTGTTCATATATTTTAACTTATAGAGAATAAAAGTTTATTATTTTTAAACATATATGCAATTGTTTAAACAATATTTCACAAACAATAAAATTAGTTTGATTTTTGTGTAATTAAAATATTAAAATACAACAAAATATAGAGTAAGAAAATAATATATTAGATAAAGATTGGAAGAAAGGGTGGAAATCAACTTGTGTGAATTGAACACCGCTGTCCTGCGCGTAGCACCAAAAATTAATGTTTATTTAAAAAATTTCCTGACGCCGTGGTAAGTAATCTATTTTAATTTTGCAAATTGCAAATGAAAGGTACAGTATACTTCTATAAGCAAAAAAATATTCAACTTGCTATCTGGTTTATTTTCAGTCCTGCAACATTTAAAAAAAATGAATTTTTTTTGCGAAAGCTGGATTGCAAAATTTATTTTGCGAAATCTATTAAACCGATCTTAATGAAATTTACAGTGTTGTTTTACTATATCATAAAATTTTTCTGGGTAAAATATGAAGGTCCTAAGTGTAGCATAAATGGTTAAAAACCGTAAAATGCGAATACTTGTTTTTGTATGGTGTTTTTCGCAATTATTGCTATTTTGCAACAAGGGTAACTATTTTTTTAAATATTTAACCAATTCTATATCGTAGGAAATTTCATTACGCAACTTTTATATTAGTACAACTTTTCTCAAAAATGAATAGTTTTAAAGTTATAATCAAAAAACCAATAAAAAAATCGAATTTTTCCTTAATATTTTAACATTTTGATTATTTAAACAATGTTCCGGACCATTTTGAGTGGGAGGATAACTCAAATATTATTATTTGAGTTATTTTCAAGCAATTTCTGCAAAAAAATTTGAGTCACCTCTTAACGTCCATCTCAAAACAGATGCGCCCTGGACTATTAAGTCTCTTGTTGATGCTACATATTGACTGTATGAGATGACTCGAAAGAATGAATTTAAAGGCAAATATGGCCTGGTTGACTTGATTCTAATTAATGAATTTAAATGTATGTTCTCTCTTGCTCTCAACATGAATTGGGTCATACATAGCCCATACGACAAAAAGAACAAAGGTTTTTACTTAGTCAGCTAAATTAATATCCATTGCCAAAATATTGTTTATGAATTGTAACAATTAAACAAATCAAATAGCCCGCACATGGTTAAATATAATAATAAATTATTTTATGTGATCTACGGGGTGATAAAAATATACTGTTTAATATCAGATGTGAATTATGAATATTTGATATTTAACAATTGATTGTAATGAAACATTTTTTAATCATTTTTGACGTTCCAATTTCCGTTTCGAAATCGTTTTCAAAAAAGAATATTTTAAAAATTCTGCACAAATGTATAACCAACAAAGCTATTAGCAGGTTATGTTCAAAATTTACTTACTTGGCGTCGATCTTGTAGGCAATAGCCTGCTTTTAGTTGAAAAAATCTGAGGGTGGTGTGTGTACCCTCGGGATATTAATTTCTGACTCTCTTGTGTGTTTTTGTATTATTTGTTTGAGTATTATGCGTTTGTCTAATGTGAGTTTATGTAGGTATGTGCTTGTGTATTGTGTGTTGCATATGAATTGTATATAATTGTAGATGGAAAGTCTCCGACTTTCTATAAATCATGACCTATTAGTAACTTGTTGGTTCATTTTCGTAGAATTTTTAAAATAATCTTTTTTTGAAAACGATTTCTGGAGTGGACATTGAAATGTCAAATAGTACTTAAATTGCAATTTTCATTACAATCAATTGTGGCTTAATTCCATATAGACATACTATTTAACTACACATGCCACAAGAAAACAGTTACAGAACCTTATAGACCGATCAAATAAAAATACAATGCATGTAAATCAGAATGCAATTCCGTACAGGTTGGAGTAAATTTTTTATCAAAGTTTAGGTAAAAAAAAAAAGATATTTTCAAGAAATTATATGATTCAAATGAAGGGATCATTGTTTAAATAATTAAAAATGGGTAATTTTTGCTCAATATTTACTTTTTTAAGTGCTGAGGTAATTCATGTTCATATTAAGGTTTTTACAATTTTTTCTGCAAAGCTGATGAAACAGTCTTTTATATAAGACTTACTAAATTAATTTGACCTTTAATCTATTTAAATATGTAATTGTAAATCAATATCGAAAAAAAAGTTTCAAAAAAATATTATTTGCATTATAAATAAGCACTATTAAACATTTTGTTTTACATAAAAAGTTGCGCTATTATATCAGTATAAACTGAAAAAAAAATTGGTTGATAAATATTGAGTAGTTTATGAGATATTTAATTTGTTTATAAAAAATGAAGATTTTTCAATTCCAAAAACGCGGTTGTTGCCGATAGAGTATACAAGTTTTTAAGATCTCATTTTTTTGCTTTTATGTATATTTTTGATAAATGTATTGACAAATTAAAATTTCAATTAAACACTCCTCAAAAATGACGTTTGACAATTGGTGTAATTTGTTTAAAATTTGTTTTTTTAATAACAGTGCCGGGATTAATAGTTATTTATGATATAAGTGTTAAAAGTACACGTTTAAGGCACGCATGTGAAAGTTTGCAGAATGAGTGATAGCGAGTTCTGCAATTCACATGAGTGCCTTAAAAATATACTTTTTAACACGCATTTCATACAATATTTTTTCTACAAACGTAATTACAGGACATTATCTACAAAAACTTTTACTTGAACTTGACTGACATTTCATTTTTATATTTTTTTAACATTACATCAAAATTGCCTATACGGTCAATACGAACTGCAGTGCCTTAAAATTGTTAAATCACTAGTGTCTTAAAATAGCATTTTTAACGCTCGTATGGAGTGCTAAAAATTGCATTTTTAACACGGTTGTAGAAAAAAATGTTTAAATTATTTTTCGATATTCGTGTTTTTGTTGGTTTTTGACACATTAACAAAAGAAAAAAAATTTCTAGAACCATTTTAAATAAATAAAATAATAACATCTGCATGACCTTTTTTGCACTAAATATTCATTAATTTGTTATAAACAATATTTTTTTCTAAAAATTTTGGTCTCTAATATTGTGATAAATAAAAGTTGGCAACAAAGATAACCACAAAACAGTAGGTATTAAAACAAATTTTTATTTTAAAAATCTAACAAAATAGTAAAATTTGGTTAAAGAAACATTAAAGAAAACTTTTTTCTTTGTACAAATCATTGGCAAAATCTCACAAAGTTAAAGTGAATACAAAAGAAAATATAAAAAAAAATGGAGGACAACCTCTATTATAAATCTATTATGTATATAAGTGAATAAAAATTAACAAATACATATATACACAATTTTTAGTGTACTACCTGTTATAAAGAATGTAAAATTAAATGTAAACTACAACATATATATTTTAATATTGTACAAAAAAAGTCTTTAACAAATGTTTAATGCTAATTCAGTATTATCTTGTTATTTTTTTTATAAAAAATTTTTGTGTCAATTTTTATTTATCACACGTAGAGAAAAAAAATTGAAAAAAACTTGTTTAATTTACAAATATTTTTTGTAAAAAGTGTCATTTAGACGTTATTATTTTTATATGCTACCCTAAACTCAAAAAAAAACATTGAAATTGGTCCATTATTAACGAAGCTATTGCAAAGTACTACTGCACCACTCTTCAGACAAAAAGTTTTTCTTTAAGGTCGCTACGAAAATCATTATTTTTTAAAATACTCTAAAAATGTAACACTATAAGCACTTTAAAATGTTAATATTGATAAATAAACAAAATATTAATTTTTAAACTTGGAAAAGCTATCTCGGCAAAAAATGGATCTAGACATTTTGTTTCTTTTGTAAGTGTGTCAAAAACTATCAGGAACACGAATATCGAAAAATTATTTCAAAATTTTTAATCATGGCGATGTTATTAAAAAACAAGTTTTAAACAAATTACACCAATTTTCAAACACCATTTTGGAGGGGTGTTTAATTAAAATTTTTATTTATCAATAGATCTGTCGAAAACACACATAAAATCAAAAACAATGGGACCTTAAAAACTTGTTTAATCCATCGGCAATAACCGCGTTCTTGCACTTGAAGAGAAGGCAATTTTTTAAAAACAAATTAAATATCTCATAGACTACTTAATATTTATTAACCGATTTTTTTTTTTTTTTGGGTTTATACTGGTACCATAGTGCGACTTTTTCTGCAAAACATAATGTTTTATAGTGTTTATTTATAATGCAAATAATATTTTTTTGGAAATTTGTTTTTCAATTTTGATTTACAATTATTTAAATAAATTAAGGGTCACATTTAATTCAGTATGTCGTATAAAAAAGATTGTTTCTTCATCTTTGCCGAAAAAAATTGTAAAAGCCTTAATAAAAACATGAATTACCTCAGCAGTTAAAAAAGTAAATTTTGTGCAAAAATTACCCATTTTAATTATCTAAACTCTAAACAATGATCTCCTCATATGAATCATATACTTTCTTGAAAATATCCTTTGTTTGGACCTAAACTTTGATAAAAAAACTATTCCAACCTGTACGGAATTACATTTTGATTTTGTTTTATTTTATTGGGCTATTATTATTAAATTACTTGGGAACTCGGTAAAGAACAACATCTTTTAAATGTAGAGATAGGTATAGAAGACTGTGTAGGGTACAAACGATGGATAGAATCACGAAGGGTTTAGAAACTTGTATTAATAATCACAAAATCTGTAATACTACAATTGTAACACTTTGAAGATAATTCTGTCAGAATAAGCTCAACTGTGTACTCCTCCCAAGAACATCCGCTGAAGATGTCACAGTATGATATTGGTATGAACATATGAACATTGAGTACGATCCATAACACAAGATAAGAGCCGAACAATCCATATAAAGATCTTTATTGTTAAAGGAAGAATTTCACATGATTTGATATTCTTTGGTGTATCTCAAAGATGACGATGTGGCGTTAACAATGGTTCAGTTGGAATGCAGTATTTTAGTTTTTCATCTTATTTTTCATAAAAAAAAAACAAAAGAAACACAAAGAAGAGTTGAAATTGTACATACTAATCTTTAAGCATATTAAAATTACCAAAAAGTAATTAAAAAATAATATTACCTAAATTTTCTATGTTCTTTATTGTATGAATAATAGAGCTGTCTCATTGCCATCTAAGAGTCTTTATCTTGTAAAGTCCTTCATTCTAATCTGTTTTTCTTTGTAAACTTCCTTCATTTCCCTTTGTAAATTTCTGTATTCTTTAAAAACCTGTTGTTAAAAGCCTTGGCTTATATTTATTGACGTTCCTGACTCCCTCAGATCTATCTTCTAAAATATTGACCAATTAAGAGAATTAATAGAAAATAATTTTGACTTTTTTGCTATTTGTTTTTTATCAATCTTATTCTGTAATTTGTGGTTTTTTATAAGCCATTTTTTGGCTAGTAGGTACAAATATAAAGAGCAGCTTCCAGAATTTTTAAAAAATGTTAAAACAAAATTAAAATCGTTATTTTGATCAAATATCATTAATTTTTAGTTACATCACACTTCCCTGTAGTAATTCTTAGGCCTTAATTTCGTCATTTGGTGAGTCCTTATACATCTTTATATATGACGTTAAAATCATACAATAGTAAAAGAAAATTTAGTGTTTCAATGCAAGTATATACTTTTTCACCTCTTCATTTTTATTCTTCTTCAAATTTCAAATTTCCTTCGCATCATTGATTTGACTTTTTCAAATTTCTGCACTGCTGAACTTTGGAATGTTTTCATAGACTGACCAAAAGCATATCTGAATACTTTATCATACTGTCTATAAACTGTTATAACCTCTATATCATAAACAGAAGCATATCTTCATTATATCGAGACCAATCATAACATTAGTCTTATTGGGAAAGATTATTTGACAATATCTACGGTATTGATTATACAGTGTGATGTAAAGTTCTGGTCTACAAAGATAGTGTGAGTACAACACAATTTACAATCTTAACAATATACAGTAACAAAAAATATTTTTGTTTAACTAAAAATTATGTCTAACGTCACAAGTAACTATAAAATACAATTAATTAGGAGTCGCATTTATTTCTTATAGTGCGAAATAAATGTATAAGGAAGGAGGTGTCTGGCTCAACGCGCCAGATGGCAAAATAATGATGACTACGTTCAACGCACATAGCCGTTGGATAGGGATTTGTCGATTTCTCTCAACTCACTAAATCGACAAGTTTCGGAATACGTTCAACTTACCTATTCCTGGTTAGTTATCCTCCGTTCAACACAGAGAATATGAACTAATGGATTTATGTTCGATTCGTCTGTCAGGGACGGTATAAAAAAATGTTTGCTGAATACATAGGCATATTCTATACGATAAAAGATATCTCTCTGACCAGAACTTTACGGTACTCTGTATTTTAAAACCTTCTAAAGCTCAGTTTTGCAAAAATTTTCAATACAAAGTCAAACTCAATGTGCGGATTTCGGTGTTTCCCTGTAGTGTAGTGCCTGCTATTCTTTTCTGTATGCCTTAGGTTGGTCACCGTATATAAAATGTAGATTTTGATCCAATAGTGAAGCTCCATTCAAATCTTTGAATGGTTTTCAGCTATTTCTTGGTAAACTTGGTATGTATCTTCCACATAACAACTAGTACCTTATTACAAGTTGACATAAATATCTGAAACCCCCAGGGTCAGACTTTGGTTATGCGACGTTGTCAGAGCTTCAAAGGTATTTCGGTTTTTTATTTGTTAGCTGTTTCACGATTTTATCTGACAATGTCCCAAAACCACTGATTTCGTCCACAATGCATTTTAAATGGATGTTTAGTCTTTGCGCTAAAGTCCTCTCTCCTTGATTTGCTACCTAAGTGACCTTCGTAGTTTCAGATATTTTTGTACAACTGTACTATATAGATATGTGTATTATTTTCCTACTTTTAGTGTTTTGCGTACTGTATATTAATATTTTAGAAAGCCTAACGTACTGTATGCGTATGCGTTTTGTATAAACTTCGCATCCTCTGCCTGTACTGTATTTTGTATATGTATATTCTAATCTCTTTTGACTTTCAGCTGTTCTTTGGCTTTGTGCCGGTCTTTACTTGTTCTATGTACTTTGTACTTTTGGTATAAACTCTTCAGTAGGTAGCGATCTCTTTCTTGGTTCTTAAGAACTGGTTTTCGAATAGTTTTTGTTGAATGTTCTCAGATATTAACGAATGTGCAACCAATCCCTGTGGGAAAAACGCCATTTGTAAGGATACAGTCGGTAGTTTCACGTGTTCCTGCAAAGAAGACTACACCGGAGATCCTTTCAAAGGATGCGTCGACATTGATGAGTGTGCTACTTTAGAACTTCCTTGTGGAAACCACGCTGTTTGCGAAAATACCGAACCTGGATATAACTGCAAGTGTCCGCAAGGGTATCAAGCTAATCCTAGTCCAGAAGTGGCATGTGAACAAGTAAGTACAAAATATTTTTATAATATAACCTCTGAAGCCAAAATTTACTTTGATATCTTAAGAAATATATGACTCGAACGCAAAAATATGGAGATAAAGTAGTAAATATTTCTGCCCAAACCACACTAGCTCTCTGATATCAACTCCTGAAATCCTCGTACTAAGTCCCAGAAAGTCCATTTCAATGCCATTCATTTCATTTTTTCAATAATCACTAAATCCTGTCTGTGTAACTGTCAACAGATTCTTCTATAGACATAGTTTCCTCTTAGAAAATCTTTCCCACCAACCCCTTTGGTAGAGTAATCTTTATAGGCCCCACTTTTACTTTTGTCTCTAGGATGTAATTGGGTTGTTTTCCTTTTTTTTGCTTATTTGAATTGATAAGAGGGTGTTTCCCCTTTCTCTTTTTCTGATCCGCTTAAACTTTCCTTAGAGTTTGACTGTTCTCCATTACTTCGGTTTTGCTCGGAATTGATTTTTCAGAGGAAGATGCCATCTATCTACTGGCATTCATTGGTCTGATGATGATCTGACCAAAGCCGAAGAAGGTCCTGAAGATTAATTTCTCCGAGACCTTCGTGCATGAATCTTTTATTGAGCAAGTCTTTCTTGGGCCAGATTTTTTCAGTGAAGTACTGTACAGTCCTTCGCCTTCAGGCTTCAATTCATCTTTCTCAGTCTGTTGAGTATTTTCTCAGCACACATTGACCATGTTTCTTCATTAGGTATGTATGTAGTATATATCTGAGTTTTGGGCAGATCAGTTCCTCCAATCGCCTTAAGAGTTGCTCCTTCCCATGGGTTAAATCTTTCATTTGCATCAATTATCCATTTGAGGCTTGTGTTGTCATCACATGACATCTGCTGTAGTCATCCCGGCCGATGTAAGGAGCAAATTGTTATTTGTCAATTGTCATTATCAGTATCTGTATCGTCAAAATGTAACCACTTTGGCATAAAAATTTACTTGTTTCAGAATTCTCCCAAAATCTAATGAATGTTACCAAATATCAGACCCAATATGTCGAAAGATAAAGGAAATGGAAGACATTTCATATTTTAATATGTAATTAATTTGTGTTATTAACAATTTTATACTTTTTCAGATTGACGTTAATATTCTATGCAAATCAAACTTCGACTGCACAAACAACGCAGAATGCATAGAAAACCAATGTTTCTGCCAGAAAGGCTTTATCGCCAAAGGCTCTGTATGTCTGGACATTGACGAATGTAAAGACAATCCATGTGGACCGTTCTCTGTCTGTATAAACACAGTAGGAAGCTTTAGCTGTGCTTGTGAAAAAGACTACGTAGGGGCACCCCCAAAAATTCAATGTAAAGCTCCCTGTGATGACGTATCCTGCGGAGATCATTCTTTCTGCAAACCAGATGGCAATGAAGCCTACTGTATATGTGATGATGGATATACTTTCAACGTGCAGGATATTTCACTAGGATGTGTAGGTCAGTAAAGAAATTATTTTACTATTTTTTTTTTTAAATAATGTTCAGTAATTATAAGGAGTGTTAAATCCCGCGAATGAAAACCTGCTATGCGATGACCAAAATCTACTTAAGTATCTGAATACCGAGTGTATGTAACAGTGATATATTAGTGTAACAGTGATATATTTATAAACTTGATTTAGCTTATTAGTCTATTGAATAAAAAGAAGTATTTGCTTTTACTTACAAATATTTAAGTATTTACTTAATAGTAATTGAATAAAGTCATTTCTTTAATGCTTTATTTAATTATTATTAAGTAAATACTTAAATACGAGGAAGTAAAAGCAAATACTTTTTTTATTCAATAGACCCATTGTCTGTATAACATTAATGACCTCTATTGATTCATTTGAACCATCCCTATAATACAGTACTAATAACCCTGAAATTATTTTAATTATTTCGTATATGTATAAGCCTTAACTCTATAAATAAATGGAATCACCATAAAATTTACGTGAAATTTGTTTCAGATATAGACGAATGTGATGCCGTGAATGGCCCTAATGGGCGCTGTGGAGCTAACGCAATCTGTACCAATCTCCCAGGAACATTTGCTTGCCAGTGCAAACCAGGCTTCTCCGGAAACCCTAACAATCAATGCAATGATATCGATGAATGCCAGAATCCAGAAGCTTGTGGATTGGGTGCTGTATGCACGAATTTACCTGGTTCTTATGTATGTGACTGCCCAATCGGCACTATTCCAGATCCTGATCCAAAAACGAAATGTAATGAGATTGTTACGTGTAATGTAGATATTGATTGTCCTGGAAATGCTATTTGTGACCAGAAAAAGCAATGCTTATGCCAAGAACCCAATATAGGCAACGACTGTAGACGTAAGTATAATCCTCAAATAGTTCTGCACGGAACTGAAGACCGTATCTTGTTTTTTAATTATCATGATGATTATACTAGGGAAGAGCAATGGCGTAGTTTATCGTTGATTTCTACATCGCAGTCTCATCGTCATCCAGCCTCAAAAGTCCACTGCTGAACATAAGCCTCTTTCCAACCCCGTCTATCTTTCGCCGCTCTTATCCAGTTTTTATTTAGCCTTCTTAAATCGTCGATCCATCTTGTAGGTGGTCGACCAACGCTTTTCTTGTCTACCCTTGGTCTACATTCCAACAGCCTCTTTGTCCATCGCCCATCTGTCATTCTGTCTATGTGTCCTGCCCACCTTTATTTTAGTCTGGCTATCCTTTCAATGACGTCAATCACCTTGGTTCTTCTCCTAGACTAGATCGCAGTCTAAAGACTTTTAAAACATCTTCTTCTTTTTCTTCGCCCTTAAGTAATCCAACTTTGGACGCAGGCCTCCCCCTGTTCGATCCAGTGTTTTCTATTTTGCCCCACTTGCTTCCAGTTTTGTCCTCCAATCTTCTTAATGTCATCAGCCCATCTCATTTGTTTCCTTCCACTCCCTCTACTTTCTAATCGTGGTCTCCATTGTTGTATTTCGTGATTCCATCTTTTATCCTTCAGTTGGGCATTGTGTCCTGCAAAGCTCCATTTTAATTTGGCAGCGTGTTCCCTTGCGTCTCTTACTTTGGCTTTGTTTTTAATCATAGTTTTTGGTTTTGCTTCTCTTAAAACATCTAGTATCTTATAATAGACCAATCCAGGATCATTTCCCTTATGGTTGATCTTAAATACAAATATTAGATCTTAGTACTAATATTGCTGCTGCCCGGCATCAGAGTGTGATATGGTAAGGAAAACTTTTGGTAATTAGGTGGCAGAATGGGTCTAGGACATAATGTATTCCAAGTTCCTGGAGATTGGAAGATAAGTATGGATCAGGTGGGCAGAATGGCATCCCTGAAGTAGATCATTGTTCTACTGGAAACGTAAAAGAGTATCTACCTGCTATCCTAGTATCTTAATAGTTAAATACAATATTTTTTTCATTTTGTGTAATTTTCTTCAAATATCTTATGTATTTTTCTATTCCAGATCCCTGTGAGACTACAATCTGTGGATCTAACGAAGAATGCATGTTAATAAACCAAGAAGCGAAATGCATTTGCAGTTCTGGATTTACTGGTACCACTTTTGGTTGCGTGGATATCGACGAATGCTCCGGAAATCCTTGTGGTCTTGGAGCTATATGTAAAAACGAGCCTGGATCATTCTCCTGTCAATGTCCTGGAGGCACTTCAGGTGATCCTTTCACTTCAGGCTGTCTGAAATCCACAAAACCCACAGAATGCTCAGATATCAATCCATGTCCAGCTGGAGAACAATGCGTATTAGATGAGTACTTAAACGAAAATGTTTGTATCTGCGTGCAAGGATACACTAGAGATAAATCTACTAGTAAATGTAGAGATATCAACGAATGCTTGGAACTGAAAGAGAAACCAGCCTGTGGGATTAACGCTATGTGTAAAAACTTGCCTGGAAGCTACGACTGCCACTGTCCTCCAGGATTTAACGGCAATCCTTTCTTGGAGTGTTTGGAATGTAACAGCCCTGACTGCCGTTGTCAGCCACCATACAAGCTACACGAAGGCAACTGTGTCTTAGACAGTTGTGGTCCAGATGGTTCTTGTCCCAGCGGAGCTGAATGTGTAACCATAACAGGAGGAGTTAGCTACTGTGCTTGTCCAAAAGGCTTCAAAACTTTACCAGACGGCTCCTGCATAGATATAAACGAATGCGCAGAACAACAGGCTTGTGGATACGGTGCACAGTGTATTAACACGTTGGGCGCCTATGAATGCCATTGCCCACAAGGCTACTCTGGTGATCCTTATAAAGAACAATGTTCTCCTGCTCAGAAAAAGTGTATAAGCGACAAAGAGTGTCCTACCAATGAAAAATGTATACAACCTGGAGAATGTATTTGCTTCCCACCCTTCTTCAACGATCAAAAAGACGGAAACAAATGTAAAAGTCCTTGTGAACGCTTCGTTTGTGGCATAAATGCTAAATGTACTCCATCTGATCCACCAAAATGTATGTGCGAAGCAGGTTTCAGAGGTGATCCCGCCCAAGGTTGCACAGATATAGACGAATGCAAGGACAATCCTTGTGCTTATGGAGCCCATTGTTTGAACCAGCATGGCGGTTACAAATGTGTATGTCCTAAAGGAATGACCGGTGACGCTTATAAAGGAGGTTGCATTCTTGAAGAACCTGGTACAGTTAAATCCGAATGTCAGAACGATGCAGACTGTGCTAGTATTTTGAGTTGCCAAGAAGGAACCTGTATTAGTCCTTGCGCGACTGTACTTTGTGGTAACCACGCCATTTGCTCAGCAGAGAACCATAAAGGGAAATGCAAATGTAAAGTTGGATACGAGAAAAACAGTAGAGGCCAATGTGTATCAGGTAAATGAAACATATTAGTACTTACTATTAAAATTTACATACAGTTAATAGACGGAAGTTGTAATTGGTTTGTTCTTTTCAGCATGCGAAGGCTTCATTTGTGCCTCAGGAGCTCAATGCATCGTTACTTCTACCGGTCCAACATGTAAATGTCTTGAAGGGCTCTTAGGGAATCCATTTCCTGGTGGTCAATGCACCACAGATGTATGTTCAAAGAACAATCCCTGCGAAGAACCGAACATTTGTATCAACGGTAGATGTAGACAAAGATGTCAAGGTATTGAATGTGGTGTTGGTGCTCATTGCGATAACTCGACAAATCAGTGTGTCTGCGATCATATGTTTGACGGAAATCCCAACTTTTTATGCATGCCAAGTAAGTTGTTCACTTAATATTTAATATCTTACTAGTATATATGTAGTTTGTATTACTGTAGCTCAAAGATGATTAATTTTTGTACTTTTTTCCAGCTATTGAAAAACCGTACTGTGAACCATCTTGTGGCAAAAACGCGCATTGCGAATACAGCCTGACCAATCAATGCGTCTGTAACACAGGTACAGTTGGCAACCCTTACGAACTGTGCGAAAGAATAGAGAAGAAGTCCTGCAATCCAAATTCCTGCGGAGTAAACGCACAGTGTAAAGAAACATTAAACAACATCGAATGTTTCTGCAGTAGAGGCTTCACCGGCAATCCCTACATTTCTTGCGAGGACATAGATGAATGTAATAGTAAAGTATGTGGCAACAGCGCAGTTTGTATTAACACACCAGGAAGCTTTGATTGTAGATGTAAAGAAGGTTATGCAGGAAACCCATTTATCATGTGCTCACAAGTCCAAGGGGGCATTTGCAGAGATCCTCAAGATTGCCAATGCAGCGACAAACTTTTATGTCCAAATGAATATACATGTGAAAGAGGACAATGTCAAAATCTCTGCAAAAACGTTAGATGTGGTCCAAAAGCGTCCTGTCAAAGTGGCAAATGTGTTTGTTCAGCTGGTTATATAGGCAATCCGCGAGATCTTGTCAAAGGCTGTCATCCAGAAGGTCAATGTAGCAGTAACTTAGATTGTCACGATACCCAGATATGTTTCCAGTCAAGCAAAGGAGTTAGAAAATGTGTAGATGCCTGTAGTAAAGTCCAATGTGGTCCAAATGCGTTATGTCTTGCACAAAATCATAGATCTTCGTGCATCTGTGCACCTGGATACAACGGAAATCCTGGCGATCTTGAATTTGGTTGTCAGTTGGAAGAAAGAGTCAACCAAAGAATTTGCGAAACTGATGAAGACTGTTCCTTCGGTACAATCTGCGCAGTAGATGCTAACGGTATTCAAAAATGTATTAGTCCTTGTGAAACTGTGGCTTGTGGACCAAACGAAATGTGTCAATTGGACGTTGGTGGTCATCCAACATGCGCATGTCGCGATGAATATATCTGGAATCCTGTTAACTCTGTTTGTGAAAAACCGTCAATACCTGATTGCAAATCTGACAATGACTGTGAATCTGTAGAAGCTTGTCAACCCGATGCTATAGGTATTCTAAAATGTACACATAGTTGTACCCATTTCACCTGTGGACAAAACTCAGCTTGCGTGGCAGAGTCGCACAAAGGCCAATGTCAATGTTTAGCTGGATATACTGGAAATCCTAATGACAGAGAAGGTTGCATACCTTTACTGCAAAACAAATGCTCATCGGATGCTCAATGTCCAGAGCAAGAAACCTGCAGGAAGCATTCGGAACACAATATTCTCATGTGTATTCCAGCTTGCGACCAAATAACTTGTGGACCTAACGCAATATGCGTTGTTAACAACCATGTTCCCCAATGTCAGTGTCCTTCTGGATCATATGCAGGAGATCCAAACGATCTAATAAAAGGATGTAGTCATGTACCTTGCGTATACAATGTAGATTGCCATACGACCCAGTTATGTAATCGTATGACGCACAAATGTCACTATGTGTGTGATGATGAAGCTTGTGGAACTAATGCTGTCTGTATTGCGGAAAATCACAAAGCTACTTGCCAATGTCCTCCCGGCACCAACCCGAACCCTACTGCTGATATAGAATGTGTAGCTGTCAACGTCTGTAAACCTAATCCTTGTCACAGTACAGCTATCTGCAGACCATCAGCATCTGGAAGTCATACTTGTACGTGTCCTCCTGGTACCATCGGAGAACCTTATTTATCAGGATGTAAGAAAGAAGGGATGTGTTCAATAGGTGATGCCGATTGTCCACCTACTTCCGCATGTAAAAACGGCAAATGTGTAAACCCTTGTGAAGATACCAAATGTGGTCCTAATAGCATATGCTCAGTAGAAAACCATAGGGCAGTTTGCACGTGTCTAGCCAAATACGTTCCAGCTGAAGATGGCTGTGCTCGCATATCAAAATCTTGTAACAATGACCGCGAATGCGGAGATGAAGTATGTATCAACAATCAGTGTAGATCAATTTGCAAGAACAACAAAGACTGCTCAGTAGGAGAAACATGCTACCACAATGTTTGTGTAGTAAGTTGCACGGATCACAGTCAATGCTATAAAGATCAGGCTTGCGTAAATAATACTTGCATCATTGGTTGTCGCAGTAACAAAAACTGCCTCTCTGATCATGCTTGTATCAACAACAAATGTCAAGACCCCTGTGAAAAGGCCGATACTTGTGGACCAAATGCTATTTGTTCTTGTAAAGATCATAAAACGTTGTGTAAATGTCCGGATGGATTTGAAGGAAATCCTACACCTCAACAAGGATGTATCAGAATACCATCGTTATGCCAACATGATCTCGAATGCCCTAAGAATCATATTTGCTCCCAAAATCAATGTGCCCTCTCATGTTCCAACAACAACTTATGTGCAGTGGGAGAAAGATGTTTTGGAAATATATGCGTTAAAGTTTGCTACAGCGATGGAAACTGTCTACAAGGAGAAGTGTGTAAAAACGGAGTGTGTCTTCCAGGTTGTGCTTTAGATAAAGATTGTAGAACCTCTCAAGTTTGTGTACAGGGACAATGTATATGCACTGAAGGTTTTATAGAATCACCTGAAGGGTGTACTGACATAGACGAATGCAAAAGTCGTCCTTGCCACTCCACTGCTATTTGTAAAAATACACCAGGATCTTTCAGTTGCGCATGCTCAGAGGGTAAAGTAGGAAATCCTTTGACAGAACCCGGATGTTCAGAACCAGTTCAATGTAGACGTGATGCTCAATGCGCTGACAAATTGATCTGTAAAAGAGGAAAATGTATCGACCCATGTGACAGCAATCGTTGTGGAAATAGTGCTATATGTAACGTTACTAAGCACAAATTATCCTGTACATGTCCACCAAAACACCTTGGTGATCCTTATGACTCTAACCTAGGATGCTTTAAAGTAGAATGTATCAGAGATGATGACTGCCAATCAGACCACTTTTGTGATGAGCACTCTAACAAATGTATCAGTACTTGCGACGTTGTCAATTGTGGAAAAGGTACTTGTTCAAGCAGCAATCACAAAGCTCTGTGTACATGTTTATCTGGATATGCGTTTAATAAAGAAAAATGCGAAGATATAAACGAATGTAAGGATTCCAATCCTTGCCACGCTACTGCTACTTGCATAAATACAGATGGAGGCTTTACGTGCATATGTGCTGAAGGATTAGTAGGAGATCCATCCACTACGGGTTGTCGCAAACCAGGAGAATGCTCTACAGATGCGGATTGTCCATCGTTGGCAGCTTGTATTGAAAATAAATGCAAAAATCCTTGCGAGACTCCTGGTATCTGTGGACTTAATGCTGAGTGTATACCTATTGGACACGTAGCTTCGTGCAAATGTCCACCACGTACTAAGGAAGATACCAACAACAACTGTAATCCTATAGAATGTTTGGACAAAAATGATTGTTCGAAAGATAAAACCTGTATTGATTCCAAGTGTCAAAATCCTTGTGAATTGCCGAATGTGTGTGGAGAAAAAGCATTATGTACTGCTGATGATCATCAAGGTGTATGTACTTGCCAACCAGGAACTACAGGTGATCCACGTATTGGATGTGTGGTTATACAATATTGCGCACAAGATTCGCAGTGTCCTTCGGGACTAAAATGTTATAATGGAATATGTACCTCGATTTGTACTACTGCTAGAGAATGTATCGAAGATCAATTATGTATTCAAGGTATATGTCAGCCTACTTGTAAAACCAACTCTACATGTCCAGAATATCAGTTTTGCCAAAACAACATTTGCATTCAAGAACAGAGATGTAGGCAAAACACTGATTGTGAGTTAACAGAAAAATGTCTGGCAAATAATTTGGGTCAAAACGAATGTACAGACGCTTGTGAGGGTGTGTTATGTGGAAGGAATGCTGAGTGCTTCTCTAAGAATCACAAGCCTTCCTGTCACTGCAAACGTGGCTACAAAGGGAATCCCAGCGATGACAAAATAGGCTGCCAAGAAATAGAATGTGAAACCAATGAGAATTGCTCAAATGACAAACTGTGTGACCAATACATGTGCAAGATTGCTTGTTTGGTTCATAACCCTTGTGGTAAGAATGCACTTTGTTCTGCGGAAAGTCACAAGCAAGTCTGCTACTGCCAGCCCGGTTATACCGGAGATAGTATCAAAGGTTGCCACATGATAGATTTCTGCAAAGATAAACCTTGCGGACCAAATGCAGTATGCCATAACTCTCGAGGATCTTTCAGATGTCAGTGCCCTCTGGGTACCGTCGGCGATGCATACAATGGTGGCTGCAATCCTCCAGTAGAATGCAACAGAAATTCAGATTGTCCGGTGAAAGCCAAATGTGACACTACTAATGGTGTTCACAAATGCAAAGACGTCTGCGAGAACACACTGTGCGGATCAAATGCTGAATGTATAGCTGTTGACCATGCTGGCTATTGCACTTGCAGGAACGGCTACCAAGGAAATGCTACAGATAAAAGCGTAGGGTGCAAACCAAGATTGGTTAGCTGTAAGACCACCTCTGACTGTCCATCGAATACCTACTGCTACGAAGAGATATGTAGTCCACATTGCGAGACAAATGAAGAATGCCAACTTAATGAGCAATGTTTGAAGGGCCAATGTTTAAACCCGTGTTCCTTGACTAGAGCTTGTGGTATCAATGCAGTTTGCCGAATTGATAATCATGTTAAGACGTGTAGCTGTCCACCAGGATTCACGGGCAAAGAATATGTAGAATGTGTGAGACGTAAGTAAATTTATATTAATAAATAATCATCATCATCAACAGCTATTTCATCAATCGTCGGATGTAAGCCTCCCTTAGGTGTGTCCATTCATATCTATATATTTTCTGTTTTTTGCATCCATTCGTGGACAGCCATTCGCTTGATGTCATCAGTCCATCTTGTTTAAGGTCTGCCTCTACTTCTTTTGCTTGCCCTTGGTCGCCACTCGAGAATTCGCTTTGTCAACGGTTGTCTTTCATTCTTCCTATGTGTCCTGCCCAGTTCCATTTTAACATAGCAACCTTCTGGATCAGATCTGTTACTTTTGATCGTCTTCTTTTCTCTTCATTGTACTTGCGATCACTGAGCTTAATGTTGAGCATTCTCTGTTCCATAGCTTTCTGAGTTACTTGAAGTTTGTGGACTGCGATATTGTTAAAAGCCCATTAATACATAATATTGACTACATATTATACATTTTTACGCATATATTTTTTTTTCAAAGTGATATGCTATACGCTGTGAGCTCGTACGTAGAAGGGATATTTACAAATTCGCGAGCGCCAGTAGTGGCAAGTCTGTAAACGATTACTGGAAATTTGACATAAATGTCAAAGTGATTAATTTAAAATTAAAATTAAAAACATTAATTATAAAAAGTATTAGTTTGCCAAAGCTGTGTTATATATTTTTACCTTAAATATACAATACGTTTTAAATACTGAATTTAAGTTTTTTTAATGTTCCGTAATATCTAATTATAAATTAATATATTAATCTTACCGCCATCTACACGATAATTGTGAAAGTATCCGAAGTACGAAATTCATATTTTATCAATAGAACGTCAAAATGATTAGCAAAATCTTAAAAAAATCGATTATAATTTAATTACTTTTTTGCGTTGTAAATATTAAGCGATAACAATTAAATAATAAATTTAAAAATTACCAGTGAAAGTTGATTAGTAATCCGCCAGGAGCGACACCAGCGAAGCTCACAGCGTATAGTTGAATGCTGGGATTGTTGAAAGTTACGGATAACACACAACCTTGTCTGACATCTTCTTGAATGAAAATTTTGTCTATTTCTTTGCCGTTTACCAGAACAGAATTTTCTTTATTTCAATATTAATGTTGTAAAAGTCTCTGATCTTTATCAACTATTGAAATCGTTTCTAGATACTCAACCAGGTTATTGTTTTGGATCCTCTCAAACGCCTTTAAAAAATCTATGAAATAGAAATAAATTCGTTTCTGTACTTCTTATGATCTCTGAAGTAATGTTAGCAGTGAGACCAGAAATTACATTGTTTACAATCCTTCTCTGAAACCGAATTGTTTGTTTCCCATTATTTCTGCATATGTCTGCTTAAATCTTTTAATAGAATATCTTAATTATTTTGGGAAGTAGTTTGCGAGAGAGACTCATGAGACTAATTAGTCTAAAGTCTTTATATGATTATGTACAGGGTGATTGATTAGTGGGGTAAAGCTTAATAGATCGGCTACAGATAGCAATAAAAGTTAATAAAAAAATTATAGACAACTTTGGGATTCATATTACAAAATTACTATAAATGTTACAGGGTGTTCGATAACCGAGTGGCAGACCAAACTTATGTTTTTTTAAATGGAACACCCTGTATTTTATTTTATATTCGAAATCTCCTTAACTGCCCCATCGCAAAAATATAAAGGTTTGTTATGTTATACAGGGCATGTACAAAGTTATAACCAATTTTATATGAAAATCGTAACAAGTTCCACATCCTGTATAAATAAAAATAAGCACAACAGAAATGGTTTATTGGTGCCATATTTTTTTGTTGATTGTCAAAATTTTCAAAAATTTTCAAAACTGATTAATATTGCTAATTTTCTTTATACCGAATACAGGGTGAGTCAGAACGCAAGTATATTATTTTATCAGTAATTTTAAATGGAACACCCTATATTTTATACCACTATTGAAAAGTACTATTGCCATACTTTCATTTTTATGTAACATTCCCTATGTCTAAATTTATTAGTTTTCGAGATATTTTCATTTTTCAGAGCAAATTATTAGTAAGTCTTTAAATTTTTCCAAATTTTAAGTAAGCCATGACTAAGTGGTCGAAAACTGGCAGTTCATCGTGATAAAACTGCTATTGTGTTGCTAAATAGTTGAGATGAATTTTACTGTTGAGAAAATGGTAAATCTGGCCGGATATTGGGGGAGTGCATTAAAAATGCATGATTATCAGTAAGAATTTATCATGAGTGGTTCCCTGGAAAACGACAACCTACAAAAGCAACTTTTGAAAGATTGAATAATCGGTTTAACCGCACTGGTTCAGTTAGGCATGAAAAACACGAACGAACAAAAAGTCTGTAACAGAGAAAAACGAAATAGATGTGTTGGTAACAGTTACTGAAGATCCACATACAAGTATTCGAAATATTTCCAAAGAAAAAAACAAACTTACTACTCTGTGCAAAAAATCCTTGCAAAAAACAGAATGCACCATTACCGCATTCAAATGCACCAGGAATTAATTAACGAAGATTTTGAAAAGAAAATATTATTTTGTGAATGGGCTTTAGATAAAATCAACCAACAGATAGATTTCTTGGATAATTAGTTCAGAGAAATAAGGAAAAAAATATCGTGTTGGTGACACATCCCCCTCCAGGCTGAAACCAAATTTTTCGAGTAATATGGTCATCTATAATAATAACCTATATGTTTCCTGCAGCCGATTTTGATGATATACATAGTTATAAACAAATGAAGATCAAAAAACGGTAAATTTTCGATTTTTTCGTCTCTTACTAAAAAATTGGGCATTTTAAACAAATTTGAGAGTAACAAACTCATAAACCGTATAAAAACTTCAATATGGCGTTTGCTGAATATGTCTATCCTTATTGGTTACTTAGAAAATTGCCAAATAAATCATAAATTTTGAGTTTTTATAAATATTCATAACTTATGTAAAAATTAACTTAGAACCTTCTTATTACATGGAATGCTGAGACTTATGGTGCTTAAATTAAACCCTAAATTCCAAAGCAATTGGTCAAATAGTTTAAAAGTTATTTAATTTGTTTATCGAAAATTAATTTTTTTTGCAACACTGTAAGTCAGAAAATGATGAAGTTACAGTAATATTTTGGATAGTTTATGAAAGAAGAAAATTTACAGTATTAATTTAATTTAAAAAAAATGACAAAAAATAATTATAGATATTGCAAAATAATTTTGCAAAAACATGTGAATTAAAAAAATGGGGGGCTAACTTTGTCCCTAAATGTCCTAGAACAGTTGTTTTTCTTTCTAAATGTGTATAAAAATTCAGTCTTTCTAAATATGAAAAAATAATTTTTCTACGGGTAACGGTTAAAAAGTTATTCTAATTGTTTATAAGTAAGCAAAAAATGGACATGTTTTTGCAAAATAATTTTACACTGTTTAAAATTATTTTTTGTCATTTATTTTTAATTAAGGTAATAGTATAAAAGTTCTTCTTTCATAAACTGTCCGAAGTATTATTGTAACCTCATAATTTTCTGACTTATAGTGTTGCAAAAAAAATGAATTTGGGAAAAATAAATTAAATAACTTTTAAACTATTTGACCAATTGCTTTGAAATTTAAAATATAATTTAAGTACAAGAAGTCTCGGCAATCCGCGTAATAAGAAGATTCTAAGTTAATTTTTACCTAAGTTACGAATATTTAAAAAAACTCAATATTTATGATTTATTTTGCAATTTTCTAAGCAACCAATAAGGTTGGACATATTCAGCGAATGCCATATTGAAGTTTTTTATACGATTTATGAGTTTCTTACTCTCAAATTTGTTTAAAGTGCTTAACTTTTTGGTAATAGACGAAAAAAGCGATAATTTACCGTTTTTCGATCTTCATTTGTTTATAACTATGTATATCATCAAAATCGGCTGCAGGAAACATATAGGTTAATAATATAGATGTCCATACTACTCAAAAAATTTGGTTTCGGCCTGGAGGGGGATGTGTCACGAGAAAACCCTTATTTCTCTGGACTAAATGTACTATTTGGAGATGAAGCTACGTTTCATAAAAACGGTTCAGTCATGGCCTACTTAAAATTTGGAAAAATTTAGACACCTAATTAATAATTTGCTCTGAAAAATTAAAATATCTCGAAAACTAATAAATTTAGACACAGGGAATATTATATAAAAATTAAAATACGGTAATGGTACTTTTCAATAGTGATATAATATACAGGGTAATCCATTTAAAATTACTGAGAAAATGATGTACTTGCGTTTTGGATTTGACTCACCCTGTATTAGATATAAAGAAAATTAGCAGCATCAATCATTTTTGAAAATTTTGACAATCAATAAAAAAATTTGGCACCAATAAACCATTTCTGTTGTGCTTATTTTTATTTATACAGGATGTTGAACTTGTTACGATTTTCATATAAAATTGGTTATAACTTTGTACATACCCTGTATAACATAACAAACCTTTATATTTTTGTGATGGGGCAGTTAAGGAGATTTCAAATATAAAATAAAATACAGGGTGTTCCATTTAAAAAAACAGAAGTTTGGTCTGCCACTAGGTTATCGAATACCCTGTAACATTCTAACTAATTTTGTAATATGAATCTCAAAGTTGTCTACAATTTTTGTTATTAACTTGTATTGCTGTCTATTACTATAGCGGATCTATTGAGCTTTACCCCACTAATCAATCACCCTGTATATTGTTTTTTTTTATGAGTGGAATAAAAGTAGATTCCATCAATGTTTAGAACATTATTTCAGTTTCGCATATATATGTAGTTATAAATATCTGTTAGTTCTGAAACATTCGCGTCATCTAGATGTTTTAGCTAGCCTGATGGCATTAGGTCAGGGGCTGAAGATTTTCCATTTTTGTTTTGTTTGATGACTTTCTCTAGTAACTGTTGCAATAGTTTATAAATTTAGAATGATTTTGTTCTTTTAAAGCAAATTCAAAGTTAATATGTATTTTTTTTCAGTTCCAGTATCATGTTCGACCAATAGTGATTGCTCTAACACTACCATCTGCAAAGAAAACATGTGCACACCGCAATGCAAAGCAGATAACGATTGTGCTTTCAACGAAAAATGTCTCAAAGGCAACTGCCAATTGACTTGTCGCGTGGACAACGACTGTTTCCTGGGTCACATCTGCGTCAATAATATGTGCTTCTACGGCTGCCACAACGACGATGATTGCACCAGCAGTGAATCCTGCAGAAACAACAAATGTATAGACCCCTGCAAAGAAAACCCTTGTGGACCCAACGCACTTTGTGCAGTATCAAACCATAGAGCTACCTGTTCTTGTGGAAAGGGCCTAGTGCCTAATCCGTCTGCTACAGTTGGCTGTGTGAGAGCTCCACCTCAAGTCTGCAGAGAGAATAGAGAATGTCCAAACGGTAATGCCTGTATTGAACGCTCTTGTAGACTAATCTGTTCTTCAGATAATAACTGCTTGAGCAACGAAAGATGCGAAACACCTTCTAAAGTCTGCAAACCCATCTGCAGAAAAGACGATGACTGTAATAGCGACCAAGTCTGTGATGGTTTGGTCTGCATCATAGGATGTAGAGGTGATAGTAAATGTCCTTCAGATCAAGCCTGCATCAACGGCAAATGCGTAGATTTATGCGCAGCTCCGACGGCGTGTGGAATCAACGCAGAGTGTGCTATAGTCGACCATAAGAAGATTTGTACTTGCCCCCTTCCACTTACGGGAAACCCAGACGAAGGTTGTAAACATCCAGTAGAGCTCTGTAATGAGAACAAAGATTGCTCTAAAGGCAGTACCTGTCATGGTGGAATATGCCAGGCTACATGTAAAGTGTAAGTATACTAAATAGTTACTGTTTTGTTTATTAATAAGTCGTCTTAAGTGACTCGTTACGAAGGTTGTCAGTCATCATAACCACTCCAATTCTCGAAGCAACTGTTCTAAAGAGATTCTAAAAATTATTTTCAAATATTTCCCATATTTTCATGGTACGACTAAGTATTTCGTTTTTCTCTCTGTAGCTTATGGTACTTATGCTTTCCCATATTGTCTCTCTCCTGTTCGCTAAATATTTGCTTACTGTACAGGATCACTCACAAGTATTTAACCTTTTTGGCCGGCACTATTCCGTCTCCCTTGAGAGTGAAGGAGATGTGATCTCTATTTATAGGTTCTTTTCTTTCAGGCACGTTTTCACCCTGTCCAGTACAGAAATAGCTGCGTTCATTACAAGCTCATTTGCCTGAGCTCGTTCGTTTTCATTGTGCTCTACTAGAATGACCAGGTCATCTGCTTAAGGTACAGCCTACGTCCCTTATACTTAATCTTCCTCTATTATATCATTGTAGAGGATATTCCAGAGTAACCTCTTACAGATGGCAGTTAGTTGCATAATTCTATTGACTGCGTGAATTGCAGATTTCCCTTTCCTAAACCCATATTGGCGTTCAGAAAAGCCCCCTTTCTCTATGACTTCTTTCTCTAGTCTCATCTTTGTAAATATTTCGGAGATCTTTCCCATTGTGTTTAATAGTCAGATATCTCCAAAAGCTCCTGGTTCCTCAAGTTCTTTTCTGGGTTTTGGAATAAGTAAGAGATTTGCCATTTTCCATCCTTCTGGGAATTCTTGCTTTGTCATAAGGTGATTCAAGAATTATTTCACCCGCTTTTCCGCTATGCTTATCTTTACAATTTCTGGTAGACTTCCATCGGGTTCGGGTGCTCTGCTGGCCCGTAGGCATCTAAACATTCCGTATATGTATTTGGAACCTAGGAGTTTTCTATTGGTTCGTTGCACCACGCGGTAATATTTTAACCAATAGGCGGCGAGATTCCAAATGCATATACGGAATGTTAGTCGGTCCCAAATTCATATACGGAATGTTAAATATCGTACACCGAAAAAGATAAGTTTTTTTAGAGTTTTTTAAAAGGAGATTGATATTAAAATACTTGTTACTGTATTATTAAATAAAAATAAAACAGGGTTCGCATAAAGTTCGAAACATTGATGTTATAATATACTATGATTGTTTTAAAGATCGACCTGTCTGAGCGTTTTGGTTATGTGCTAAAAATAAATAGGTGAATAAGGGGGGGGGGGGGGGTAACACTTATTCCAGTGCACTCTATTATTATTTTTTATATTCCATTAAATACTATATCATAAGAACTTATCTGCATAAATAGTGAGCAGTATTTTTTTTTTCGTATGTGTAGCTCTCCAGCTTGAAAAATAAATACTTTTGTATTCATTTAGCCATTTATTCATGTCTTCTTCATTTCTAATGTCGACTCGGTACTTATTTTCATTGATTACAATGTATTTAAAACTTTTTGGCAAATCCATTATGTAAATATACAATATTTTATAGAATAAATAATATTTAAAACACAACCGCAAACGTTATAACCAAGTTAACATTTATTTTCGTCTGATAGCACACCACAAGCCCTAAACTTCAACAGAATTGAATTATAATTGAATAGCTGAAACAGATCTAAACATACTTAACAACACGTGCAAGTCATTAAAAATTCTGAGAAGGCGAAACCTCTATTTGACCGAAGTCAAATAAAGAAATATGTCTCTCAAATATATACCATCCCATTTATGAATTTCGCACCAAATAGGTACCTAATCATTGTTTTATTTTTCTTTAATAATACATTAATAAAATAGGTATTCTAAAATCAGTCTCCTTTAACTGATTAATAAAAAGTTCCATTTTTTGGTCTACGAATAATTAACATTCCGCATATGAATTTCACACCAAATAACATTCCAAATACTATAATTGTTTTATTTTTATTTAATAATACAGTAACAAGTATTTTAAAAGCAATCTCCTTTTAAAAGACTCTAAAAAAAACTTATCTTTTTCGGTGTACGATATTTTAGACCAGTAAGGATCTGTGAAAAAACGTCTATTTTTGGATGTGAAAGGTGGCATTCGGATTTTTGCAGATAAAGGTAGGTGACACCGTCAGTAATAATAATTGACTTATGCTCCTTCTCAAATATGCCCAGAACAATAATAAAAAAATTAAAATATTTAAAAATTTCGAAAAACGTCGATTTTTTTCTGCTTTCTTTGCTTATAACTTTAAAACGATTCGTTTTGGAACAAAGTCGTACAGAAATAAAATAAAGATAATTGAATTTTGTATGATATACGACTGGTCAAAAATGTCTTAACGTATTTCCTTTTCTGCAATATAGCAATAAATACAAAATAAGGGGGCAAAATACGCCTGTTGTTATTCAATGTTTTTAACCACATCGGTGGCACTTAGAACCTTAGCAATTCACTTAGGAAATTGCTTGTAACATACGTAAACCGTGTACCAAATTTAATTAAAATCTACCTAACAGATTTTGCATAATAAATTTGCAATCTAAATGTTTTTAAAAAACTTTTTAAAATCTTTCTGAACAAAAAGTAGACCATTTAGAAGTTGTCTAATTTTTTTACATATAAAGAGGTGCTCTACTTATCTAATACACTTTACAGAATTAAAATCGGATTATTTAAGGGGCCTCAGCAATGTTTTAAACTTATAAACAAATAGCTTTGTTTAATAATAAAAAAATTAATTTTTAGCAATGCAAATAATTAAAACCGGTATAATTTGACTTAAACTTTCAAATGCTGTCAGCAGAATTGGTATTTTATTTTTTAGTCAAAAGTTATTCGCACTCAAAAATTGCAATTTTTCGAATTTTTGAAAGTTTCACTGCGTTTATCTCGAAGAGTATGCATCCTACGAAAAAACTTGTAAAAACATTTTTTGCTTAGAATTACCCAAGAAATACAAAAAAAATGTTTTATTTTGCGAAAAATCGATGTTATGTAATTCCTCAAGTTCTTTGTTTATAACAATCTTATCGACATCCGGATCAACTGTTACCCAAGAAAAACGTGTTCTACGGGTCAAAAAATACATAAAAATCTTGAGTAAGTCCATCTAAATAAAGGAGCCCGTAGCACCCCCTCCTGGCCACAGGACTAATTTGTTTATAAGCCAAAAAATTGTTTATAACTTTAAAACATTGCTGAGGCTGCTTAAACAATCCGATTTCAATTCTGTAAAGTGCATTAGATAGGTGGAGTGCTTCTTTATATGTAAAAAATTGACAAATCTTTGTATGTTCTAGTTTTTGTTGTGCAAGATTTTAAAAAATTTTAATTTTTTAAAAAGTTTAGATTGCAGAATTATTATTCAAAATCTAGTAAGTCAATTTTAATGAAATTTCCAAGGTTCCAAGTGTAACCTAAGTGATGGAAAATCATTGAATAAGGACAGGCTTGTTTTGCCCCCTTATGTTATATTTATTGCTATTTTGCAGCAAGGGTGATAAATTAAGACATTTTTAACCAATCGCATCTGATAGAAAATTTAATTATCTTTGTTTTATTCCTATAAGACTTTGTTCCAAAATGAATCGTTTTAAAGTTATAAGCAAAAAAAGTAGAAAAGAAAAACGAATTTTTTTGAAACTTTTAAATATTTTATTTTTTTTATTAACGTTCCGGGCATATTTGAGAAGGAGCATAAATCAATTATTATTAACGAAGTTATCACCTAACTTTATCCGCAAAAATCTGAATGCCACCTCTCACATCCACCTAAAAACAGATCCTTACTGGTCTATTTAATGAATTATATGAATTTGGGACCGACTAACATTCCGTATATGCATCTGGAACCTCGCCGCCTATTGGTTAAAATATTACCGCGTGCTGCAACGAACCAATAGAAAACTCCTAGGTTCCAAATACATATACGGAATGTTTAGATGCGGCCCGTAGTGCTTTCAATGTTTTCAGCTCTTCCAGTTCCTCTCTAGAGAAATATGTTGCCAACGTCTCTACATGCGGTATGAATTTCTTCTGTGACTTTCTTCAATTTTGAGGATATTATACTTCCTTTCAGATTTTGGGTAACTAATGTGATTCTAATTTAATAAACCTCGTTTCTTGACATTTTATTTAGTATTTTGATCATATTTTTTTTATAATAGTATCTTTTTTTAGGGACCGTAATTGTCTGGCCGACGAAAAATGTATTAGAGGAGTCTGCAAAACAGTGTGCAACTCAGACGCTGCTTGTAACGCAAATCACATCTGCGAGAATCGTATTTGCGAAATCGGCTGCCGTAGTGACAATGATTGTCCACCAGATAAGGCTTGCATCAACAACAAATGTCAAAGTAAGTAACATTGCAAAAAATAAGCGATATACACTTTCCATTATACTCACAATAAATAAGATAAGTTTATACAGTTGATTTCATGATTCTTTACCCATGTGTCATCATTTTAAGCATACGAAATACGTCGGAAATTTGCTCCACGCAACAGCAAGTGACAGAAAGTGGCTACTGCTCCGATAACGGATCATATTATAAAATTTGACGTTATCAAATAAATAGAATGTAAAATGTTAGTTTTGCTTTAAAATTTTGGTGCAGAATTACAATTACATTTAATAAAATATTTTAATATCATTAGTGTTTAATAAATAAATAAACAATTTATAAAAAAAATATTTTCTTTTTGTCATTTTGTTCACTTTTGCGGAAACTTAAATAAAACCATTCCTTAACTGTATGAATGAACCTTTATATGTAAATTAATGGCAAAATAAAACACACTTACCATAAAATTTTAAACTCCTATATAAAATTAGTTGTGAAAACAACTGCTTGTGTAATAAATAACTTCTGAATGCAAAAAAGGACAAAAATACAGCAAAAATCTAACAAACTGACAGCCACAAATAAACAAACCAGAATCGTCACAAATTCTACTTTAAATCTGAAGACGTCCCCAAGCGTCTTTTTTGTAACTATCTCTTTTCGATGCACTGAGTCTAGAACGTTCATAAAAATATGTATATTTACTTAATAACAGACGGTAGCTGGTTTGTCTTTAGTTTCATGCGTGGAAGACAATGATGCTAGATAGTAAATACCTATGTGATTTATCTCGCCAGGTATTAATGACTCACGGGTAAAGAACCTATATCTACGTCAGTGTGTCATAATTAGGGACCATAATACCTATATGCAACAGGAAGCAGAGCCAGTATATGCAAATATATGGACAAAATTGGTGCAAATACGAAATTCTTTTTAAAGAATATGCGTAATAGCTATATGCAAATATGTAGACATTAATTATCCTCTTGTTCATAAATTTTGCATTTAAGAACCATCATCATTCTCTTTGCCTTATCCCTATGCGGGGTCGGCTTCCCTAATTGCATTTCTCCACCCACTTCTGTCTTGGGTCATATCAATGTTAATCCCCTTTACCAACATGTCCTGCCTTATCGTCTCCCCCCAGGTCTTCTTTGGTCTTCCTCTCCTACTCCTTCCAGGAATCTGCACTTCAGCTATTCTTCGTATTGGGTGATTAACGTCTCGACGTTGAACATGACCAAACCATCTTAACCTATGCTCTCTCATTTTGGCATCAATTGGTGCCACACCTAGACTTCCTCTAATATACTCATTTCTAATTTTATCCTTCTTTGTCACTCCACTCATCCATCTAAGCATTCTCATTTCCGCCACATGCATTCGTTGTTCCTCTTTCTTTTTCACTGCCCAACATTCAGTTCCGTACATCATAGCCGGTCTTATGGCTGTTTTATAGAATTTTCCCTTCAGCTTCATTGGAATTTTTCTGTCACACAACACACCACTCGCTTCTTTCCACTTCATCCATCCAGCCCTAATTCTACTGCATGCATCTCCATCTATTTCTCCATTACTCTGTAATACCGATCCTAGGTACTTAAAACTATTGCTTTTCACAATCATTTCACCATCCAAAGATACCATTTTATTTGTAGTAGCTCCATCTTTAAATGAACATTCCAAATACTCTGTTTTTGTCCTACTAACTTTTAAACCTTTTTCCTCCAGAGCATGTCTCCACTGTTCCAGTTTTTGTTCTAAGTCTCTTTCACTATTTCCTACTAACACGACATCATCAGCATACATTAAGCACCATGGAATGTTACCCTGTAGTTTCGCTGTTATCTGGTCCAAAACTAATGAGAATAAATACGGACTAAGCACCGAGCCTTGGTGCAATCCTACTTTCACATGAAATTTATCAGTCTCTCCCACACCTGTCCTAACACTAGTCGTAACTCCCTCATACATATCCCTCACAATCTTTACATATTCACCAGGGACTCCTTTCGTATTGAGTGCCCACCACAGAATCTCTCGAGGAACTCTATCATATGCTTTCTCAAGATCAATGAATACCATATGAGCGCTTGTTTCTTTACTCCTGTATTTTTCCATCAACTGCCTTATAATGAAAATTGCATCTGTTGTTGATCTACCCTGCATAAAGCCAAATTGATTCTCGGATATTTCGGTCTCTTCACGTATCCGTCTGTCAATTACTCTTTCCCATATTTTCATGGTGTGGCTAAGCAGTTTTATAGCCCTGTAGTTTGTACATTGTTGTATATCTCCCTTGTTTTTGTAAACAGGTACCAGTATACTGCTTCTCCATTCGTCTGGCATTTGTCCGACTTCCATAATTCTATTAAATAGACCTGCTAGCCATCTTGTTCCTGTCTCTCCCAATGCTCTCCATACTTCCCCAGGAATATCATCTGGTCCTACCGCTTTTCCTTTCTTTATTTTTTGAAGCGCTTGAGCCACTTCCTCGTTGGTTATTTTGGTGACCATTGCTGCTACTGTCTCCGTTGACTCTACAGGCTGTCTGTCAAATTCTTCATTTAATAAGCTGTCAAAGTACTTTCTCCATCTCTTTTTGACTTCCCTTTCGTGAACCAGTATTTTATTATTTTCATCTCGGATACATCTAATCTGATTAAAATCTTTTGCTTTCTTTGCTCTCTTTTTGGCTATTTTATATATCTTCGTTTCGCCTTCCCTGGTATCAAGTTGATCGTATAGGTTTGAATACGCTTCTGCTTTGGCTTTTGCTACTGCTACTTTCGCTTCCTTTTTCGCCACCATATAGTTTTGAAGATCTGTGTCGGATCTGGTTTCTTGCCACTTTTTATATAATTTTCTCTTCTCTTTTATTTTTCCTTGTACTTCGTTTGACCACCACCAAGTCTCTTTATCCTCGAACTTTTTTCCTGACGTTTTCCCAAGTATTTCAATAGCAGTCTCTCTAATACTACTGGCCATTTTTCTCCAAATTGTATTAGAGCTTCCTTTCATGTTCCAACATATTTTTTCTACTATTCTTCTCCTGAATAGACCTTCTTTCTCATCTTTCAGCAGCCACCACTTGATTTTTTGTGGTCCTCTCCGATATTTTTGTTTAGTTTCGCTTTTTACTTCGATGTCCAGAACAAGCAGCTTATGTTGTTGGCTTACTGTCTCACTCACTATTACCTTGCAGTCCTTGCATTCACGTATGTCTTCTTTCCTTATCATGAAGTAGTCTATTTGGGATTGATGTTGTCCACTTTTGTAGGTAATAAGTTGAGTTTCTCTCTTTTTAAAGAATGTGTTAACAATCACCATATCCAATGCTGTTGCTAATTCAAGCATGTCATCTCCAGCTTCATTTCTAGTTCCAAAGCCTAATCCCCCATGTATTGTTTCATATCCTGTCTTGGTTTGGCCCACATGTGCATTGAAATCACCTCCTATTATAACCTTCTCTTCTGCTGGAATATCACTCAGTACGTCTCCTAATTGATCATAGAAAGCTCTTCTTTCATTCTCACCCAGACCTGTTTGGGGAGCATACACACACACACACAGGTCTGGGTGAGAATGAAAGAATTTTGCATTTAAGAACCAATTAATAGAAATAATAATCTAAACTGTTTTTATGCTAGTATTTATAAGTCGTTTTTATACATGGATTAAAATTGCAATAAGATTGAAATACAATGTTTAACATTTACTTATTTTAATATATACAAAATAATATTATTTTAAAAATACAGTAGCCATACATTGTAGATACTCATGACAACATATACAGCGTGTCTACTTGAGTTGGAAACATATGGGAAACTTTTTTATTATTAATTTTACGAAAAAAAGTTATTCTTTATAAAAAGTTCTGCATGCCCCAAAACCTAATATTCAATCATCAGATATCAAATTTTCTGAATATTATACGAGGTATGTCAAAAAATATGAATTTCGGTCAAGGGTAAAGTACCTTTATTTCTCTCAATATCGAAAATTCTTATGATAAAAAGTTGTTTGGAATTAAAAACTAAGATCAAATATACAATTACATGCTTCTTATGAAAAAAAAAAATTTTTTTCTCAAATGTAAGGATACCCAACATTGTTTTTAATTATTACAAATATGATAACTCGTTTATTATTCATTTTACGAAAAAAAGTTATTCTTCGTAAAAAGCTTTGCATGGTCTAAAATCTAAGACACAACCATGATATATCAACTTTTATTAATTTTATACGAGGTGTGTCAAAAAATATGAAATTCGCTCAATATTATAGCACCTTTATATTTCACAGTATTTCAATTAGAAGGATGTAATTGCATATTGACACATAGTTTTTAGTTCTAAACAACTTTTTTAATAACTGTTTTCAATATTGTGAAAAATAAAGGTACTTTACTCTTGAGTGAAATTCATATTTTTTGACATAACTCGTATAAAATTAATAAAATGTGATACCTGTTGGTTGCATCTTCGGCCTTATGACCTACAGAGCTTTTTATAAAGAATACCTTTTTTTCGTAAAAGTAATAATAAAAGAGTTATCGTATGTGTAACGAATCAAAACGAAGTTAGTATCAATAAATTTGAGAAAAATTTGGAAAATATTTTTTTCCAATTAGAAGCATGTAATTGCATATTTGAGCTTAGTTTTTATTTCCAAACAACTTTTCAGAATAAGCATTTTCGATATTGAGAGAAATAAAGGCACTTTACTCTTGAACGAAGTTCATATTTTTTGACATACCTCGTATAATATTCAGAAAATTTGATATCTGATGATTGAATCTTAGGTTTTGGGGCATGCAGAACTTTTTATAAAGAATAACTTTTTTTCGTAAAATTAATAATAAAAAAGTTTCCCATATGTTTCCAACTCAAGTAGACACGCTGTATATCATAGTAGATAGAAAATTTCATAAACTAGTGTTATCGTTATCAAAATAATTGAAAATATTTTGTTTCTAATAATTTGCACTTAGTTTGAACATAGCGATATAAATAAATTAACGATATCATGGGTTACATAATAAAATTACACTATAAACACACTTTTAAAATCTGTCTCTATACAGTAAGAAAAATGAAAGAATACCCATGAACGAACATATTTATAAAACACGCTGTATTTTCCTGTCACCGTGTCACACAAAAAATTGGCCAGCGCAAGTACATGTAATAATTATTGTTACATGTACTTGCACTGGACAATTTTCTTTGTGACACGGTGACAGGAAAATACAGCGTGTTTTATATGTTCGTTCATGGGTATTCTTTCATTTTTCCGACTGTACATACGTTTACACTGTTTGACGCGAAAACCATAAATGAAACTAATGTAAATGTCGAATATTCATAGAGTTACTTATTCCTAAAAGCTTTACCGACACTTCCGCCCATCTTAGATTTCGAAACAACCGGTCTAACTAAAAGTGTTCATGTAGATTTCATTTGTTTGTATGCTAGTGTTTTTAATTGTTTAAAAATATGAAATTTGTGCAAAATATGCCAGATATGTAAAAAAATGCATTTTGGATATATTCCGGTCTACACTCTGGGCCAAAATTAACCGGCCACCTTAAAAATGGGTATTTTTTGATGTCTCATATCTCCTAAACCTGTTGTCCGATTGAAGTGATTTTTTAAACATATTATAGCGTTACTCCTTGAAAATATCGTTATAATAATATTGTTGCTAAACAGGTAAATCTTCATTGTATACCGGGTGTACGAATCAAACTGTGTATTTTTCTTAAAGTTTGCATCTCACTGTGGAATATTTTAGCATTTGTAGAATACTGAAATTAAAACCTAACTATAGCCTCATGCTTTTTCAACATTTTGTTGTTTGATTGATTCGCTTATGTTAGATAATAAAAAAGTTAGGTGCTTTAACAACTAGTAATGTTTTAATAAACGGTCATTATTTTTTCATGCAGAATTGCCCCTTAAACTTTGCCAAAAATTTTTAAAAACACCCTGTATTGAAAAAAAAACATGTCTAAGCACCTGACATTTTTATTATCCAACATAAGCGAATCAATTAAACAACAAAATGTTGAGAAAGCATGAGGCTATAGTTAGGTTTTAATTTCAGTATTCTACAAATGCTAGAATATTCCACAGGGGGATGCAAACTTTAAGAAAAAAAAAACAGTTTGATTCGTACACCAGGTATACAATGAAAATTTACCTGTTTATCAACAATATTATTATAACGATATTGTCAAGGAATATGGCTATAACATATTAAAAAAATCACTTAAATCGGACAACAGGTTTAGGAGATATAAGATATCAAAAATGACCCATTTTTAAGACGGCCGGTTAATTTTGGCCGAGAGTGTATAATCAGAATTTACTACTTTTCAAAAATCTCAGCTAATGATCATAACATAAACTCATGCCATTATCTAATAACAACTTTTTCATGTTACCATGAATTGTATTAAGAGTTTTGTTTTTTTTCAGATCCATGCGAAAAAACTACAACATGCGGAGTATGTGCTCAATGCTTGGTCAACAACCACGTAGCTCAGTGCAGCTGCCCAGTCAACTTCCTTGGCAATCCTCTAAAAGCTTGCACCCAACCAGCTATCAAATGCAACTCCAACTGCGACTGTGACGAAGTGGGTGGCTACTGCACGAAACAATGCTCGACCAACGACGACTGCGCATGTGGAGAGAACTGCGTCAACAAGAAATGTCGTAATAAGTGTTCTGCGCAGGTATCTTGCGCTCAAGGTCAAATTTGCACAAGAGGAGCATGCTTGCCCGGTTGTAGATCGAATAATGATTGCCCAAATGCTGAAATTTGCAACAACAGAAAGTGCGAGAATCCTTGTAAGGCGAATGCTTGCGGAAAGAATGCGTTATGCACGTCAGCTGACCACAGAAAAGTCTGTTTATGCCCAGATGGCTACAAAGGTGATGCTAACAGAGCATGTATACCATTCGAATGTCGCAAAGACTCTGACTGTGAATCGAACAAGAAATGTGGTGACGACGGAGCTTGCAGAAACCCATGCTTGGAGCAAAAAGCATGCGGCATCAATGCTCAATGTCGCGTAGTGGACCGTCAACCTTTATGTACATGCCCACCAGGTTATCTTGGTAATGCCCAAATAGAATGCAAACAGGGTCGAACGGAAGAATGTTTGAAGAACACTTGCGGACCTAATTCCCGGTGCAAAGAAAAGGAAGACGGTGGATTTGAATGCGTTTGTGCCACTGGATGTATAGGAGATCCGTACAGGGGATGCGTGTGTGAGGGAGAGTTGGTTTCTCTGTGCAAGAACAAATTGTGCGGAGTAGGTGCGCAGTGCAAAGTCGTAAATGATAAAGCTCAGTGTTACTGTCCTCAAGATAAGCCTGCAGGGGATCCTACTATCGAGTGTAAGTACCTATAAGCATAGTTTTTAAAAACTTAAACGGCAAATTTTCTTCCCTATTTATATTTTACGTCGTGATGTTTTGAGTATCTCAAATCTTTAGTTAATATTTTCAAGAATGTCAACTTCTTTCTCTTATGTTACCAGATTTTTGGAGTTTGAAAGCAGCTAGAAATAATTGAATATTATTTTAAGGTCTTACGTTGAGACGAATAACATGGAAGAAAGAAAATAATCGTGGTTCGAAAATCAAAAAAGTTACAGTTTAAGCTATTTCAGAACAGATATGTTTACCTTATTATTTGAGGGAATAATTAAAATATCAAAAGAAAACTTTTTTGGAAATGATCAGTTACTAATCGGTCCTCTCTTCATTGGCTTCTTCATTTTCTTTACGTGCCATCTCCGCGACGAAGGTTTGCAATCATCATTGCCATTCTAACTTTTGACACTACAGCCCGGAAGGGTTCAGTTGGACTGCATCCAAACCATTTTCTGAGGTTTCTCAGCCAGGACATTTTTCTTATACCTTTGCTGCGCCTTTCTTGAATCTTTTCTCTATTCTTGTTCATTCTTCTCCATTGGCAATACATCCCAAACCAAGCATTGGGCTTCTCCAAACTATGCCTCTAACCTTACTGGTCCCGCACCAATCTTCTCCCAGTTTTCACGTCTAGCCAATGTGCGCCTGCTGCAACATCGTCCTCTTATCCCTTCCGTGGTCTTCCTGTTCTATTATCTAGTGCTTTTTCGGCCTCCATTCACTACATGACTAGCTCATTAAAAATATTAAAGTTTAACGAATTCTAAGATCGGAGATTCTTTGAACAGGTGGTAATGTTCATGGTTATACCTTGATCACCATACTTCGTTCTCGTTAACAGGTCCAAATATCTTAGGACTTTTCTATCAAAGACTCCTTTTGTATGTTATGTTATCACCCATATCTCGTATCCATATCATCATCATCATCATCATCATGGCATCTACACTCCTAGCGGAGTGATTGCCGCCCTCTTTGGGCTCTTCCGATTCGTTTGTCGCGGTGAATCAATCCGCATCAACATTTTGGTTTTACAGTTGGTTGTGTGACTTGGCATCTTCTACAATTTTCCTCCATTCGTTCCTGTTTTTGCTTCTGGTTGCCCATTTTCTGACTCCCATCTTCTTAAGGTCTTCCACTATCTGGTTCTCCCATCTAGTTTTGGGCCTTCCTCGTGGTCTGCCTGATACAGGTCTCCATTGGGAAATTTTCTTGATAACGGCTTCTGGATTCCACCTTTCTATATGTCCCATCCATCTGAGTCTCTGTGCCTTGATAAATCTGACGATGTCTTCCCCTTTCAGAAGTTCTCTTACTTCGTGGTTCATGAGTTTTCTAAATTCATTACTACCTAAGTTTAGTGGTCCTGCTATCCTCCGAATTATTTTCCTTTCTAGGATCCTCAATCTTTCTTCCTCTTTCTGTGTCAGACACATTACTTCAGCACCATATGTGATTACTGGTCTAATTGCTGCTTTGTAAATTTTCAGTTTTGTATTCTGAGTAAACTTCCTGTCTTTGAGGAAGTTACTGTATTTCCAGTAGGCTCTGTTTCCTGCCTGGATTCTTTCATTAATTTCGATACTTCTATCATTAGTTGCATTAACTGAGACTCCAAGATATTTAAAGTGTTCTACCTTTTCAAATTCATATTCACCAATATTTAAGCTTATCATATTATTAACTGGGTTTTTTCTTGAGCATATTAGGTATTTTGTTTTGTTTTGATTTATTTCTAAACCCCTTTTGGATGCTTCTTTGCATAACTTCATAAATTCTTCCATTAAACTGTTTAGGTCTCTGCTAATTAATGCTATGTCGTCAGCATACGCCACAAGTTGCGACGTCGATGTTATAATCGTACCTTTTATTTCTGTAGCTCTTATTGTTCCTTCTATAGCGACATTAAATAGTGACGTTGATAGAGAGTCGCCTTGTCGTACTCCACTTGCTATTTCTATATTTTTGGTGATTCCGTTATCTGTAATTATTGCTGCAGTCGATCCTTTCATTGTCATTTTCGTAAGCTTTATAAGTTTCATTGGTATATCTAGGTTTTTCATGTCTTCTATTAGGTCGGGTCTTGTTAAGCTGTCAAAGTCTTGCTTAAAGTCTATGAAAAGGATGTGTAAGTTGATATCATGTTCGTAACATTTCTCAATTGACTGTGTGATTATGTGAACTGCGTCTATTGTTGACCTTCCCTCTCTAAATCCGTGCTGGTAGTCTCCTATTTTATTTTCAATGTGTTTTGAGAATTTTTGTCTGATTAATGATGCCAATATTTTGTAGCAGCTGTTTAACAGTGTTACTCCTCTATAGTTGTTACATTTTGTGGTGCCCCCTTTCTTAAGAATAGGAAATATCCATCCAGTTTTCCATTCTTCGGGCATTCTTTCTTCTTCCCAAATCCTTATTATTAGGTCGTATATTTTCCGTTGTAGTTCTTCTCCGCCTCGTTTTATTAGCTCATTTGGAATTTCATCTGGGCCTGCTGCTCTCTTCTGTTTTAGATTTCTTGTCACACGTAAAAAGTCCTCATATGAAGGCTTTTCGATTTCATCATCAAGGTCTGTTTCTTCTGTATCTGCATCCATATCATTACCTACTATTAGTCTGATAATAGTTTTGTAGACCCTAATTTTCGATCTCCAATGTGTTGTTTTAGAGCAGAACATACGTCATGTGTGTAGAGCTTGAAAATAAGCTGTCTTTCCCTTTACTATTCTCCTTTGAATTTATGGTTCCTGTGTTCCATATGTGTTTAGTGCAACTCCCAAATATGTGAAACTTTCTACAATTTCAATATTATCTTCTAATTCAACTGTGCGTCTATTTCACCTAGATCTTGCCTTTGTTAGATTTTTTCTGTTGAGTATCTATTGCTAGCCCGGTCTCTTTTGCCACTGTTTTTAGTTGCGAATATATATATTTTTGCCGTCTCTTCCGTTCTGTGAGACCTAATGTTGATGTCATCGGTATAGGCAATCTGTAATAATTGCTGTGCTTGCTCTATATGAAAATAGTACCTCTCATTTTGTGTTTTTAATTTTTAGGTTCCATTGAAAAAACAACTCCAGATTGTAGGACAGAGGGCTGCGGCAAAAACTCTGAATGCATAAGAGAACATGCTTTCTTTGTTTGTCGTTGTTTACCAGGTTATTCAGGTACTCCTGACAAAGGATGCGACAAGGGTGAGCAAAAAATCGACGTACTTTTAAATTCATTAGATTTTTTATGTATTTTTTTTTTGTATTTGTATACAGTACAAGGCTTTCTGTTGTCGAAAAATATACAGTTGCGCAATTTAGAATGTTTTTCAAAAAGTAGCCAATCTTTTACGATTTGGAGACAGTAGTAGAAACAAATTTTGTGTAATAAAACATCTAAGGTTTTCGATTTTATTGCAATGAGCTTCCAGCATTAGTAAAAGTTTGGTTACTTGATAAAAAAATGTTAAAAATAATACACACCCAATGTTTTTGTACAATAAGTCGTGCACGCAGATGCTGTTTGTTGTTTAATACAGTATTTTTTGGTCGTGGTTCTTAGTTAAAGGATGTGGCACATACCGTAATAACTTCTGGATTCAATATTCTGTTTTGTACAAAAGTTTCACTATGTCTACAATTTACAATCTCACCTAAACCTACTAGTCAGAAATGTTTAATGCTTCTGACGGAATCTTGTCGTTAAACATAAAGTTTTAATCAAGTAGGTCATCAAAAGCATTATCTTTCCCTGGAATCAAATCTAAAAAGTTTTGATTCCAGTACAGTGCCTCTAAACAGGTGCTCCGATGAGGCTAAGTTAAAGCCGAAATACGTATAAGCACATAGTAGAGATCCTGTTCTGTAATCAAATCTGAATCATCTTTACTTTCATATAAACTGCTCGTCAAAAGTTAGGGATATAGAAAATTCTGCTGAATTTTTATAGTAGATTTTTTCGTGAACAGATTAACGGATTCCGCTAAATTTTTCTATTATTTTAGACTTTTGTTTAGTATTTACACAGTTATGCAAAGGTTTACTCAAACTTTTTTTTGTACTTATACCGGGTGGAAGAAAAGAAATGTTTTTCGTATGTTAAGTTTGAGAAGCCCTGTATTGAGAAAGAGGTACACATGGGAGTATATATCGAAATCGTATTATAGTCTTATGTTTTGTGAACATTTTGTTTTTTGAATGTCCCTGATAAATTTAGAAATAAAAAGAATAGACGGTTTTGTAATTTAACATATGTTTTAACCGAAACAAAAGTTTGAGACACCTTGTTGGGAGAAAAAGGCACAAAGGTGAGTATACCTCGATATTTTGTTGTAGTCTCATATTTTGTGAATATTTTATTTTTTTAATTTCTCTGATATCTTTAATAACAAAGAAACTAGACGATATTACTCTTTAATATGTGTTTTAACTGACGACATGAGTCACATCACACATGTGAAACATAGAAAACATATTAAAGAGTAATACCGTCTAGTTTATTTGTTATTAAAGATATCAGAGAAATTAAAAAAGTAAAATATTCACAAAATATGAGACTACAACAAAATATCGAGGTATACTCACCTTTGTGCCCTTTTCTCCCTACAAGGTGTCTCAAACTTTTGTTTCGGTTAAAACACATGTTAAATTACACCGTCTATTTTTTTTTGTTTCTAAAGATATCAGGGACACTCAAACAAGAGCATGTTCACAAAACATAAGACTACAATATTATTCTGATGTATACTCACATTTCTACCTCGTTCTCCCTACAGGGTGTCTCAAACTTAATACAAGAAAAACATATTTTTTTCTTCCACCCGGTATAAGTACAAAAAATAAGTTTGAGTAAACCTTTGCACAACTGTGTAAATACTAAAGAAAAGGCTAAAATAAAAAAAATATCGGAATCCGTCTGTTCGCGAAAAAATCGACTATGAAAATCAGCAGAATTTTCTATATCCCTAACTTTTGACGAGCAGTTTATTTATTATCTTTTCTTTTTTAATACCACATATCTCAAAATTTGCAATAGAACATGATTTGAAATTTAAGATAACCAATCTCTAAATATTCTTATCATTCTACTCAGTCGCATCAGGACTTTCTTCTTCCTTGAATTTTACTTATAGTCCAGAAAACAAAGCCGAAAAAAATTTCAATGTGTTTGTATTAATTTTTTTCGAATCCTGAGAAAACTAATAAATATTTTTGAAAAATTTAAACGTAGAATGAAAGGAGATTTTATACCGAGGGCCGAAATCCCTGAAAACTTCTATAATGTTTATTTTAATAAGTTACAGGGGTGAAAAAAAAAAGAAAATTGAGGGTGATTTTTAATTACAAATAGTTCATTCAAAAGAAACTTTTTATTTATTCTAAGGGACTTTCGGCCCTCGGTAATAAAGTAGTCTTTCATTCAGCGTTTAAATTTTTCAAAAATACTTAATAGCTTTCTCAGTATTCGAAAAAAATTAATACATTCAAAAAAATATTTAAAATTTTGACATGCGTCAAAATTTTGCATTTTGCTCCGTTCCGCTTAAATAATAATGTATTGTAAAATTGTCATCTTTCCCAATAACTTGATGTTCAGTTTTGAAGTCCAAAGATAGTACTTGATGGTCTAAACTTATTAAAACTTTAACAGCAACGACATGTCCATTATTTAATGAATATGTTTTGAAACATATCTTTTTTTTATTCAAGTGCTACAACCTTACTGATTGAAGATACTCTTTCTTTGTAAATAATGTACTAGTTGTTCCGTAATGTGGAATGTACTTTTTACGGTACCAATCTGCCTGTCACATTATCCTAATCAATAATGCTTCCCATCACCCGATATTTTTACTATCAGATCAGACACATTCCACGCAACTGAGTTTACTGAGTGCAGTTGGTTTACACTTGAAAATATAAAGCACCAGCAGCGCAAGCCACCGCGCAGCGGGTATGATGATACGTCAGATTGGGAACTATACTTCGGCTCAGTGCTTGGTGCAGTTGTCACCCCGAAATGCGCTTTTTGTGTTGCCTACCTTCAGGTGCTAATAAAACTGATATTTGTATGTCTTGACTGCACCAGGTATCTTGAGGGAGTATACTACAGAATTCAGAAATAGACTTGCTTCAAAATGACAACTTGAGTCAAGAGAAATAAATAAAATTATGGATATTATTTTGTTGTGTCTACAATATTGCGATTTATCACTAAATTATTTGAAACTAGGACACATTATTTTAAAAATATAGGTATGTTAATACAATACATAACTTTATCACTTGATTTTTGACGAATTTTCATTCAGAGTATATTCTTCAGTCAGCTTCAAAAATTCGGACCTTGTGTCACCTTGAATTTTTAATGATATCTCTTAAACGGTCTTCATCTTTCTCCATCCTCTGCAATTCTCAAGCATAGGTTTAGTGGAGCTACTACCTATTTTGTAATATAGTCTACATACCTTGTTGGTGATCTTCCCGGGATTCCCATTTTTTCCAACATTCCCTGTAATGTCAGCTTCCCCAGACCATCTCTACGCACCACATAACCAAATTAAGCGATGATTTTTCAAGCTGTCTAAGAATAGACCCGTTGGATCTTCTTGTGCAAAGTATTCGCTACATTCTTCGCCAGCAAAACATTTCAAACGCGTCTATATTGCATTTATCAGCTTCCTTTAAAGACCAGCATTCGGATTCATATAGAATAATGGAGAAGACTATTGTTTTTATAAACCTTATCTTTGTATCCAGTGAACATTATAACTGTTCTGTTACACAGTCCAGAGTCCAGATACACAAATTGATTTATCACTTGGATGTCATTGATTGTGACAATGTCTGGCTCATAATCTTTGTTTTTGATTTATTTATGAACATTCCTGTTTTCAAACTTACTCGTTCTGTTCGTTCTAACAGCTCTGTCAATTTTTCCAAAGATTCAGCGAAAAGCGTTGTATCATCTGCGTACATTACTTGCTGATTCTTCTGCCATCAAGGGACATATATCCCTCCCATTCTGAAATGACTTCGCTCATAATGGCTTCTTAATATATGTTAAACAGAATGAGGCGTATCACGCAGCCCTGTCTTACACTCTTGCCAACCCTTGTGTCCGACAGTTCTCCATATGCCCACACTTTTGCCGAGTTTTCTAGGTAGAGGTTTACTAGCAATACCACTAGGTGTTTTGGAATACCCATTTTCTTCCGGTATTTTCACATTTTGTTCCATCTGAAACAGTTGAATGTTTTACTGTAATCAATAAAGCACACATACGTGATCATTTTTCGATGATCTCGGTGTGCCTTTTCTCCCACGTACATGAAGTAGTAGAATAGTGTATATGTTATAGTCAAAGCCCGAATTTCAGGCACTCCTAGGTTTGACTAGGCAATCCTCAGGTCTGACTGACGGTCTTAGTCAAAGCCCGAAATAAATTACAATTTCGGCCTTTGACTAGTCAAACCTAGAAGAGACTAAGTTTGTCAGGCAAAGGTCGAAATTTAATTTTATGAAATCGGGGTTTGACTAGTCAAACCCCGATCAGCTATTAAAATGTCGTAATTTGTTAGATTAGGTTTAATAAAACGTCATTTTTTAATTGTAATATTTATTATTTTTATACTGTCATAAATAAATAAAAAAAATAGAGTTTATTCTCACATATTGATGTTGAGGCATTATGGGATTTGGAGTTACACAATAGGTTAGACCAGTGGCTTTCAATTTTTTTGAGCGATGTACCTACCACAAAATTCTTATAATTATTTTTGGTACCACCTAACTAAAATTCCTATGGCGGTAGTTAATCTAATTAACTATAAATATGATAAATTTTTGCTGTTTTTGCTTTTTGTGTACCACTGCACATAATGATATGTACTAGCATTGGTACATGTACCACAGATTGAGAAGCCCTGCGTTAGACCTTTTACACTTACATAATTTTGAAGAGCAATTCTTATTGCAGTAGCATTTTATAAAGCCTTGTCCCCCAAATTTAGATCTTTTGTACTAATTTCTCTTAGAGACAGAACGTCTTCGAAATTAAGAAAATTTTCTTTGCATTCTCTTATTTGTTGAAAAAAGTGTGTTTATTGTTTCTTACTTCGTACCAACTCTACATAAACCGTCAACTATTTTATCTTGTATGATACCCAAAATATTTAAAGTATCTCCTTTAGCTCTATCAAAGCTGGGAATAGTTATGGTTAAAGTTTCTCTGATCGAAATTGGAGTAATTTTTTTTCACTTAATTGTTTCGTAGCATTGGCCTGGGCATAAAGACCTTCAATCTCCTTTCCCTTTATTTATTTTAATCTTTTCTGTCTTTACACAACGCATGTCTATACCATCTGATTACAAATTATGCTCGAATATGCGACAGAGCTCTCTTTTTGGAAAATACAACAAACCACACCTGAAGAAGTAATCTGAATTATTTGACAATTTTCTTCCTCCACTAGTGACGACGGTCCAGGGCCTTCGTTAGTACTATGGTGATCCTTACTTTTGATAGTGCTCAGCCTACAGGTGGGTTGACATTACGAGTGTATTACATTTATGCAATGCATAGATACAAATATACCTACTGCTTGAGTTTGAAAATAGATAATAAAATATCTGACAATAGCACGGGAAAAATATATAAGCGTAACCCGCCTTAATGCTACGAAACAATTAAGTGAAAAAAATTTCCTGCAATTTCGAATGGAAACACTATAACAATACCTATCCTTAGCTTTGATAGAGCCAAAGAAGGTGCTCGAAATATTTTGGATATCATAAAAGATAAAACGATTGACGGTTCATATAGAGTTGGTACGAAATAGGTAACAATAAACACACTTTTTTCAAGAAATCGAATAAGAGAATGCAAAGAGAATTTTCTTAATTGTCTCTAAGAAAAATTAGTACAAAAGATTCTAAATTTGGAGGACAAGACTTTATAAAATGCTACTGCAATAAGAAATGCTCTTCAAAATTATGTGTAAAAGGTCTAATGTATTGTGTAACTCTAAATGCCATAATGCGTCAAGATTAACATGTGAGAATAAACACTAATATAAAAAAAATTATTTCGACAATATAAGAATAAAATTAAACAATAAAATTAAAAAATGACGTTTTATTAAACCTAATCTAACAAATTACGACATTTTAATAGCTGATCGGGGTTTGACTAGTCAAACCCCGATTTCATAAAATTAAATTTCGACCTTTGCCTGACCAACTTAGTCTATCCTAGGTTTGCCTAGTCAAAGGCCGAAACTATAATTTATTTCGGGCTTTGACTAAGACCGTCAGTCAGACCTGACGATTGCCTAGTCAAACCTAGGAGTGCCTGAAATTCGGGCTTTGACTCTAACATATAGACAACATTGGTAAAACATGCTGCTATAATATCTAAAGCACTGTAAAATTCTAAACTCTTTGTAAGTATAGGATTAAAATAGTTTTAGTTCAAATAATAGATTGCCAATCAATGTAGGCATTTTGAATTAAAAAACCACACAAATTGTGTACCTAATTTACAATAAAGATTAGATCCTAGATCTGAATTCTGTAGGATGAAAGGAGCATTCTCACATTGATATTTGTATATTAGCGTATATTTTCTATATTCACCCTAAAAAGCTAAAGCTACAAAGCTATTGATGCTTGTAAATACTGCCGCTTTGATCGGTCATGTTGAGATGGCCTCTTTCATTTCTATCCATCCTTCTGACTGTCTTGCCCGCATGCGTATTGATTGTGCATATTCTTTCTACGGTATTGTTTTCTTATAAAATGCTTTCTTTTCTTGCCCACCCTGGTGTCTCCACCCGTAGCTGCTGAGTGTAATAGTGACTTAGAATGCCCGAACAACAAAGCTTGCATCAACTACCAATGCGTTAATCCTTGTACACTGAGAGGAGCCTGCGGACTCAACGCCCTCTGTGAGACGATTCTACATAGACCTAGATGTTCCTGTCCAGAATGCTACTTGGGTATGGCAGGCACTGCGTGTTATCCCGATGAAAAATGCTTGACGGTGCATGGAAGACCTAACAAGATACATTGTTTATCTAACGACGATTGCTCTGATAATTTGGCTTGTGAAATATCGACCGGAGAATGTGTGGACCCCTGCGAGAACAAAGCGTTCAAATGCAGAGGAAATAAGAAGTGCGAAGTACACCATCATAGACCAACTTGCGTCTGTAAGAAAGGTTTTCTGGTCAACGATCAAGGAGAGATATCGTGTGCTCCTGACAACACTGAATGTTACCAAGACAGTCACTGTCCCACGAATAAATCTTGCATCCAGGGACTTTGCCAGAACCCTTGTACAGCTCACGGCAAGTCAGCTTGCCCCGCTGACAAGAGCTGTGACGTGGTTAACCACAAACCAGTTTGTATTTGTTTGAAAGATTGTACTCCTTCTTTGTCGATATGTTTAAGAGACAACGGTTGTCCGCAAGATCAAGCTTGCAGAGCATTTAGATGTGAAGATCCATGTAAGACAGCCAATTGTCCAGAAAATACGCCATGCTTCGTTGAGGATCACAAGCCCAAATGCCAATTCTGCCCACCTGGTTTTAAAACTGATCCTAAATATGGATGCGTAAAAGGTAAACAATTATTATGGGTGCAAATTTCTTCTAGTGCTACGACAAAATGAACAGCTTGCGGGTTTTGAGTATATGCGTAATAAATTGATCCAAAACTTTCTCTTTTTGCTACAGCCGTTTACCTTTTTACTGCAATTCAAACCATACTACAACACTTTCTACAACTTTTAATACTACAACTACTTTAAAACGTTTACTTTTTATGTTTTATATTAACAGACTTCACTAGCTCTAATCCCAAATATTACTGTACCTATTTAGGTAAGAGAAATAAAAGTAAACTCCCTCGCAATCAGTTTAACTGTTACCTAGGATGACCGGTTTCGCATCCTACAATTTGCTATGCATCTTAATGTCGCCGGTAAGACAACTAAAGGATACAAATACAAAATTGCCAGAATAAGGGCAACTGTCAAATGAAAATTATTATAAATTATGCCAATTTTATATGTGCACAAAATTAAAAATAAAATACTATAAACGTTATAGTCCAAGAGGCAGCGCTGAAAAATCTCTTTGAATTTATTAAAGCTAGATTTTTCACAGTTGATTACTGTGATTGTGTAGAGAAACATACTGCGGTCGGTCAAGCGAAACGTAGAACAGGGGTTACTGAGAGGGTATCAAAGTTGCTTTCCTACGAAGGTAATTAAATCCATTTACTAAGGCTGAAAATCAGTACACACATTCTAAATTAAATATAAATAAAAGTTATTATAGTCGGTCAGCTGTATGACGGGACAGAGCCGGTCGGTCGGCCCCAATAAATGTGCAGGGTTGTTCACTATATTTTGACCCCCTTGTAAACTGCTTTAATTACAGAATTAGAAAAAAATGTAAAATACAAAAGTTATTTGATTTTTTGACATATACATCGTACTAGTGACGTCATCCATTTGGGCGTGATGACGTAATCGACTATTTTTTAAAATGGGAATAGGGGTCGAGTGCTAGCTCATTTGAAAGGTTATTTATTTCCCTATTCAGTAATATAAACATTAACATGATTAATTATACAGGGTGTCCAAAAATTTTTTTTAATTAAATTAATTGTTTAATTAATAATTAAAAAAAAAAATTGGAGACCCTGTATAAATAATGATCTTAATGTTGATAGTACTGTATAGAGAATTGAATAACTTTTCAAATGAGCTAGCACACGGACCCCATTCTCATTTAAAAAAAATAGTCGATTACGTCATCACGCCCAGGTGGATGACGTTACTAGTACGATATATATGTCAAAAACTCATAATTAAAAAATCGAATAACCTTTGTATTTTACATTTTTTTCTAATTCTGTAAATAAAGCAGTAAATAAAGCAGTTTACAAGGGGGTCACAATATAGTGAATAACCCTGTACATTCATTGGGGCTGACCGACCAGCTCTTTCCCGTCATACAGCTGACCGACTATAATAACTTTTATTTATATTCAATTTAGAATGTGTGTACTGATTTTCAGCCTTAGTAAATGGAAATAATTACCTTCGTAGGAAAGCAACTTTGATACCCTCTCAGTAACCCCTGTTCTACGTTTCGCTTGACCGACCGCAGTATGTTTCTCTACACAATCACAGTAATCAACTGTGAAAAATTTAGCTTTAGTAAATTCAAAGAGATTTTTCAGCGCTGCCTCTCCGTCTATTACTTACATGCCGATACAAGGAATGTTTTTATATTTTTATGTGTCTGTGGAATTCGTGGAATTTATACTATTTTAAATCCACAAGTAAAAAAGTTTTCCTGTAGCTGGCTTTATGCCATATATCACAAAAAATAATTAAAATCTTTTATAAAAGGTATATAATTTATTAAAAAGTCCCTTAAAAGGGCTACATCACAAATGCAGAACATTTTCGACCTGAATACAGATCATCATCAGTGCTGAACAGGGTCTTCACATGCTTCTTGTTCTTTTTCGTCTAGCCATTCACGTCCACATCTGAACGTAAGCCTTTTCAACTCTTCCTTTTCATTGCTTTTTGTTGTACGCTACTTGTAGCTAATTTTTCCCGGCAGTTTGTTTCAGATCATCTGTCCATCTCATAGGAGGTCTGCCTCTCGATCTTTTGTGTTGGTATGGTCTCCAGCTTAGAATTGTTCTGTGTCATTTGTTAAGATCACTCTTAGCTACATGTCCAGCGTATTCCCATTTCAATTTTAATGATTTTTGTACCACATCGGTGACTTTGGTTTTCTGTCTTATCCATGTGTTTGTTTTCCTGTCCTTAAGTGATATATGCCAAGCATTGCTCTTTCCATCGCGTGTTGTTGAGTGACTCTGACTATGTTCATATTCTTTTTTGTGATTGTCCATGTTTGTGCCCCATATGTTAATATCAGAATAATGCATGCATCAAAAACTTTAGATCTAAGATGTAGTTGAATTGCTGATTTCTGATTATATAGTTCAGTTTGCCGAATGCTGCCCATGCTAACTTTCTTCTTCTTTTTATTTCTTCCGTTTGAATTTCCCTATTTAGTATTATTTTTTGTCCTAAATATATTATATTCTTCAACTTTTTCTACAACTTTGTCGTTTATTATTGTCATGGTTTCTTCGGAGTGCATGACTTTTGTTTTGTTAAAATTCATTTTCAGTCCTATTTTAGATGATTCTATGTGTAGTTCTGAAAGCATGGTTTGCAGTTCTTGTAGGTCAGTAGCTATCAGGACTATGTCATCCGCAAATCGTAGATTACTGAGGTAGCGGCCATTGATGTTTATTCCCTTATATTTCCAATTTAGATTTTTAAACTCGTCCTCCAAAACTAAGGTGAACAGTTTGGGTGATAGAGTGTCTCCCTGTTTGACTCCCCTGTTTAATGGTACAGGGTTCATGTATCCATTTATATTTAGGTAGTTTGTAACTGTAGGTTGGTTCATAGTTTCTTTTATTAAGTTAATATGCTGTCTATTCTACAATTTTGCATTGCGTTCATTACGGCCGTTTGTTCTATAGTGTCGAAAGCTTTTTCGTAATCTACAAATGCTATAAAAACTGGAAAATTGTATTGGTTACATTTTTCTATTAGTATTTTTGTGGATAACAGGTGATCGGAAGTTGAATAACCTTTTCTAAAACCTGCCTGTTCATATGGTTGGTATTCATCTAATTTCCTTGTTAGTCGGGTAGTTATGACTTTGGTGAGTATTTTAAACAGGTGTGACAGTATACTGATGGGCCTGTAGTTTTCCACCTTTCGATAATCACCTTTATTGTGTAATAAGACTACTTTAGAGTTGTTCCACCTCTTAGGTACTTTGCCCTGGTGTAAACAACTGTCTATAAGCTTAGTTACAATTGCAATGAGTTCCTTCATATGCTAAGCCACCAAAATTAAAAATATATGGGTAGCCCTATATAAAGCCCTTTAAAATGATACGGTCATAGATACATTGACAAAAATTGTTTTAATTATGTATTATTTATAACATCCATATTATTTAAAATAATGTTTGTCAATGTATCCATGACTATAATATTTTAAAGGGTCTTTACCCAATATTTTCAATTTTGGTGGCTTGGCATGTGAACATCCTGTTCAGCACTGATGAAAATCTGTATTCAGACCGAAAACATTCTGCATTTGTGGTGTCGCCCTTTTAAGGAAATATCTACTAAATTATATACCTTTTGTGAATTATCTTAATTTTAAATATTTAATTAATTATTTTATTTTAATTAATTTTTCATAATTATTTCAATAATTGGCATAATTTATAATGATTTTCATTTGACAGTACCCTAACTCTGGCAATTTTGTATTTGTAGCATATAGTTGCCTTACTGGAGACCTGAAGATGCACAGCAAATTGTAGCATGCGAAACCGGTCGTCGTCGGTAAGATTAAACTGATTGCGAGTAAGTCTACTTTCATTTCTCGTACCTAAATTGAAATGGACTCATACGTGCAACCCATTCAAGATAATACTGTACCATTTTTGTAAATACAGATGGCAGTACGATGTAACAAGGTAAACAACTTTTGGGGGTGCTAAAGATCGTCAAGATTGCATGGTTTTGGTAGCACCAAATGGGATTTGCGAAAGATAGTACTTTACATTATTTATTTCCTTAGATTTTATATAGTATAATACTTTATATAGTATATTTTACTAATTTGCGACTATTTAGGATTAGGGATGAAAATTTTGAAGCACTGTCGAATGCAAGCCAAAATACGGTTTTACCTGATAATATAATTTACATTCATACAGAAATAGAAGAAAATTACAAATTCTATTGTTTCTAAATTGTAGTGATAATTAATAACTACTGATAAAATAATAACAATAACACTCAAATTTTTTTCCTAATGGAAAAATGAAAACATTATTTTATAGTGTAATAAAGAATCAATAATCTTCATTTGGATTATAAATGATGACTAGGTTAATTGCTTCGATGCGATTCTCAGGATCCAACATTCTTTTATTAACTTTTCACGTTTCCGCACACTTTTTTTCCAAATTGCAGGAGTAGCATTATGTAATGATTCTTGCCACGTTTTCAAAACTGCTACGTCACTATAATCGTTACGTCCAATATATTTATCGTAGTATGCTTTGCATATTCCTCAAATATGTTCAATGGGATCGAATTAACAATGGTAAGGGGGCAGTTTTAACTCATTATGTCCTAAACTATGTATAATCTCGTCTACTATGAATATTTTTGGTTTTTCTATTCTGGTTAACCATTCTTTTATTTTATGTACTGTAAAGGAATTTGTTGGTTGCTTATTTAATTTACGTTTGTACTTCTTATGCTGTACAGCAAAGTGGAGCATTGGCTAGGATCTAGGGATAATCCAAAAGAGTTGCAAATTCATGAAATATACTTGACTCACTTTATACTACATGGCATAGAAGCTTTAATTTTGATAATTATAGAGAGGGTGATATGACCAAACCCTAATAAAAAAAAGCACGGGATAGGGATGAATTTCTAGAAGTCATCGCTAGCCTCCATTAGAGGTGGCACCTAAACAAGAAGAAGAAAAGTATTTGAGTAAGCTAACCAATATAATCAAATTGCGCTATATAAAATGCATCTGAAGAAATTAAAGTACGGTACCACAAGAAGTAATAATAATCATAATAATTTAATTAAATGAATCAATAATTTAATTAAATGAAAGATAGCTTATGTTTCATCTCGGTTCAGAGATCCATCATCCCCATACGTACGTATCGGTCTCTCCAGACCTTTTCAGTGGGACTACATGCACACCTCTGAATCGAAATGAAACCAATTTTCGCTGAATTATAAAAATAATTCGCGTATCTGACGCTGTAGCAACATTTATTAAAGAAATGTGAAATCCCATATGCAAACAATGAATCTAAAACGTCTCGTGGAACCAATTTCTGCGTACATCCTGAATATCTGCCTTCTACAATTTATAAGGCAAGGAGACGACGAATAAAGGAGAAGAAATGGACTCTACAATATGCAGTCACATTCCGTATATTCGTCTAGGAAAAATTCCAATCAAAGTTGATTTCGTGTAGGACTCAAAATATGAGTAAAATGAAAAATTGAAGAGAACTTATGTTTCATATTGGTTCAAAGATGATCCATCAATCCCATACGTACTTTTCAGTCTCTCCACCCCCCATCAGGGGGGCTACACAGTAGCGTAACTAACGCCAATGCAACCAATGCGGTGCATTGGGGCGCAGGCCTTCGGGGGCGCAAAAAATTGATATTCTGGAAAATGAGTCTACAAATAGGGACGTACAGGGAATACTTGCATTGAGGCGCAGTCAGACTAGATACGTCACTGGAGCTACATGTACACCTCTAAATCGAAACGAAGCCAAACTCTCTATTCAAGCTGAATTATAAAATTACGCTGTAGCGACATCTATTAAAGAAATGAGAAGTCCCAATTTAATTAAAAGTTAAAGTAACTAGATAACAACCACTATTCCAAACAATAAACGCTACGAAACAAGTTGATATTTACAAAATAGCTAAAAATAAGTTGATGAATAAAGCAAAAAGTGAAGATATTAAACAGAATAATAATGAAATAATTAAGAGAAAACAGTAGCGATCAACAGGTAGCGAAAACGCGTTCCAAGATTGCGGCTGTAATTTTGAATATTTTTTCGAGATATTTGGCACACGTATTCGTAATATAATAAAGAATGGCGGTACAGAGCCCAATTTGAAAAATATATTAATATGTGGAAATTACTCTGTAATTAAATACAATATTAAAAAAACGAGCCTGTACCGCCATTAAGAAGAACAAAAAAATACACTTTCTTCAAATAAATTTTTTATCCGATGCCTAGATTTTGTGTCATTTTGAAACTACTAAAATTTTTTATTTCATTAGTAGTTCCAAAATGACACAAAATCTAGGCATCGGATAAAAAACTTTATTTGAAGAAAGTGTATTTTTTTGTTCTTAATGGCGGTACAGGCTCGTTTTTTTAATATTGTATTTAATTACAGAGTAAATTCCACATATTAATATATTTTTCAAATTGGGCTCTGTACCGCCATTCTTTATTATATTACGAATACGTGTGCCAAATATCTCGAAAAAATATTCAAAATTATAGCCGCAATCTTGGAACGCATTTTGGCTACCTGTTGATCGCTACTGTATCACCTTAAGTATATCAAAATGAACGGTATAAGGATAGTCAAGGGAACAAACGACAAATCCTCTACAACTTGTGTAAATGAGTATGTTTTTAACAATTAACTAAAAAAAACAATTTTCTTTACTATAGGTTTTATTTAATATTTTAAATACAGTTCTTCAATACTGCAATAATTAGAGGTTACAAATAAAAACATCCATACTCTCATATATCAGAAATATATAATGTAAAGTATATCACAAAAATTTGTTTATATTATAAGAGTCAACTTCAAATAAAAAATATTTCATAAAATATTATCAAAAAAGCCATTTTATTATTTTAAACAACTTGAAACATTTAGGAACCAAGCCAAAAGGACGCGTCCTGAATACAGCCATGTGCATGGAGTCTTCATCTTCTCTTTTTCCCTAGGTCTCTGCTTGTAAAAATGTATATACTATCTCTTGGTGATGGGAAGCTTGCGATTTTTATTTAGATGTAGAAGAATTAGAACTGCTTATAGATTTTGTTTTTTTTTTAATTTTTAAATTTTTTCTGTTAATGACTTTATGTTTTTGAAGATTTTGTGTTTCACGACAATGGTAACTGTTAATTGAACATTAATTGAACCCGTCGTTTCGCAAAGGGCATAAGTCACATTTTTTTTAAATATCACTTTTTGGTGCACGTCTTCATATACACAAGACACATAAAAGACAAACAAAAATTGAAGTCTGAAAATAATAGGAGCCCTTGACTTATGCCACTTTTTAATGAAAGTCCTGGATTTATGTCATTTTTTAATGAAAGTCCTGGACTTATGCCCCATGCCCCGGAAGTTTTAATTAATGGACTTGTGTCCTTTTCGGAATGACGGATTCAGTTTCTGTATTTTATAATTGTTTGCTTTGTGAAAGCTTTTTCGAAATTTTCAAATAATTTTTAGAAACATTAAGTCTTTTTGGTTTCAATGCTGTTTGTTAGGATGTCACGAATCTACATTTTAGGTACTTTTGAATAAAACCTAAGTGGTCAGATTTTAAGATATTCTTGGATTCAGCTGATAGTCAATCAACAGCAATATCTTCTAACACTTTTATTTGTTGTGATTATTCCCGATAATAGTTCTTTTAAAACAATACTATATTTTTTTAATACGTTATTCTTCTCAACAAATTCAATAAAAGCGAAACACAGTTTGGTTTTCGAAACAATCTTGAAGCCAGAGAAGCATTATTCAATTTACAGGTCATGGTTTAAAGATGTAAAGATATAGAACAACCGACATATATGTGTTTGAACGACTTTGAGAAAGCCTTTGACCTTTGAAACTTATAGGTATCTTGTAACAGATGGGAATTTATGACCAAGGTCTCCGTATTATCAAAAGTTTATATTGGACTCAGAACACGACGGAAGCAGTGGGGATATGACGAAGATATGACAAAGAAGCCTTAGATGACGAGTCAGGCGCTAAAATTAACGAAATTATTGTCAACAATCTCATATATGCAGACGACATGGTGATGTCGTCTGCATATATTCCAATATTTTCAATCCTTTCTACTGATACAATTACAGCTGAATTGTTGGACCAGCACTATGGAAACAAATACTTGATCTAATCGCCCAAATATGGGATGATGAAACAATCCTTGAAGAAAGGAACTTGGATCTTATAAATCCCATTCACAAGAAAGGGAATAAGCAAGAATCATCCAACTATAGAGGAAGTATGCCTGCATGGGAATGAAGCAAAACTGCAGAAGAGATGATTGGTGACTACTAGTGCGGATTTTGGCCAAACCGATTTACAAGTTATGACATACACTTGCAAAGACCAGTCTTCAAAGGCAACCACGACTTTAACATCGACATAAACAGTCTATTTATTGATTTCAAACAAACCTTTGACACCATAAATAGGAAAAAACTGTATGGAAGCCTTGAAACTATAAAAGCCGTAATGCTTATGGGTATACCAAAAAAGCTACTCAGGTTGGTACAGCTTACATGAACCAGCTCCAAAGCAGGTGTAATAATATAAAATATGAGTGAAAGCAATGCAGCAATGCAAAAATTGCAGAAGGTTATTACAGAGGGCAAAAGTTTAGATGCACAAGAAATTTTTAATATAGAGAAGACAACGAATAATTGCTCTCTCGATTAAGATTTCCTCGAAAACCGAGAAAAAATCGAGGCACGGAAATTAAAAGATATAGCCGTTTAAAGAAGAATTAACATAGGCGTAGATTGTATTTCATTGAATATTTTATTATCCATTAATAATTTTATGTAAAAATTTGTTTTTTACAACATTTTCATTAATTTTTGTAACATTATTTTAATTGTTGATACAATATTAGTAAATCTTTTATAAAAACGAATATATTGTACAAAGGGAACATATCCTATTAAGGGTGTTAGAAGATATTTGGGAAATGTTGTTCGCTGTAATCATGTCTTGGTTTCTGTTTAGATATACAATGTCGCTCACACGATGAATGTCACATCAATCTGGCATGCATAAACCGAAAATGTCAAAACCCATGCGCCGTTTCGAACCCTTGTACTCAGTCGCAAGACTGTAAAGTACAAGAACATCAACCAGTGTGCGTCAAAGGTAAGTAGCAGAAAAAAGTTAAGCACAGCTGGAATTCATCAATTAGCCTGTATTTGTCCACTGTTGAACGTAGAACTCCCATAAATTATTGCACCAATTTTTAAATTGAGCTTCTTACATCCAATTTGTGGTGGTGCGCTGTATATTATCATCCGTCGCTATTCCAGAATCTTTCTGGTCCATATTATTCTTCTTCAGGTGCCATCTCCGCTACTGAGGTTGGCAATCATCATAGCTATCTTAATTATTGAGGCAGTAGCTTTAAATAGTTGTTTTGAGCTGCTTCCAAACCATTCTCGCAGGTTCTTCAGCCATAAAATTCGTCTTCTTCCGATGCTTCTTCTGCCATCTATCTTTACTTGCAATGTGAGTCGCAGGATGCCATACTTCTCGCCCCGCATCACATGTCCGAGATACTGTAGTTTTCTTTCTTTAATTGAAAGTTCAACTTCCTTCTCTTTACCTATTCTTCTTAGTGCTTCGTTGTTCGTAACTCTATCTACCCAAGAAACCCTCATAATTCTTCTTTAGGTCCACATTTCAAAGTCGTTAAGTCGTCTCATTGTCTCTACATTTAACGTCCATGATTCCACTCCATAGTATAGTACATTGTATACGTAACATTTTGTTAAGCGTACATTAAGAGCTAATGTTAAATCTTTGCTACCTAGGACCTTTTTCATTTTCATAAAATTAGAACGTGCTTTTTCGATTCTGACTTTGATTTCTGCAGTGTAGTCATTATTTTCTATTATAAGTGTTACTAGGTAAGTGTACTTTTTTACTCTTTCGATCTGCTGGTCCTCTATTATCAAGATTTCGTTAGTATTATGGTTGTTTTTACTAATTTTCATAAACTTCGTCTTTTTGATATTGAGAGACAGTCCGTACTCCCTACACCTTACTATTTTACTCATGAGTCTTTGCAGGTATTGTAAACTATCGGCTATTATTACTGTATCATCTGCATATCTGATGTTGTTAACTAAGACTTCATTTAATCTTATGCCGACTGTTTTATCTTCCAGAGTTTCTCGCATTACCTCTTCAGAATAAGCGTTAAATAATAGGGGTGATAGTATGCAGCCTTGCCGGGCTCCTCTCTTTATTTCCATTTCTTCAGATATTTCTTTTTCATTTCTTATCTTCTTCAATTCTTATTCTGGTCCATCTATCATCGGTCAATCTGGCAACATGCCCAGTTCAAACCAATTTAGTCATAGGTATTCTTTTAACTGCATGGACCTGAAGAATGGAATTATCATTTGCAAGAAATAGCTGTTAGTTTCATTGCTAAAACTTCCTGCTTCACTTTAGTGTTTTTACGTTCAATTAGAGTTTTTTAATATCCCAGTAAAGGCATGACTTTCACCACCATTTTGTAGGAGTTAGACACCATATTTTGAAGATTTTTTAAAATTATAGGATAACTTAAATTACTTCATTCTTCATACTTCTTACTTTTTAACTCAAATGTTCTTTTATTCATTTATAATTTAAATTTTCTGGTTGATCCTTTTTTGCTCATAATATCTGTATCGTTTTCTATTTCTATTGTACTTTTGCCTTTTTACCCAGTTTTTGTAAACCATGTAACAGAGTAAGTAAGGATATTGGCTATTGTCTTATAAAGCTTTTTTATTGTGCTATTTCTTGTTTTGTTATTCAATGGTCTGTGAATCTTGAGACCTTCCAACTTCCAACATGTCTGGTTTTCTGCAGGAGTTTTTCATGTCTTCATAGATATATTCCTTGTATTTTTTATCTATGAATTTTTCTTGTATTAATAAAAACATTTTTTCAGTTTGTCAATGCCAACGAAATGAAGACTGTGGAAATATCAACTTCCAATGTGATGGCTGCCAATGTGTACCAGGTAGTATACTATTACATATTATAACTAAGTTGATTGTTTATTTCAATTAAACTCAGTCAGAAATTGACCTAAAAATATCATTATAAACAAACGCAGAAACTGAAACTGCAGTAAATCCCAAAAAAAATCAAAACTGCCCAGTAATAATTAAAAAGAAAATAACTGAAAAAAGGAAACTCCGAGGGATTTGGCAGCGTAATAGACACCCGATAAACAGGAGAAACTATGACAAAGCTTCTACAGAACTTAAAGAGCTTATAAACAATATAAAGAATGCATCATTTAACGAATACTTAGAAAATCTGACAAGTACAGAAGATACAGACTTTTCGTTATGGAAAGCGGTTAAGAACTTGAAGTCAAAATGAGCAAATTCCACCAATTCGTAAAAGAGACCGAGCATGGGCACGCACTAATGAGGAAAAACAAATACCTTTAGAGAATATCTGGAGGAAGTCTTTCAACCTCTTCCATCGCAAAACGTGCCTGAAATAGAAGCTAAGATCAAGGAAACTCTTAAAGCTCCACATCAAATGTCCCAAATTCCAAAACTCTTCAAAGTCAAAGAGGTACATGAGACAATCAGAAGTAACTTAAATCCAGATAAGGCTCCAGAAAGGTTTGATCTGGTCAAAGGCCGTCTTATTAAAGAACTCTCAAGAAAAGGGATCGAGCTAGTAACAATATTTAACGCAATGCTGCGACTAGGATACTTCCCGGCCCAGTGGAAAGTTGGAAAACCTGGAAACCTGGAAAACCTATAAATGAAGACCATTCAGGTCCAACAGACCATTCAGCCTACTGCCAATCCTTGGTAAACTCCTAGAAAAGCTACTAATAACCCGATTGAATCCAATAACAGAAGAAAACCACCAATTCGGATTTAGAAAGGATCATAGCACAATTGAACACATACACAGAGTATTGGACGAAATAAATGAAACATTTGAACAAAAAAGTTACTGCACCACTGCTTTCTTAGATGTGAGTCAAGCTTTTGATAACGTTTGGCATGATAGTCTACTGTTTAAATTCAAAAATTACTCCCCCACACAGTGTACAATATTATGGAATCCTACCTAAAAGAGGGAGTACCTTGATTACCGAGGACATGTGATGAGAGGGCAAAAATACTCACTATTACAACTTATTATGCAAGGCAAAATTCTAGGAAAGCGAAATGTGGGAAGACGAAGAATATTGTGACATAATTATGTTACCCGACTGTTTTCAGCTACTGGCCTATTTATTATAATTTAACAGACCTTTTTTGTTTACTGAATTTGTTTGAGAATGCTTTTAAAAGAGGGACCTTTTTAACAGGTACACACCTCGATATTTCTTTTTCATTCTAGAAAATGCTTATTTGATATTTATGTAAATAACCCTTCGATTGTTATTCTAGAATAAGATGAATTCTTTCGTAATAATCTTTCCTATTCTGGAACATTGTAGTAATGAATAAATAGGGGTTTTTGGAATTATTAAGTGAGTTGTGAATTTGAAACCGTCGGTGTACTGTAATTAGATAAATTTGAATTTGTAATTAGATAAATTAGTAGATTTTTAGATAGATAAATTTGAATTTGTAATTAGATAAATTAGTAGATTTGGTGTAATAAATAAATTAGATATCGTTTGTAAAATAAAAGATATAAATTCAGTGTTTGTCATTTGTTTAGTTGTAAGTTATTAAAAATAAATAAAGTAAGCTAAAATTAAACATTAGTACCTAAACGATCATAGAAAAGTCAAGTCAGTTTTGTAACACTGGTGTCAGAAGTGGGATAATAAAAAAGAAAATAAACTCGGTTTAAATACAGTGTGGAATCTTTAATAATAACTAAATATAAATCGTAATAAATAAAGTGTGTGACCATGTCTTCACAGTATAAGCCGAAAATTAGTGACCTGCGAGTTACGGAGCTAAGATTTGAGTTAGAAGAAATAGACATGGACACTACTGGAAAAAAAGGTCTGTTAAATTATAACAAATAGGCCAGTAGCTGAAAACAGTCGGGTGACATAATCATGTCAAAATATCCTGGCTTAAGAACTTAAGGGAATGGTTCGAATGCAGTAGTTCAGAGCTATTTAGAGCGGCAGTCAACAAGGTCTGCATAGCCGTGATGAATTCCAACCTTCGATAGAAAATGGAACTTAAAGAAGAAGACCTAAAAGAAAGATATTTTACTGTGTTGCCAGATTATAATTATTTTCAATGTTTTTTATAGCTTTTATATTTATATAAAATTATCTTCCAGGCGAACCTCGAATTCCTCTATGCTCCCACTGCCCACCAGGTGTATCTTGCGACCCCGTCTCAGGGGCCTGTCTGGAGGGTAAGTTTTTACCGATATTCTTAACAGATCATTTAATCAAATGTGTTGCTGTTTTTATTATCACCACCTCCCCATTTCCCCTCCCTTATACATGGAACGATATTAACAGAAGATCATACCGCAAAGGGGTAAGCTTTTTGCAGAAGGAAAACAAATATTTTTAAGGGTTTTTTAATGTTTTGTCTGTTGCAGCTTATACCATCTAACTGTATATTTTTTCTAACATTGTATCATTGTATTGTTTGTAAAAAAATAGCAACACTCACCTTATGTGACTAATTTATCGATTCTTCATTGTAATCTAATACCCGCTCTCCTTTTCCTTTATTTTTAATCCAGAGAAATAAGGATTTCTCTGGAAGAGCAGGACACTCAAATATCCAGGTAGATGACTACTTCTTTAGTTATTGTAGACCTATAGGAAGAAATCGTACCTGTTTCCTGCCCAGAGTTCGCGTCCTTTTCTTAATTATTAAAATAGTGCAAAAATGCGATTTTTTAGATTTTTTTCATTCTATTAAAAAGCTAAATAGTTGACAAAAAATTACAAAATTTGGTTCTTTAGAACATTGAAAAAGCTTCAAAATGCCGATTTTTTAATGTTTAAAAGTCAATTTGTTGCTTCGCAAATTGCAAAATAAATGAAAATCGATATTTATTAATATCTTTTATTAAATTTAACTTAGAACTTTAGGGTTTTACCCAAAGTTGGGTATTGAGGTACTTAACAAACTCTCAAAATTTGAGACCGATCCATTAATTAGTTTAAACATTAACTATTTGTAGAGACCTTTGTTTGTAATAACATAAGACAGAAAATAATGAAGATTGGGCAATTCTGATTATGTCAAATGAAAGTAGAAGAGTAATACTATCAAACTGTATTAAAAAAAAACATACAAAATTATTTAATATAGTCAAAAATCCTCATGACAAATTTTTAAAATTTTGTAGTTTATAAACATTTAGAAAAACTTTAACGGCCGGTTGTTCGAACGCTAATGAAAAATTTGATTATAATTAAGTCCCCTTAACAACCATCAAATAACAACACCCCTCATTCGTACGTCAATCAGTTGATTGTAATCAATTATGTTAATTATCATTATGATAATTAACATAATTGATTGATTAATTAATTATTAATTATTAATTAACATAACAATTATTATTATAAGTGATTAATAAATCTCATAATTTTAATCAATTATGTTTTCAGCAACCCACAAAAAGTTGACATTGACAGTTGGTGACAGTAATTAAATATTTGATAATGATCAGTTGATTCCATTTTTGATTAGCGTTCGAACAACCGGCCCTTAAAGTTAGTATTCTAACACGAATTTTCAAATAACAAAAAAATTAGCCTAGGTTCATTTGGGCCAAAGTTACTCATGTGTTTTTTTTTATTCACAACTGATTTGTTTATAATAATTAAGGAATCTCATTGATGCCACATTAAAGAATGGGATTTGTATTTTTTGTTAAAAAAATTGCACAAACATTGTATCTTCACAGGACCCTCTAAGAATTTAAAAAAATATAGTTCAAATGGTTACTAAGGGAACCTACAAATCCACCGCGTTCAAATACCGAAACAGCAATTTTCAACTAATACAAATTTCTTTATCTCCGGATCTACTCAATGGATTTTGATCTTTCTGTTTTTAATTTGTATGTAATTTCCACGTACATTACAAATATGCAATTTGTTTATAAATTTATTAATTAATAAACAGTCTAATTTGTAAACAATTCCTGGAAAAAAATTTATTTCCAAAAATCTATTTTATTAATCATAGTATAATTATTGATCATAGAAAAAGTGAAAGTACACTTTAATAAATACATTATTTTTATTAATAATTATTTATTGAAGATAATTTATTTATTTAAATATACCTTAAATTTTCTAGCACTAATAATGATAGTATGATTAAAAAAATGGATTTTGGGGAAAAATTATTTTTTCAAAAATTGTTTAAACAAATTAGGCTGTTTATTAATTAATAAATATCTAGACAAATTGCATATCTGTAATGTACATAAAAATTACATACAAATTAAAAAAAAGAAAGATCAAAATCCGTTGAGTAGATCCCGAGATATAGAAAATGATAGTAGTTTTAAGTTGCTTTTTTAGTTTTTGAACTCGTCCATTTATCAGCCAAAGCTCCTCTTGACTTATCACGAATAGTCACCATTTGAACTACATTTTTAAAAATTTGTGTAAAATAACAGCTTTTAGAATATATAAAAATATTTTTTCTACGGACAATATGTTTCATTTAATTCAATTTCAATTTATTCTAAATGTTCAATTTTTTCTAAATTTATTTTATTCTGAATTTATATTAAATTCAAAAATTTGGCATTACGATTTTTGACTATATTAGATAATTTTTTTAACTTTTTTGAAAATATTTTGATAGAATCTCTTTTCTACTTGCATTTGCCATACGCAGAATTGTCCTATCTTCGTTATTTTCTGTCTTATGTTATTGCAAAATACAGGTCTCTGGGATAAACAAATAGAATAACTTTTAAACTAATTAATGGATCGGTCTCAAATTTTGAGGGTTTGTTAAGTATCCCAATACTCAACTCTGGATGAAACACTAAAGATATAAGTTAACTTTAGTAAAAGTTATTAACAAATATCGATTTTCATTCATTTTGCAATTTGCAAAGTAACACATTGACTTTTAAACATTCAAAAATCGGCATTTTGAGAGTTTTTAAATATTCTAAAAAAATTAAATTACGTAGACTTATGTCAACTACATATTTAGCTTTTCAATAGTGCAAACAATCCAAAAAAATACGTTTTTTACACTAAATTGTTAATAATTAAAAAGGGACGCAAACTCTAGGAAGGAAACAGGTAAGTTTTCATCATATAGGTCTACAATAACTAAAAAAGTTGTCAGCTATATGGATATTTCAGTGCCCCGAACATGGTCTATTTAGTGCTTATTTCCCTGGACTATTTAGTATCAACTTAAATAAGAGTGTTTAAGGTGTAAATAAATGTAAAATTTTAGTTTTGTATAGTGTACATTTTTGTAAAAAGTATATGGTAATGGTGTGCTTTAATACTGCATGTCGTAAAAACCTCATCTCATCCCACATGTTACAATAATACTGTAAATATTAGATACTAACTATGATTTATTGTTTTTAAAATAACAGATATGGTTACTACACCTGCAACACTAACCGAAACACAACCTGTGACCCTTTCACAAATAACAAATGCTACTACCTCTACTACCAATCTAACCTTTAGTACAAATACTGAAGAAACTAGCGCACCTTCTACCCTGCCATACGAACCGATAGAACCAAGAGAATTTGAAACAACGACACAACGGAAAATTGTAGTTGTGCCAGAAACTACGACTACAGAAAAATTTGTAACGATTACAGCAGAAACAATGAAATTGGAAGAAACTACGAACCCCTCTATCATATCCACACTATATACAACGTTATCTTCTATTTTCACGACTGTCCACACAAACACAACAACGGAAGAGAGTACTACACTATCGACTGCTACAGGCACAACAAAAGAAATTACTACTGGTAATCCAGAAACCACTGTTACTGGTACAATTACAACTTCTGCAGAAATCGCAACAAAAGAAGTAACTACCAGTCAAGAAACTATAACAACGAATGAAACAACAACGACAAAACCTCTAACTCCTGAAGTTACAACTTCTGCTACGGTAACCTTGACAACCGGAGAATCTACAACTTCTGAGGAACAAACAATTCGACAGGAAACTACTAGTCAAGAATCTATTACAACTGGTGAAGCAACAACTACAAAACCAGTAACAATTCCTGAAGTTACAACTTCTGGTAGGGAAACCGTGACCACAGGTGGATATACAACTTCTGAGGAACAACGAACCACTTCACAAGAGCTGAAAACTACTACAATAGAACAACCAATAGAAGTTGAGATAACAACAAAACAAAAAGATTTGACTGGTATAACAACTCAAGGGACCACAATAAATGAAACATTAGAAACCACAGAAAGTGTCAAAACAACTACAGAAAAGCAACCTATAGAAGTTGAAATACCAGTCACAACAGGTGGATATACAACTTCTAAGGAACAAACAATTAAACAGGAAACTACTAGTCCAGAATCTATTCCAACTGGTGAAGCAACAACGACAAAACCAGTAACAGTTCCCGAAGTTACAACTTCTGGTAGGGACTCTGTGACAACAGGTGGATATACAACTTCTGAGGATCAAACAATTAGACAGGAAACTACTAGTCAAGAAACTATTACAACTGGTGAAGCAGCAACTACAAAACCAGTAACAATTCCTGAAGCTACAACTTCTGGTAGGGAAACTGTGACAACAGGTGGATATACAACTTCTGAGGAACAAACAATTAGACAGGAAACTACTAGTCAAGAATCTATTACAACTGGTGAAGCAGCAACGACAAAACCAGAGACAATTCCTGAACTTACAACTTATGGTAGGGAAACTGTGACAACAGGTGGATATACAACTTCTGAGGAAAAAACAATTAGACAGGAAACTACTAGCCAAGAATCTATTACAACTGGTGAAGCAGCAACGACAAAAGCAGTAACAATTCCTGAAGCTACAACTTCTGGCACGGAAACTGTGACAACAGGTGGATATACAACTTCTGAGGAACAAACAATTAGACAGGAAACTACTAGTCAAGAATCTATTACAACTGGTGAAGCAGCAACGACAAAACCAGTGACAATTCCTGAAGTTACAACTTATGGTAGGGAAACTGTGACACCAGGTGGATATACAACTTCTGAGGAACAAACAATTAGACACGAAACTACTAGTCAAGAATCTATTACAACTGGGGAAGCTGCAACGACAATATCAATGACAATTCCTGAAGTTACAACTTATGGTAGGGAAACTGTGACAACAGGTGGATATACAACTTCTGAGGAACAAACAATTAGACAGGAAAGTACTAGTCAAGAATCTATTACAACTGGTGAAGCAGCAACGACAAAAGCAGTAACAATTCCTGAAGCTACAACTTCTGGCACGGAAACTGTGACAACAGGTGGATATACAACTTCTGAGGAACAAACAATTAGACAGGAAACTACTAGTCAAGAATCTATTACAACTGGTGAAGCAGCAACGACAAAACCAGTAACAATTCCTGAAGCTACAACTTCTGGTAGGGAAACGGTGACAACAGGTGGATATACAACTTCTGAGGAACAAACAACTAGACAGGAAACTACTAGTCAAGAATCTATTCCAACTGGTGAAGCAACAACGACAAAACCAGTAACAGTTCCCGAAGTTACAACTTCTGGTAGGGACTCTGTGACAACAGGTGGATATACAACTTCTGAGGATCAAACAATTAGACAGGAAACTACTAGTCAAGAAACTATTACAACTGGTGAAGCAGCAACTACAAAACCAGTAACAATTCGTGAAGCTACAACTTCTGGTAGGGAAACTGTGACAACAGGTGGATATACAACTTCTGAGGAACAAACAATTAGACAGGAAACTACTAGTCAAGAATCTATTACAACTGGTGAAGCAGCAACGACAAAACCAGTGACAATTCCTGAAGGTACAACTTATGGTAGGGAAACTGTGACAACAGGTGGATATACAACTTCTGAGGAACAAACAATTAGACAGGAAAGTACTAGTCAAGAATCTATTACAACTGGTGAAGCAGCAACGACAAAAGCAGTAACAATTCCTGAAGCTACAACTTCTGGCACGGAAACTGTGACAACAGGTGGATATACAACTTCTGAGGAACAAACAATTAGACAGGAAACTACTAGTCAAGAATCTATTACAACTGGTGAAGCAGCAACGACAAAACCAGTGACAATTCCTGAAGTTACAATTTATGGTAGGGAAACTGTGACACCAGGTGGATATACAACTTCTGAGGAACAAACAATTAGACAGGAAACTACTAGTCAAGAATCTATTACAACTGGGGAAGCTGCAACGACAATACCAATGACAATTCCTGAAGTTACAACTTATGGTAGGGAAACTGTGACAACAGGTGGATATACAACTTCTGAAGAACAAACAATTAGACAGGAAACTACTAGTCAAGAATCTATTACAACTGGTGAAGCAGCAACGACAAAACCAATCACAATTCCTGAAGCTACAACTTCTGGTAGGGAAACGGTGACAACAGGTGGATATATAACTTCTGAGGAACAAACAACTAGACAGGAAACTACTAGTCAAAAATCTATTACAACTGGTGAAGCAGCAACGACAAAATCAGTGACAATTCCCGAAGTTACAACTTATGGTAGGGAAACTGTGACAACAGGTGGATATACAACTTCTGAGGAACAAACAATTAGACAGGAAAGTACTAGTCAAGAATCTATTACAACTGGTGAAGCAGCAACGACAAAACCAGTAACAATTTCTGAAGCTACAACTTCTGGTAGGGAAACTGTGACAACAGGTGGATATACAACTTCTGAGGAACAAACAACTAGACAGGAAACTACTAGTCAAAAATCTATTACAACTGGTGAAGCAGCAACGACAAAATCAGTGGCAATTCCTGAAGTTACACCTTATGGTAGGGAAACTGTGACAACAGGTGGATATACAACTTCTGAAGAACAAACAATTAGACAGGAAACTACTAGTCAAGAATCTATTACAACTGGTGAAGCAGCAACGACAAAACCAGTGACAATTCCTGAAGGTACAACTTCTGGTAGGGAAACTATGACAACAGGTGGATATACAGCTTCTGAGGAACAAACAATTACACAGGAAACTACTAGCCAAAAATCTGTTACAACTGGTGAAGCAGTAACGACAAAACCAGTGACAATTCCTGAGGTTACAACTTATGGTAGGGAAACTGTGACAACAGGTGGATATACAACTTCTGAGGAACAAACAATTAGACAGGAAACTACTAGCCAAGAATCTATTACAACTGGTGAAGCAGCAACGACAAAACCAGTGACAATTCCTGAACTTACAACTTATGGTAGGGAAACTGTGACAACAGGTGGATATACAACATCTGAAGAACAGACTTTTAGACAGGAAACTACTAGTCAAGAACCTATTACAACTGGTGAAGCAGCAAAGACAAAACCAGTAACAATTCCTGAAGCTACAACTTCTGGTGGGGAAATTGTGACAACAGGTGGACATACAAGTTCTGAGGAACAAACAGTTAGACAGGAAACTACTAGTCAAGAATCTGTTACAACTGCTGAAGCAGCAACGACAAAACCAGTAACAATTCCTGAAGTTACAACTTCTGGTAGGGAAACAGTGACAACGGGAGGATATACAACTTCTCAGGAACAAACAATTAGACAACAAACTACTACTAGTCAAGAATATACTACAACTGGTGAAACAACAACCAGAAAACCAGTAACAGTTCCTGAAGTTACAACTTCTAGTAGGGAAACGGTGACCACAGGTGGATATACAACTTCTGAAGAACAAACAGTTAGACAGGAGACTACTAGTCCAGAATCTATTACAACTGGTGAAGTAACAACGACAAAACCAGCAACAGTTTCTGAAGTTACAACTTCTGGTAAGGAAACTGTGACAACAGGTGGATATACAACTTCTGAGGAACAAACAATTAGACAGGAAACTACTAGTCAAGAATATATTACAACTGGTGAAACAACAACCAAAAAACCAGTAACATTTCCTGAAGTTACAACTTCTGCTAGGGAAACGGTGACCACAGGTGGATATACAACTTCTGAAGAACAAACAATTAGACAGGAGACTACTAGTCCAGAATCTATTACAACTGGTGAAGTAACAACGACAAAACCAGCAACAGTTCCTGAAGTTACAACTTCTGGTAAGGAAACTGTGACAACAGGTGGATATACAACTTCTGAGGAACAAACAATTAGACAGGAGACTACTAGTCCAGAATCTATTACAACTGGTGAAATAACAACGACAAAACCAGCAACAGTTCCTGAAGTTACACCTTCTGGTAAGGAAACTGTGACAACAGGTGGACATACAACTTCTGAGGAACAGACAAATAGACAGGAAACTACTAGTCAAGAATCTATTACAACTGGTGAAGCAGCAACGACAAAACCAGTAACAATTCCTGAAGTTACAACTTATGGTGGAGAAACTGTGACAACAGGTGGATATAGAACTTCTGAGGAACAAACAATTAGACAGGAAACTACTAGTCAAGAATCTATTACAACTGGTGAAGCAGCAACGAAAAAACCAGTGACAATTCCTGCAGTTACAACTTATGGTAGGGAAACTGTGACAACAGTTGGATATAGAACTTCTGAGGAACAGACAATTAGACAGGAAACTACTAGTCAAGAATCTATTACAACTGGTGAAGCAGCAACGACAAAACCAGTAACAATTCCTGAAGCTACAACTTCTGGTAGGGAGACTGTGACAACAGGTGGATATACAACATATGAGGAACAGACAATTAGACAGGAAACTACTAGTCAAAAATCTATTACGACTGGTGAAGCAGCAACGACAAAACCAGTGACAATTCCTGAAGCGGCAACTTCTGGTAGGGAAACTGTGACAACAGGTGGATATACAACTTCTGAAGAACAACGAACCACTCCAGAAGAGCTGAAAAGTACTACAATAGAACAACCAATAGAAGTTGAGATAACAACAAAACAAAAAGATTTGACTGGTATAACAACTCAAGGAACCACAATAAATGAAACATTAGAAACCACAGAAAGTGTCAAAACAACTACAGAAAAGCAACCTATAGAAGTTGAAATACCAGTCACAACGGAACAAAAGCTAGAATCCACAACCAGGAAAAGTCTTACAGAAATAACAACAGAATACTTTGAATTACTTACAACTAAAATTTTCACAACACTTGGAGTAACCACATCTGAAATAAATACAGAACCCACTGCAGGTACCAACATGACACAGCAAACATCAGGAACTGAACAAACAACAAAAGAACTAACTACGGAACAAGAAATTACTACTGAGAATGTGGTAACTACTTCAAGTGAAAGAATCACCACTTCCGAAGAAAAAACAACTACCGAGGAAATTGTAACCCAAATACCTACTGTTGGTACTACAGAGTATATTACAACAACTGAAGGAAAAGTAATTATACATGCTCAAACGACAGCTTCTGAAAAAATTATGACAATAACACCTCAGTACATAACAATGCCAACAAAAGAAAAAGAAACGGAATTGCCACCTACTACAACAGAGGAACAAATACCTCACACGACACAAGCCGTAGTCACTGAAACATTAACTCCAGCAACTATCGAACCTATTGAGTCCAGAGAAGAGCCAGGAATAACAGAAATCACTACAGAAGGAGTAACTTTTGTGTATCCCGAAACAACAGTTTCTCAAAAATATATAACCGTCACTCCACAGTACCCAACAAATCAGGAAGAAACAGAGACTGTGCTAATTTTAGAAACAACAAAATCCTCATTAATTACCCCAGAAGTAACAACAAGTACTTCAACGGAAAAAACTATTAAAGAAATAGAAAATCAAACTACAACTGAAGCAGTTAGAATAACAACTGAAGCAGAAATGACATTCATAACGGAATTCACACAAAATAAAACAACTTCAGGTCTCAGCCAAATGTCTGACAAAACACCAAGTAAAATAATCACAGAAGCTACACTGAGTCCAACAGAACAACCACGAGTAACACACGGTATAACGTATCCTACCTCTATTGAAACTACTACAAAAGTAACTGAAGTACCTAGCATAGAAATATCAAATGCAACCATTGCCACTGGGTCCACTGTTGCCATCACAACATCTCAGAAATTAGAAACTACCACGTCAGCTGAAATTGTTACAGAAGCTTCTACTATTTACTCAACATTAGTTCCTACTACTAAAGGAATTGAGGAAGAAACTAGCAAACAATATACTGAAAAGGTTTCTACACAAGGTTTAACAACATTAACTACAACCGAGACCACATTACCTCCCACAAGTAGTGAAAAACAAGAAGTCACCTTCTCTACCATTACTGCAAGTACTGTAACAGAACAAACAGGAAGAGAACAAACAGTACCAGTTACAAGAGAAGGTAAAGAGAAGATATACACAACAGAATCAAATTTATCTCCAACTACTTCTCAAAGATCAGAAACAGAAGTTGTAACTGAACAAACTGGTGAAGAATATACCGTAAAAGTCACTACAGAAGGTAAGGAAAAAGTGTACACTACGGAATCAACTTTAGCTCCTACCACTTCTCAAAGACAAGAATCAACATTTTCTCCAGTAACAATAGAAGGTCCAACTGAACAAACTGGCGGAGAGTATACTGTAAAAGTAACTACAGAAGGTAAGGAAAAGGTATACACTACGGAATCAACTTTAGCCTCTACTACTGCACAAGGGCAAGAAACTACATTTACACCCGGCACAACAGAAGTTGTAACTGAACAAACAGGAAAAGAATATACTGTGAGAGTCACTACAGAAGGCAAGGAAAAAGTATACACTACGGAATCAACTTTAGCTCCTACTACAGCACAACGACAAGAAACTACTTTAGCACCCGGCACAACAGAAGTTGTAACTGAGCAAACAGGAAAAGAATACACTGTAAAAGTTACTACAGAAGGTAACGAAAAAGTATACACTTCGGAATCAACTTTAGCTCCTACCACTTCTCAAAGACAAGAAACAACATTGTCTCCTATAACAATAGAAGGTCTAACTGAAGGAACTGGAGGAGAGTATACTGTAAGAGTCACTACAGAAGGTAAGGAAAAAGTATATACTACGGAATCAACTTTAGCTCCTACCACTTCTCGAAGACAAGAAACAACATTGTCTCCTGTAACAATAGAAAGTCTAACTGAAGAAACTGGAGGAGAGTATACTGTAAGAGTCACTACAGAAGGTAAGGAAAAAGTATTAACTACGGAATCAACTTTAGCTCCTACTTCAGCACAAGGGCAAGAAACTACATTTGCATCCGGCCCAACAGAAGTTGTAACTGAACAAACAGGAAAAGAATATACTGTAAAAGTTACTAAAGAAGGTAAGGAAAAAGTATACACTACGGAATCAACTTTAGCTCCTACCACTTCCCAAAGACAAGAAACAACATTCTCTCCTGTAACAATAGAAGGTCTAACTGAACAAACTGGAGAAGAGTATACTGTGAGAGTCACTACAGAAGGCAAGGAAAAATTGTACACTACAGCAACAACTTTAGCTCCTACCACTTCTCAAAGACAAGAAACAACGTTTTCTCCTGTAACAATAGAAGGTATAACTGAACAAACTGGAAAAGAGTACACTGTGAAAATCACTACAGAAGGTAAGGAAAAATTATTCACTACGGAATCAACTTTAGCTCCTACTACAGCACAAGGGCAAGAAACTACATTTGCACCCGGCACAACAGAAGTTGTAACTGAACAAACAGGAAAAGAATATACTGTGAGAGTCACTACAGAAGGCAAGGAAAAATTGTACACTACAGAATCAACTTTAGCTCCTACCACTTCTCAAAGAAAAGAAGCAACATTTTCTTCTGTAACAATAGAAGGCCTAACTGAACAAACTGGAGGAGAGTATACTGTGGGAGTCACTACAGAAGGTAAGGAAAAATTATTCACTACGGAATCAACTTTAGCTCCTACTACAGCACAAGGGCAAGAAACTACATTTGCACCCGGCACAACAGAAGTTGTAACTGAACAAACAGGAAAAGAATATACTGTAAAAGTTACTAAAGAAGGTAAGGAAAAAGTATACACTACGGAATCAACTTTAGCTCCTACCACTTCCCAAAGACAAGAAACAACATTCTCTCCTGTAACAATAGAAGGTCTAACTGAACAAACTGGAGAAGAGTATACTGTGAGAGTCACTACAGAAGGCAAGGAAAAAGTGTACACTACAGAATCAACTTTAGCTCCTACCACTTCTCAAAGCCAAGAAACAACATTTTCTCCTGTAACAATAGAAGGTGTAACTGAACAAACTGGGGAAGAGTATACTGTGAGAGCCACTACAGAAGGCAAGGAAAAAGTATACACTACGGAATCAACTTTAGCTCCAACCACTTCTCAAAGACAAGAAACCACATTTTCTCCTGTAACGATAGAAGGTCTAACTGAACAAACTGGAGGACAGTATACTGTGAGAGTCACTACAGAAGGTAAGGAAAAAGTATTCACTACGGAATCAACTTTAGCCCCTACCACTGCACAAGGTCAAGAAACTACATTTTCACCCGGCACAACAGAAGTTGTAACTGAACAAACAGGAAAAGAATATACTGTGAGAGTAACTACAGAAGGCAAGGAAAAAGTGTACACTACAGAATCAACTTTAGCTCCTACCACTTCTCAAAGACAAGACACAACATTTTCTCCTGTAACAACAGAAGGTCTAACTGAACAAACTGGAGAAGAGTATACTGTTAGAGTCACTACAGAAGGTAAGGAAAAGGTATACACTACGGATTCAAATTTAGCCCCCACCACTGCACAAGTGCAAGAAACCACATTAATTCCCGGCACAACAGAAGTTGCAACTGAACAGACAGGAAAAGAATATACTGTGAGAGTCACTACAGAAGGCAAGGAAAAAGTGTACACTACAGAATCAACTTTAGCTCCTACCACTTCTCAAAGACAAGACACAACATTTTCTCCTGTAACAACAGAAGGTCTAACTGAACAAACTGGGGAAGAGTATACTGTTAGAGTCACTACAGAAGGTAAGGAAAAGGTATACACTACGGATTCAAATTTAGCCCCCACCACTGCACAAGTGCAAGAAACCACATTAATTCCCGGCACAACAGAAGTTGCAACTGAACAGACAGGAAAAGAATATACTGTGAGAGTCACTACAGAAGGCAAGGAAAAAGTGTACACTACAGGATCAACTTTAGCTCCTACCACTTCTAACAGACAAGAAACAACATTTTCTGCTGTAACAATAGAAGGTCTAACTGAACAAACTGGAGGAGAGTATACTGTGAGAGTCACTACAGAAGGCACGGAAAAAGTATACACTACAGAATCAACTTTAGCTCCTACCACTTCTCAAAGACAAGACACAACATTTTCTCCTGTAACAACAGAAGGTCTAACTGAACAAACTGGAGGAGAGTATACTGTAAGAGTCACTACAGAAGGTAAGGAAAAGGTTTACACTACGGAATCAACTTTAGCCCCCAGCACTGCACAAGTGCAAGAAACTACATTAACGCCCGGCACAACAGAAGTTGCAACTGAACAAACAGGAAAAGAATATACTGTGAGAGTCACTACAGAAGGCAAGGAAAAAGTGTACACTACAGAATCAACTTTAGCTCCTACCACTTCTGACAGACAAGAAACCACATTTTCTGCTGTAACAACAGAAGGTCGAACTGAACAAACTGGAGAACAGTATACTGTGAGAGTCACTACAGAAGGTAAGGAAAAGGTATACACTACGGATTCAACTTTAGCCCCCACCACTGCACAAGTGCAAGAAACTACATTAACGCCCGGCACAACAGAAGTTGCAACTGAACAAACAGGAAAAGAATATACTGTGAGAGTCACTACAGAAGGCAAGGAAAAAGTGTACACTACAGAATCAACTTTAGCTCCTACCACTTCTGACAGACAAGAGACAACATTTTCTTCTGTAACAAAAGAAGGTCTAACTGAACAATCTGGAGGAGAGTATACTGTGAGAGTCACTACAGAAGGCACGGAAAAAGTATACACTACAGAATCAACTTTAGCTCCTATTACTTCTCAGGTTCACGAAACGACATTTGTATCTGTGACAACAAAAGTTTTAACCGAGCAGACTGCTACAGAATCTACTTTGCTTCCAGTTACATCTTATACGCAAGAATCCACGGCAACAGGAATGATATACACTACGGAACGAGTACCACAAGAAACATTAGCAAGTACCGAACAAACCAGTGCAACAACTAAGATACAACCAGTTGTAACATTTGGTGAGACATATTCGACATCATCTGGAGAAACTACTACCACAGTGAATGTTGCCGGAAATTATACAGAAACCTCAGTAACGGAACAAGAAACAGTTACACAAACGATGCCATCTAGTATGATTGTAACAGGACAAGAGGAAGGTAAAAATACAACAGGTTTACCTCAAATTACTGAAACAATCACAGTCAAATCCACTATTAAAGCTAGTGAAAAAGTGACTACAGAATTCCCTTACTCTTCAACTCAGGAGATAATATATGAAGGTACTACTCAGTCTGAAGGAACTTCTGTACGAATGGGAAAGGAATTTTTAACAACCCATGAAGCTACCACAGGAACGACTCAACAAGTTAGTTTTGAATATAACTTAACAAATCCAACAACATTAGCAACTGAATTGGTAACAGAAGAGCATGTTGCAGAAATGACAACGTTACCAACAACTTTACAAAGCCTAATAACAGGAGAAACAATAAAAGCCGTTACAAGTACAGGTATTTATAAAGAAACAACAACCGTTATGGTACCAAAAGAAACTATATTTACACCTGGCACATCGGAATTTGTAACTGAACAAACAGGAAAAGAATCTACTGTAGAAGTCACTACAGAAGGTAAAGAAAAAGTGTACACTACGGAATCAACTTTAGCTCCTACCACTTCTCAAAGACAAGAAACAACATTTTCTCCTGTAACAAAAGAAGGTCTGACTGAACAAACTGTAGGAGAGTCTACTGTAGAAGTAACTACAGAAGTTAAGGAAAAAGTATACACTACAGAATCAACTTTAGCTCCTATTACTACACAAGGGCAAGAAACTACATTTACACCCGTCACAACAGAAGTTGTAACTAAACAAACAGGAATAGAATATACTGTCAAAGTCACTACACAAGGCAAGGAAAAGGTATACACTACAGAATCAACTTTAGCTCCAACTGCTGCACAAGCGCAAGAAACTACATTTAGACCCGGCACAACAGAAGTTGTAACTGAACAAACAGGAACAGAATATACTGTTAAGGTCACTACAGAAGGTAAGGAAAAAGTGTACACTACAGAATCAACTTTAGCTCCAACTACTGCACATGCGCAAGAAACTACATTTAGATCCGGCACAACAGAAGTTGTAACTGAACAAACAGGAACAGAATATACTGTCAAAGTTACTACAGAAGGCAAGGGAAAAGTGTACACCACAGAATCAACTTTAGCTCCGACTACTGCACAAGGGCAAGAAACTACAGTTAGACCCGGCACAACAGAAGTTGTAACTGAAGAAACAGGAACAGAATATACTGTTAAGGTCACTACAGAAGGTAAGGAAAAAGTGTACACTACAGAATCAACTTTAGCTCCAACTACTGCACATGCGCAAGAAAGTACATTTAGATCCGGCACAACAGAAGTTGTAACTGAACAAACAGGAACAGAATATACTGTACAAGTCACTACAGAAGGCAAGGAAAAGGTATACACTACAGAATCAACTTTAGCTCCAACTACCGCACAAGCGCGAGAAACTACATTTATACCCGGCACAACAGAAGCTGTAACTGAACAAACAGGAACAGAATATACTGTCCAAGTTACTACAGAAGGTAAGGAAAAAATATACACCACAGAATCAACTTCAGTTCCTACTACGGCACAAGGACAAGAAACTACATTTAGACCTGTTACAACAGAAGTTGTAACTGAACAAACAGGAAAAGAATATACTGTAGAAGTCACTACAGAAGGTAAGGAAAAAATATACACTACAGAATCAACTTTAGCTTCAACTACTGCACAAGCGCAAGAAACTACATTTAGACCCGGCACAACAGAAGTTGTAACTGAACAAACAGGTGCAGAATATACTGTCCAAGTTACTACAGAAGGTAAGGAAACAATATTCACCACAGAATCAACTTCAGTTCCTACTACTGCAAAAGGACAAGAAACTACATTTAGACCTGTTACAACAGAAGTTGTAACTGAACAAACTGGAACAGAATATACTGTAAAAGTCACTACAGAAGGTGTGGAAAAAGTATACACTACTGCACAAAGGCAAGAAACTACATTTAGACCAGGCACAACAGAAGTTGTTAGTGAACAAACAGGAGAAGGATATACTGTAAAGGCCACTACAGAAGGCAAGGAAAAAGTATTCACTACAGAATCAACTTTAGCTCCTACTACTGCACAAGGACAAGAAACTACATTTAGACCCGGCACAACAGAATTTGTAACTGAACAAACAGGAACAGAATATACTGTAAAAGTCACTACAGAAGGTAAGGAAAAAGTATACACTATGGAATCAACTTTATCTCCTACCACTTCTCAAAGACAAGAAACAACATTTGCGTCTATAACAACCGAAGGTGTAACTGAACAAACTGTAGGTAGTACAAGTATTGGTTCTACAATCTCAAGTAGTTCACCTACAGGTGTAACTATGGAGGGTAGTACTGAGACGATTACTTCAACGTTATTAACTGTAGGTAGTACCAAACCAGTAACATTAGAGGTACAAACTGCCACAATGCCGACAAGTCTGACCGCTACTGTTACTGCTACCACGCAAACAGTAGCACAGTCGGAGACAACAGAAGTACCGACTACGTTAGGTAGTACTGAAGAAATAACAACCAGAAGAATAGTCACTAAACCTACTACTGTAGAGGGAAGGCATGGGGACTCAGATATAACAGCTGAACCTGAATATACTTCCACCATATTCCCACCGATAAGTATTATGAACTTGACTGATCTAGTAAAGAATACAACGAAAGAATGCTGTGACAATAAAGACTGCTCAGGGGTAGAGGTGTGTATTTCTAGACATTGCGTTCACGTGTGTAATGTGGGAGGCGCCTGCGCAGAAAACGCAGATTGTCTAGCTGTAAACCGCACTGCTGTTTGCTTGTGTCCAGAACAGTATTTCGGAGACCCGCATAGGATGTGCTTCAAAGGTATCAGACAAGTATTTTCAGACATGGAAGTCATACTTAAAATGTTTAATAAGGCTATAACTCACTTGAAAATATGACCTATTTGGTAATCTTGATGAAAACTAAAGTTTTGCTACACATATCTCTTTTTTGTTGATACAAACCGTGCAGTGTGTAGTATCGTGTTTAAGCGCAGAAACAGACGAATCACTCTTCAGCGCACCTTTGTGCATCCACAAAGTGGCTTAAACAGCCGATTTTGTTGGCCAATGATTTTGTAATGGACGCCACAGTGGCGAGGATCGACTGTCATCAGCCACTGTTGTCGATCCTCGCCTCTGAGGCGTCCATTACAAAATCATTGGGGCTACAAAATCATCTGTTTAATCCACTTTGTGGATCCACTCAGGAACGCTGCAGAGTGGCTCGTCTTATTCGGTTCTTATATATTGTTACAAGGATTATTGTTAAATATCATTTCTTGTATATTGTAGCACTAGTATGTATATAATATTATAATCCATAGTTGATTCAAATGGGAAAATCAATATTACCAAATATTTAGAAAAATGTATTAATATTTTATTCTTAAATTTATTTATTAATATTGTCACAAAACATCATTTTAAACAACTCAACACAACGAAATAACTAAAAATACCTCTGTCCTGTTGCCATATTGGACTGATACAGATTCTTAATAAGTGTCACCAGGTGACATTTTATATTAAATTTTAATATATTGGCAGCAATTCCGAGTTATTTCGTTACCTAGCTGATATTTTACCAGTCCCTCTAGCTATAGGATGCTAAATGTATTGTTATGCTCTGTATTTCTCTCTTTTATGAGATTGATGAGCAAATTCTTAATTCAATTAATTACTCAATTATTTTAATTACTGCTTATGTAAAACAAAACCAACTTTAAATTAAATTTTCTAATAAACTTTATTCTCAGGGCTCATTTTATTTTTGATGCTTTACCTTTGGTTTGTGGCTTCTGGTATCTCTAGTTGCTTACTCCATCCAGGACAAAACAGGGAAATTAAACACACTCAATGTCATATAAATATTAAAAAAAGAATGTGTGTGTACTTTGTACGCACGTAAGAAGTTATACTTCTATTATAATATAATTTCAACGAAATAAATATACCTACTTAACAGTTACAATACAAAAAATTAACAATAATTACCAAAAATGAACCAAAAAATGCCAAATATTAAAAAAAAAGAAAAAAATATGAATCGTCCGGGATTTGAACCCGCAATCTCGTGATTTTTTTATCTCTGGTACAATGCTCTACCAACTAGGCCATCAAGCCGTATGCTAGTTACCTTTCAGATATACATGAATTATACATCACGGTGACAAGTGAAATATAAAAATAGATGTTTTATTATTTTACGCCCAAGGAAGACAAATCCAAAGACACAAAATTATAATAAAAAACCTTTTAAACCACCTTTTTCAAATTGCGCAAGTTGTATTATTAATATTAATGTTAATAAATGAAATATAAATATTTTGACGTTTCACAATTTGACAATTCACTTTTAACTGCAGTGCCTTAAAAATTTTAAAGCACTAGTGCCTTAAAGTAGCATTTTTTAACGCTCCTATGGAGTCCTAAAAATTGCATTTTTAACACGTTTGTAGAAAAATATATTTAAAAACACTAATATATTCTTTCCACACCTTTTCTGGACTGATACATACATAAATTAAAACATTTTGAAGTATACCTTCAAAAATATAATATGAAAACTATTTAAAAAGACAGTATAACTATTAACTAACCTTTGTTGTTTCTCTTCCCACAAATTTTAAAACGCAACAACCATACATAACCAAACCGTCAACCGTCCAAACCACAGCTGCGCTACAGCTGCCATATTGGATAATTTTTGACATGTCATTTGAACATCCAATCAGAACAAGGTTATAATGCGCATGCACCGGGATCGTAGGCTTTAACATATAAAAATTCACCCTCATATCGCGCGTAAAGAAGTATAACTTCAAAAATATTATTTATTTATCCAATATACCATAAACATAGGATTTAAAAAATATGTTAAAATCTAAATTTGTTGCAACTATTTCTCATCTACTAAATTAAGCTTTAAATCTGATATCTCCTCTGTTTTAACAAAAAAAAAAAATTTATTTTAATAATTCGTTATTTATTCTAACAAAATTTAATAAAATTTACTTTTCTCTTTTTGGATTGATTGCTTAATTCTTCTTTAAAATTTGGACTGACTAATTATGCTATAGAACTGTTCAATACAAAAAATTAAGAAAATATGGTGTGGATATAAACAAACTCTCTCGGTTTCACAAATGATTTGACTAACCTTTTTGTTTCTTCTCTACTTCTTTTCGCGGATTGCGTCGTCCTCGATTCTCCCACACCTACTCTTAGGATGTTGCGAAAGGTCTCTCTCGTCCAAACTGCTTCACAAAAAAAACAAACAGCACTCGCTCGAATTCTCGACTCAGTTTTCTCTCTGCTCGATATCTTGTGCAAATAGATACCAATCGGCTACTCGTTCTAGACAGAAATAGGAATTTTTCTCGGACACAGGAAAATTATCTTCTCAAACCGGTCAACGATTTCGTTTCAACTTGATTCTGCTCGCAAAGGCCAATTTCACCACTTTACACTGACTTCTGACTTTTCAAAAACTGGACTGCTGTCTCCAGATACTCATCACACAGTGCCTATTTTTTCCTCGTCAAAATCAGACTCAACACTCTCATCCCTTCCATCCATCATTTTCCACCAATCACAAAACATCCTTTCTACCCACTACCCATATTATTATTTCTCAAGAACCAATTTAATTTGTATACAACTTTCCAATTTGTTAAATTCTGGGAGACATCAAATTACTTTCGTTGTTTCAAAATGCTAAACAAAAAGCCTTACATTCTAAACCCAATAAATTTGTTTACCGCTTAACCTTTTTCGAATTTTTTATAAAATGTCTTATTGTCCATTGCAAAGCGAAACGGTATTGTCTAATCTGACCTCACCATTGTTTAACTCCGTTCAAAAACCCATTAAGAAAACCACCTTCTTAACGATTTCACTTTTCCGCGAAAACACTGATTACTAACTAAATTATCCTATTACAATTTTTGGTCATATACAGGGCGATGAAAATCTATAATTTTGTGGTCTCTGATAAAAATTTATTTTCTAAATTTTTCCCATAAAAAATTATACAACAGTATATAAGGATGTAAAGGTGACAATATTATGGATAGAAAATATTTAAATACATTTTTGTACATTTTGTATTTTTATTTACCAAATATACGTAGATTTTTTGTATATATTGTTGTAATTTTATGTATATTATGAGTGAATTTAATTTTTTAGCACTTTTAATAGGACTACCTAATTAAATAAAAATACATTTGCAAATATTCAAAAAGGAGTGTAAAAATAGTAGAAACAATATTTTAAAAGCACCAATACAAGATTACTGATTTATTAAATAGTATATGTAAAGTTCTTCTTCTCGTCTTTTTGTAGATTTATTAGTCTTGTTATTGTGAAATCATTATTGATTTACTATAATATCTCTTATTACCAGCAAATCACAAGGTCAACAAAAATCTTCTTATACCAAGTCTCAACATTACTCAAAAGTGAAAGGGATCAAAGTTTGTTAGGAACAGTTCTAGCTGATCATTTTCTCTGAATATTCCAATATTAAAATTTCTTTGTTCAGAATGTGTTATATCTTGTTTATTTCTGTTCATTTTTAGTAAATCTTTAAACACAGACATTAAATAGTTTCAATTTATTAATTTATTCATATATTCTAAACATGTCCACTGTTTTATGATGGGTTATTTAACACCTACTTTTAAGTTCACTGATGATGGTCTGATAAGATCGAAAACGTTTTGAACAATTGTAGTCGGTTTGTATTTTTAAAATCTTATTGTTCTATTAAACATATTATATCAATTACATGAAGTTTTTTCTTCATTGTAAATTTTTTTTTAACTATTGTCTGATATACAGCTAATACAGCCAACCCCTGGGCCCTTTCCCACTTTAAACCATTTGAAATTAAAAATTTCGTTATTTTACAAAACCAACTTAATACTTTATGAATCCATTTTTGAATATTTGCAAAAAAAGTGAAAATATTTTTAATTTTGCATGCTTTTAATTTGAATTTAAACGGTTAAGGTTAGATTCCCAGTTCCTTAAAATATTATTCCTTAATATATAATAAAAGTCAGGATAATATAATGTTTCATATCCATAGTTTCAACACGTTCACTGCCAGATGATACGAAATAATAAAAAACGTTAAATATGATCTCTATCGGCTATATAGCTCTAAAAAGTTCTAGGTGTTTTCAGCTGTACAAATGAATAATGTTTGTATTATTAGTGTTTCTTAGAACCTGAGAAACTAGGACAACAAATACTTGCTTTATGTAACCAAGACAATATTATGATTCACAACTTTTTTCTTCATGATTCCCAAAAACGCCAATAGAGCAACAATAAAATAACAAATTGCTAAATCGGACAGAGAATCTAAATGATCTTCTTCTTAAGACGCTGTGCATTTCTGCATAAGCATCCACCGTAGATTGTCTTGTCAGATGAGATGTTAGATAGTCAGGATTAAATTATTCTATTTTTAGCAGCATTGTGAAGTATTTCATAACTGTGAAATATTTCCTATTCATTTGCGAATACTACGCAGCAATGACATCTTCCTACGTCCTAGACCTCTCTTACCCTCTATCTTCCCTTCTGGTATTATGTACCCTATATATACCCTATATGTACCCTAAATATGCATTCTTCATATTTTTTACTTTACATAATCAAAAAGTTCCCTATGCTGGTGCTTCCCTCTCCTTAATACTTCCTAATGTCTTACTCTGCTATTCCATAATATTTTAGGCCTTCGGCGCAGGCATCATATTTCAAAACCTTCAAGTTTGTAAATGGATCTGCCCTTTAACGTCCATGCTTTTATTCCATACAAGAGAACAGATCAAACGTAACACTTTAGCATCTTGTATCTCAGGTTTGATCAAGAATTATTTTTCAGGAGTTTTCAAACTGAGACTTAAACAAAAACTTCATTTTGCAACCATTTCTTTTCTTGTATGATAGAGGTGTTCTAAGATTCTGTCAAATCAAGCCGCTTTTATTACAATTGAAAACTTAGAGAATAAAACATCCACTTTGCACAACTTCTCCAAAATGTGGTGATTTTATCGGCTCCATCCATCGGATCAATTAAGTCATATTCCGAGAAAAACGTATTTCAATCAAACATAACTTTTCGCGACTTGCAGTGATTTAGTGGAGACCTATTTCCACTGTAGTTCAAATGTTATAATTCATCCCTTGCTGCCTCGCTATTTGGGCTAGTCTCTGACTATTTATTCATGTAACATGTTGTTTGAATTCCTATCTTCCCTGATAATCCAGAAAGCCACTGCGCATCCGCTAGGAAAAATATTCTAATTCGGATTTTTTGCACAATCTTACTCAAAAAGGACCCCTTTTAACAAATTTGCATGTTGCCGGGACCAAAAGTTGGTCAACAATTTTTTAAACTTTTTTTTTGTTTTTTCCTAAAATTATTTTTTTTGCATGGAACAAATTTTTTTAGGTTTTTTGGATCATTCCAAACAGAAAAGGTCTTTAGTGACTTTTCTCTTAAGTTAATAGTTTTTGACATATTAGCGATTCAAAATTGAAAAATTGCGAAATCGGTCATTTTTAACCCTCAGAAACTATGTGAAAAACTGAAAATTTGAATGTTGCCAAGGTAGGTAGATATTCCTTAAACATCAATTGATGAAATCCCGAAGAGTTTTTTGCAATACAATATTCAAAACTCCTTTGTTTTTTAATTGCTAATCAAGCGTGCGCGACACTATTTTCCACCGTTGCATGTGTATGCAGTATGGTGCAAATGAAAGGAATAAATTCGTTATTTCGTAAACCGGCAACTTTAAGGAAAAATCCCGAAACAGGTCGATTTTTATTTTTAAGTTATGATATTGTGACATATATGGTATACTAGTGACGTCATCCATCTGGGCGTGATGACGTAATCGATGATTTTTTTAAATGAGAATATGGGTCGTGTGCTGGCTCATTTGAAAGGTTCTTCAATTCTCTATTCAGTAATATAAACATGTACATAATTATTTATACAGGGTGTCCAAAAAATTTTTAATAAATTAAATCATTTGGCAAATTGACAAAAAAATTAAATTATTGGACATCCTGTATAAATAATTATGTAAATGTTTATATTCCTAAATATAATTGAAGAACCTTTCAAATGAGCAAGCACACGACCCCAATTCTCGTTTAAAAAAATCATCGATTACGTCATCACGCCCAGATGGATGATGTCACTAGTATACCATATATATCACAATATCATGACTTAAAAATAAAAATCGACCTGTTTCGGGATTTTTCCTTAAAGTCGCCCGTTTACGAAATAACGAATTTATTCCTTTCATTTGCACCATACTGCATACACATGCAACGGTGGAAAATAGTATAGTAGCCAAAATGGAAGTCTTTTAAACCCCAATTGGGAGAAATATTCAATCAAGACAAAAAACAAAACAAAAAGTAAAATGAGAATGGCAAACAATAAGACAGGAATGGAAACCATTAAGGGAGGCCCTTGTTCAATATTGGACGCAAATGGGTAAAGAATAAGACTTTCTCCATATAATCTCTTATGTTCATTCGTCAAAATCACATCAATTAGAGGTCCTCATGCGTAAGCTTCTTTGTTTGTTTGTTTTCTTACACTATCTTTAAAGCTTTTGTAGATAGATCCTTGCTAAGGTCGTCTTAAAATGTTTTTGTCCTGCATCTCAGTCATGGTGATGAGTGTTATCAGCGTATTTCTTGTTTAGCGGGTAATAATGACAACAGGCTATCTTGCTTTTAAACTACTCGATCCATATACATAACAGTAGCACATCATCATTCAACCCGGATCTATCCACTGCTGGATATAGGTCTCCGTCTTTTCCATGGAATTGTTGTCCAGTACCACATATAGAGTTTCTTCTTCTTCTTGTCTTTTTTCCTTATGCCTAATACGGCGTCGGATTATGGTCCGTTGTTTCATTTTGTCTCATTTTTTCCACGCTTTTCTGTTTTTGACTAGGCGTTTTATTTCTTCTTTCGTTTTCTCTCGTGAATTTCCTATGTCCTTTATTTGATCCCTCCAATTCTTTCGGAAACGCCCTCTTCTCCTTTTTGTTATGTTTCCCATTTCCAGAATTTTCCTAGGCATCTTTTCTGGTTTTATTCTTATCACATATCTATACCATTCTAGTTATTTATTTTGGAGGTGATATAATACTGGTTCTATTTCCGTTCTTCTTCTTATTACTTAATTTCTTATTATATCCCATTTTGATTTTCTTGCGATCTTTCTTAAGTGTTTCATATCAATGGCTTCTATTTTTGACTCATGTTTCTTCTGTATTGTCCAATTTTCACTTGCATAGATTATTACTAGTCTTGTTATTGTATTATGGACCTTCCTCTTCACTTTCATTTGTATGTCTTTATGTCCTAGTATGGGTTTATTTAAGGCATAAACTATTCTTGCCGATTTGTTTCCTCTGTTTGTCATTTCAGCGTCTATTTTCCCGTCGTCAATTATACTCCCTACGTATTCATAGGTGATACTTTTTCTAATGATACCTGATTGCATTTTTTCTCTTTGTTGTTTAGGTCCTCCTTGTTATTTATTACCATTGTTTTGGTTTTGTCTATGTTTATTTTTATTCCCATTATTTCAATTTCTTCAGTCCATATATTAATAGTCGAGGAAATGAAGCTGAAAAAATGGCAAAACCTCGCAATTTTTTCGTCCTGCATCGATTTGTACAAAAATTTGGGATTAGGCTCATTACACCTTCTAGTTCATTTTCTATATGGAGCCGTTGTACGCTTTTGGTTTTTTAAGGGTGAAAACTACCCCTAATTGCAAAGAATTATAAAATAACATTTTAAACTTTAATATTGTCAACATTTGGTTCCTATTAGTTACATAATGATTGTTTTATGCTTAAAGATATACTATCATAATATTTCAACCCTTAAAACCACCCTTGTAGGAGCTATTTATAAAAAAATTACTTATCCTAAAAGAATAATTTCGGTTTGCTTCGATTTACATAAAAATTTGGGATTAGGATCATCTCACCCTGTACTTCATATTCTATATCATGTTTAAGGGCGTTGATTATTTTTAGGGGTGTAAACTATTCCTTATTGTCAAAAATTATATAAAAACATTGTAAACTTTAATATGGGTAAAATTTGGTTTTGATTGGTTAAAATAATGATTGTTTTATACTTTAGGATATAATATCAGAATATGTCAACCCTTAAAAACCACCCTTAATAACATAACAGTTTTTATAAGTAGATACTTTAATAGATTTATACAGAAATAAAAGTAGAAATAAAGAATTACAAAAACATTTATTTACACAAAAATACGAATTTACAAATATGTACAAATACTAATACAAATAGTTTTTTAGTCATCTTCCAGTATACGAACCGATTATGTGGTATTATACATACATTGAACATTATCCATAAGCGGACTATCCGAATTTTTCGAAAAAAAAATTCGTTTTATAAACATAGCTCCTTCATTTTTGGCGATAAAAATTTTTTCAAAAATAACTTTGTAGGATTTTTAAAGAGTTATAAGAAGGTGTAAACTAAATTCCGTAAGAGCCCTTAGTTTTTAATTAGGGTGGGTTTAAAGGGCTCGAATAAAGGGGTGTTTGCTCGTAAATAGAGGTTTTAAACAACTATATCTCGCTAACTGTTTACTGTTATGAAAATTTATGCACAAAGAAACTTTAGTTATTAAAAATGCTACAATTTAGTAGTCTATCATTTTTTTCGTATCCCCAGTATTTTCGGAGATATTTTGAAGTAAAAGGTGAAAAACGGGAAATTCCAAAAAATTAATTTTTCTTTAAACTCCAATTTTTCTAAAATTAGGCCTTTTAAATAGGTCAAACTTCATGAGTGTATTGATAATATAAATATAAAAGCAATTACAGAGAGGTAAAGACCAATTTTTAATTAGGAGGGTAGTTAGGGGGTTGTTTTGACTGATTTTTTCATAGAGAAAAGCAGGTACCGACCTTTTTTGATCATAAGTCGCTTAATTTTTTAGGCTAGAAACTTTTTATTATTATTTTTTGAGAGGTCTATCTGTATACTTGAAAAAAGATTCTTTAGTTTTCTTTGAAAAATGCAAAGTTTTTCCGCTATTTTACTTTGAATATTTCAAATTATGCACATGACGAAAAAAGCTAACTTTTAACATGCCGTATCTCGGTTTGTATTGGTCTCAAAGATATTACAGAAAAATAATTTGGTTTGTGTTACTAATAGATACAATTTTGATATTTACAGTTTTTTTGATTAAATGCATATTTTTCGAGGTATTCTCAAAAACCCTCTAAAAAAGTCGATTTTTTCATCGAAAAACTGTTACTTTCAAGCGCGAATAACTCGAAAAATATAAGTTTTACGAAGAAAATGTCAAAAACATTTTTTTCTTAGAATTACTTTTTACACTGATTTACATGGTTAAAATGTAATAAAAAATTCCCGCCCCCGAGATGGGGTGGTAACCACCCCCAAGGTTTTAGCGTACAGCGGCATGATATAGAAAATGATCCTTGGACTATTCCCTACCTTCTGTGAAAATTTCAAGTAAATCATGCTGGACGAAAAAATTGCGAGCCAAAATGCTTCATTTCCTCGACTATAAGGTTTTTCTACATTTTATTTTTATTATTGGCTATAATCACTATATCATCTGCGTATAGTAGACTATTTATTTTTAATGGTTCCAAATTTCTGTAGACGACTATAGTGTTAACTTCTTGTCCCATATACATGTAGAGTTTAAAATGTTATTAGTAGCTACAAAATTCACTTCATTCGTGTAAAAATAAACGTTTATTTATTTTGATTCAACTCAATTTGATCATTTACTAATTGTCTCTTGGTGCACTTTTTATGTATAAAATATGTTCCTGGCAGCTAACGTGTTGAAACGCTCAATAATGTACTAATATGTTAATAAATAACTGTCCACCAGAACGCCCCACGCCCGTGCCAAAATCTTGCAAGTCTGATATGGACTGCCTCGAAAGTGAGGCGTGTTACATGTCTCAGTGTCGGAACCCTTGCGAATTTACGAACGCCTGTGCTGAAACTGCCATATGTCAGACAAAGATTCACAGGCCAATTTGCTCATGTCCCACGGGATACGAAGGAAATCCCGCCACTAACTGCTTCAAAACACCTACAAGTAAGATAACTACCACGTTACATGTGAATTTGGTGCTTTTCACACACTGGTGGATTATCTTGTAAAGACAATTTGATTTAAATAGTCATTTATACTACGCAAATCAGAGATCTTTTTCAAAATTGTTTCAAAACTTTTTGATAAGAGTTTAGCTTCAATTCCAGAGTTCCAAGTTACATCTCCTATCGAAGGTTGAAAATAATATTTCCTTAAGTTCTTAAGATTGGATATTCTTATATCCTGGTCAAGTTCTTCAGAGTTTAACCACAAAAGCATAAAGATTTAGAAGACCCACCTACAGCGTATCGAGAAACTTCAAGCTGTTGAGAATGCATGCTCAGAAAGAATAATCAATATACAAATTAACTCCTACCCAATCAAGATGATCATTATTCAGGAATATGCTTCAAGCTGATAAATCTGAAGACGTTCCAGACGAGTCCTGTAACGATTTACTAAGGGAGACTTTAATACCAAGATCGGACAAGAAAATTGTGGTACGAGCATAGCCAGAGGTGTAACCAGGACGATCCTAAGGGGGGGTTACATCTACTTGAAGGTATCTGGGGGGTATGGAATAATAATGGTGTTAAGCGTATAGAGCTTAAAGTACATCCAAAAGGGGGGGGGTTATAACCCCCAAAACCACCCCCTGGTTACGCCTATGATCATAGCGCAATTTAAATTGAGTTAAAAATTAAAAGCGGTGAAACACTAAGCATGTTCACTATAGAGGAAGAACTTGTAGCCACTAATACTTTCTTCAAGTTACCACTGAACGGTTGTACCAATATATTTGGAGATCACCACAAGATTGCAGAAGAAGAAACCACAGAAGGAGATCAACCACAAGATTGTACCACAGAAGAAGAAAATGAGCCACCGTTCCAAGAGGGTAACGACGTAGTGCCAAATGAAAATTATCTAAGGAAAAACGAGGAAACTCCAACGAAAAAAGAAATAGCTGAAGCAATCCGGCACCTGAGGAACAATAAGGCAGCGGGAATGGACACTATCCCAGCAGAACTGTGGAAAGCGGACACTGAGAGAACCATGGAGGTAATAGCACCACTATTTGCAGATATATGGGCTGAAGAAATCCTACCCACGGAATGGAATAATGGAATTATAGTTAAGCTCCCAAAAAAAGGGGACGTACAGCTATGCGAAAACTGAAGAGGAATAACGCTGTTATGTTCCATAAATAAAATATTAGCATGTATCGTTCATCAAAGAATCAACAATATAATAGACAGAACTCTCAGAAAAGAACAAGCGGGTTTCAGAAGGGGAAGATCCTGTATAGACCAAATTTCGACGGCAAGAATCATCATAAACGAAACTATAGAGAAAAACGCAGCCTTGATAATGGCCTTTATAGACTTTGCTAAAGCCTTCGACAGCATAAAACATACAGCCCTGTGGAAAATCTTAAGGCTAAATAAATTACCTCCTAAGATCATTGGAATAATCAAAATGATGTATCAGAAAACAACATGTCAGGTATTGCATAAAGGGCAAATGACAGATAAAATACCAATTGAAGTAGGTTTAAAACAAGGTTGCATACTGTCACCTTTGCTCTTCAATATATGTCTTAATCATATACTGGAAAAAACAATTGAAAGAAAAAATGGGATCCCTTGGAACTACCTTCAGAACAAGAAACTAGCAGATATGGAATACGCAGATGATATCTGTTTTGTAGCGAACACAATAGATGATATGAAGAGCATGTTAAGGAAGCTAGAGGTAAAATCGGCAGAAGTGGGTCTTAAAATCAACACGAATAAGACAGTAGAGATGAGAATAGGAGTAACTAACTGTAATAAACTATACATGAACCAACAAGAAATAAAACAGGTTCAAGAATTTTGCTACCTAGGCAGTATAATCAGTAAAAAAGGTGGAGCTCAAGCAGATATTAAACAGAGAATACGAAAAGCACAACAAGCCTTTGGAACCCTCTCATATATATGGAGATCAACACAGATCAGTCAATATACTAAAATAAGGCTATTTAATAGTAACGTGAAAACTGTGCTACTTTATGGGAGTGAAACATGGGCAATCACTGACGGAAATGTAAATAAAATCCAAGTGTTTGTAAATAGACGTCTACGTAAAATTCTAAAGGTATATTGGCCCAATACCATAACAAATGTAGCAATATGGAGGAAAACCAAACAAGAACCCATCAGGACAACAATAAAGAGGAAAAGGTGGAACTGGCTGGGACACACCCTGAAAAAAGAAAATGCAGACATAACAAAACAGGCACTCAAATGGAATGCAGTTGGACGAAGAAACAGAGGACGCCCGACCAAAACATGGAGAAGTACCATTGAAGAAGACCACAAAAGTATGAAGAAAACCTGAGGAGAAATAGCAACCATGGCCAGAAATAGAGGAGAATTGAGAAGCTTCGTGGATGCCCTATGCTCCTTTATGGAGTAACAGGATTGGATATATATATATACAAGATTGCACAAATGATATTGTCAGAAATTAGTTAGAAGATATCTTGGTGGTGCAGACGTAAAATCGGATCACATTTCACTGGTAGGCAAACTTAAGCAAAATAAGACAAGGAATAGGTAAAACAGTATATGGAACAATTTACAGTAATTTGAATGTACTAACTCCTACAACTTGAGAACTGGAAAACATTGTTTTCTGTACTGCTGCTGATACTGGTCAAATGAAACATGGTGGGTATTAGGAGAACACCAACATATCCTAGAATCAGCCAAACGTCTTATTACAGAAAACAGGAAATCATTTCTGAAGGCAGAATAGGTTTTGTTTTCAAGAAAAACATTCACAAAACATTAATAAAACAAAAAAATATGACGAAGAACTGAAAATTCCCTATGACTATGTAACTGAATTCCTGGAAAAGTATCCAACTCATTGCACTAGTTGGCGATTTCAACGAAAAAATAGATAAAAACAAGAAATTCAATTGTAGACATGGGTATTGAGAAAAAAATGAACGAAGAATAGGTTATTGAAACAGGAATTTACTCTACGCAGTCGAGATATTATATGATCCAACGTATAATAGCGCTGCATAATCTTACAATTGGTAGCTACCAGAGAATAGTCCAGGTAGATGTACCAATGGATCTAGAACAAATACATTTCAAAAAATAGTTAAAAAGAACTTAAACGATGTGCAGTTTACGGAAAATGCTATTGTGAACTTAACATAATGTGGAATTACGACTGGAATAAAAGATGCCCAAAAGAAAAATGTTGTCCAAAAGAGACGGATAAAGAAAAAAATACTGAATTTAGACGTATATAAATTAATGAAATAACGAAGACAAGTAACAAGTACGGAGAAAAATTGAAAAATTGAGACGATTGAATAAAGGGATTTCAAATGCTAGTGGAAGCGATATGAGAAAATATAAGAAAAATTTACCAAAATAATAAAAGAGAATTATAGTTTAAAAATCCTTAAACAAAAATGTCTCACGATAGAAAGAACATCTGCGAAACACAAATACAAGATGACAAGAAGTAAAAAATTGTGATTGTGAATACTCGATATAGAGGAAACTTTCTACAAAAGATTATATGAAAAACACCAAGAAGATATGACAAGAACATAGTACATCCCTGAAATTATTCTATGGGAGATAAAAAATGGACTTTATTTGCCAATTACAATCAAGACATGCCTTCGATGCAGTGGATTTTTGGTTCTTCCTTACGATAATGTCACAACACTAACATAAGCATGACTTAAACGACTGGAGGCCTTGAAATGGAGTGCTACAGAAGGATATTGAGAATTTCATAGATCGTGTATTAAATGATGAAGTCATTAACACACTCGGTAAGTAATATGAAATTGTTTTAACTATGAAAAAGCACAAGTTAGCAAAAGTATTAATTCTATAGTTCTATAATCTATCTGCTACTGAACTATTGAAAGCAGCACCAAATAAAGTGGAAATAGTCATGATAGCCGGCAACATCTTTAGCGGATAGGCATCTTAAGAATGAAGAAAGAAAGTAACAGTGAAGATGATCAATAAGAATCACCTAAATCGAAAATCGCAGAGGACCAAATTCCTAGACGGCACGAAAAAGATGTAACTAGATGAGATATGTCTAGAAGCTTTTTCCTATGCTAACATTTTTGACATTAACAAGATATTAAACTAAAAAAAATAAAATGTATGTGATTTCCTAACCAGTGTTGTGAAAAGCACCAAATTCAAATTAATATAAATCAACAAAAACATTTAAATAAGTCCGAGTCATCTCAAATGTAATTAATTGCCCTACAGAAACTAATTAAATAATAATTGTTTATTAATTAACAAAAATAATCAACAACTATAACCTGTACAAATATAAATATTTTTTGTAAAAATAATTTGTTCATGTAAAAAGTATTTTGTTAAAGGTAATCACTCTTTGTTAGTATCTTTAACATCTTCAACTTTTTCTATTGATCATAAATTTCTCAACCACAACAAAATGTAGAGCAAAGTACATAACTTTCATCTTTCAATAGATGTAAATATATAAAAATGTTCTTAGATAGAGTAGCCTTCACTTTCTCTTACTATTTTCTCTGCACTCTTTCCAATCTAGTGACTTGCACAAGAAACGAAGAATGTCCTCTAACCGAAGCATGCATAGGCAATTCTTGCCAAAGACCTTGCGACGTCAAGAACCCATGCGCACAGCATGCTGTCTGTATAAATACCAACCACGGCTGTGACTGCAGTTGCGAAGAGGGATACCATGGTAACGGCTACGTGGAGTGTCAATATGGTAAGTTAATTTTTAGTATTGAATCCATTACAGAACTAGTGATTTTGCCCTATTATGATCCAAGTAATTGCCTGTAGTCACTCCACTAAATTTTTTCCTCCTCATACTGTATCGTACCTCCCTCCAATTTTTTATGACTCCCTCCAATTTTTTTCTAAATTCCTTCAATTTTTCAACCGGTCTCCAGCTGGAGATGTTGCCTCTCGGCTACGGTCCTTTCTACTGGCAATTTCTTAAAGATTTTGCACACTTTGGAGAGTTGAGCGAAGTATGGCTTCTTAAGACAACCTTGCGTGTCGTTCTTCATCAGTTTCTAGACCTCAATGTCAAAGAAGCTGCACCCAGTCACCCTCCCTTCTACTGGTCGCTTCCTCTGAAGTTTCCTGATATTGTCGTGCTTGCTGAATCTCGGTCTAGCCGACCTTGCCTTTTAACGTCATTTTCCAATGATCTTCGTGTCCTCTGTGATGCGAATTCTCGCTGCTGCTTGCTTAATCTAGATTCAGAACTCTATTTTTCTAGGCTTCTATAAGCTCTAACTTCCCTCCATCAAAAGAATCTGAGGTCCTACTTCCGGAATTTCTTCATTAGCAACTAAGCTGGCTTTTTGGACTGCTTTTAGCTTACCCACGTCCATCTTGGCCTCTTTCAATTCTGTTAGTACTGCCGTAAACTTAACAGAAAATGCAGCTTCGTTGAAAGTCACACACTCCGTTCTTGGTGTTTTCCCTATGCGTTGGTTTTTGGGTTTTTGTGTGTGCTTTCATCTGACCTTGTCCTTTTTGGACCTTTGGCCTTCTGAGTTTGTTTTTGTTTTGTCATGGCTCTAATGGCTTTGATAATATTTCGTTTGCCTTTTAAACGGCCTTGATAAAATTGACATTGATTACAGCCCTTTTTGCTTGTATGTAATCTTGACCTTGTTTCACCAACTTACTGATTTTGGCTTTAGATATGCCAGCTAGCTTTGCAGCCTTGCTTTGCAACACTGTTACTCTGACAGAATTTGTCGTTTCTTGCTTTATAACTTGAAAGATTTCTTTGGAATGGAAGATTTCTACCTGGCCTAAGGCGTTCGGATTTTCTCTAGAAGTTTCCTGGTTTTCGGCATTAGAAACCGTGGTTTTTTTATTAGAGTTCTCTATATGTCGGCTTCGAAAACCTTTTGGCCCCAAGTTTTTCTTTTTTTGATAACGTCATTCATTCATTTTATATTTTACTCCCTTGAATATTGTTTTAGCCCAGCCTTTTATATCCATAATAGAGTTAAATATTTTTGTACCTAATACGCCAAATAATAATTATTTTATTTTTAGTTGAAAACTACAAACCAATATGTCAATACAACGAAGACTGTCCACCCAACAAACTATGCGACAGGCTAAACAGAATCTGTATAAACCCTTGCGATGAAGAATCTTGTGGTGAAAACGCCGAATGTCTACCAAAGGATCACGGTATCGAATGCCGTTGTCTTCCAGGCTTTGACGGTAATCCGTATACAGAGTGCTACGCTACCATCGGTTGCAGAGCTGACAGTGAATGTCCAACACACGAAGCTTGTATCAACGGCCTATGTACATCTCCATGCAAGTGTGGCTTTAATGCTGTATGCGACGTACTCTATCATGTTCCTACTTGTAAATGCCCACCAGGATACCAAGGAGATGCTCTAGTAGCATGCCAACCACCAAGAAATCCGTGCGAACCCAATCCATGTGGACTGAATGCACTTTGCGAATTAGACGAAGGCAATCCTATATGCTTCTGTCCAAAAGGTCTGACTGGAAATCCATTTAAAAATTGCAGTGAGTATGCTAATTAGAGCAGACTTTGAAAGTCAGAAGTCTAACAAAATATCTAAGAGACTCGTTAATACTCAGCTAAGTGGGGTACTATTGTTCGAAGTGTGAAACTCCATAAACAAGAGATCTACCAGTTTTATGAAATGATCCCTTGTTTATATAATTCTACACCTCGAACACTAGCATCCCACTGAACTGACTATTAATGAGTCTCTTAGATAGATGGTAATACTTTACTATATATCCTTCATTGTTTTTAGTTCCTGAAGGCGACGAATGCTCACCAAATCCATGCGGTCCAAACTCTGGTTGCAGAGTAGTGGGAGGCAATGCCGTTTGCTTCTGTCTACCAGAATACGAAGGAACACCACCCCACATTCCATGTTCTCTTCCAATCAACCCTTGCGATCCATCCCCATGCGGCCCTAACACCCAATGCGCTGTCCTAAGTAACGGTTTTGCCAAATGTACTTGTCTACCAGGCTATATTGAAAATATAAACACCATAAGAGGATGCGTGGAAGCCAAAAATCCATGCGAACCGAACCCATGTGGTCATGGCGCTTATTGTGATCCTCTGCGCGATCCAATTTGCTTCTGTCCAGTTGGTACTAACGGAAATCCTTACAGAAATTGTATCGAGCCTAAAATTAACCTTTGCAGTCCAGGTCCTTGTGGAGCAAATGCAGACTGCTACATCACCAACGATGAGGAACAGTGTTTCTGCAGACAAGGCTTTATTGGAAATCCTTACACTGGTTGTAGACTACAACCCGCAACACCATGCGTACCAAATCCTTGTGGACCAGGTGCTCAATGTACAGTAACACCAGAAGGCAATTCGTTATGTAAGTGCCCCGAAGGTTTCGGAGGAGACCCAATAGGACCCGGCGGTTGTCATGGATACGAGTGTGTTGTCGATGATAACTGTCCTAACAACAAGGCTTGTATAGGTTATAAATGCAAAGATCCATGTCCTGGTGCTTGTGGAATACATGCTAGTTGCAAAGTGGAAAGACATCATCCAGTATGTGCCTGTGAATACGGTTTAACCGGTAATCCAGTAATCAGGTGTTACGAACTACCACAACCTCTACCAGAAAACCCCTGCTTACCTTCACCTTGTGGAATCAATACACTCTGTCAAAACCTCAATGGCAGAGCAGTATGTTCATGTCTACCTGACTTTGTAGGTGATCCTACTTTCGGCTGTCAACCTGAATGTGTTCTTAACTCGGACTGTCCTCTGAACAAAGCTTGCTTAAACAGACATTGTATAGATCCATGTGCAGCGGGACACCTCTGTGGTGTGCACGCTAGCTGTCAAGTCAGAGATCACACAGCTACTTGTGTTTGTCCTCAAGGTTTCATGGGTGATCCGTTCTTCCAATGTATACCAACGCCGATCATTTCTATCCCATCATATCCCAATGTAACTGTCCATCCTTGCACACCTTCACCTTGTGGAAATATGGAATGTAGCATATGGGGTACAGAAATAGCCATCTGTGATCCATGTTTGGGGCCTCAAGCACCATACAATCCTCAATGTCGACCAGAGTGTTTAACAAATGCAGATTGTCCCTTCGATAGAGCCTGTCTAGGATATACTTGTGCCGATCCATGTCCTGGAAGTTGCGGTGTTAATGCCTTGTGTTCAGTTGTATTACATACACCAATATGTAGCTGCCCACAAGGTTTGGTGGGAGATCCATTCCAGCACTGCTCAATACCTTTAAGTAAGTTTTTATAATCCAATATAACAGCTTGTTTTTGAAATTTTTGTTTGAGTATATTTCTGATGAAAAATCTTTTTTCCGCAGGTCCTCAACCGCATGTGCAAACTTGTGAAACTGTAATGTGCGGGGAAAACGCAGAATGCAACCAAGTCCACAACGCTTTATCTTGCTCTTGCAAACCAGGATTTTATGGAAACCCTTGGATCGCTTGTCGTCCAGAATGTGTAGTCAATCCAGATTGTCTTTTGAGCAAGGCCTGTATTAACAACAAATGTGTGGATCCATGTGCTGGAGTATGTGGCGTAGGAGCTCAATGTGACGTAGTCAACCATGTTCCGATATGTGCTTGTCCACCTCATTTCACGGGAGATCCGTTTGTTAGTTGTTATGAATTCAAACCATCAGTTGAGCCTTTACCGGGTCCAAATCCATGTGATCCTTCACCATGTGGACCTTTCAGTAGATGTCTGATATCGCATCAAGGTTTTGCTACCTGTTCTTGTCTGCCTAACTATTATGGCGTTCCACCGGTTTGCAAACCTGAATGTATTGTGAGTTCGGAATGTCCACAAACTTATGCTTGTGTGAATCAGAAATGTGTTAATCCATGTACTGGAACATGTGGTGCCAACGCTTTATGTACAGTCATTAACCATAATCCAATATGTAGCTGTGCCCCAGGACAACAAGGCGATCCTTTCGTCGGCTGTTATACTCCACCAACAACAGATAAACCTAAAACAAATGAAAATCCTTGTGTGCCATCCCCTTGTGGACCTAACTCTATCTGTCAAGTCAAAGAAAACCATCCTGTATGCTCCTGTATCGCTGATTACATAGGCAGTCCACCGTATTGTCGACCTGAGTGTACCATAAGCCAAGAGTGTCCAAGAGATAAAGCCTGCGTTAGAGAAAAGTGTGTGAATCCTTGTGTAGAACTTTGTGGCAGAAATGCTAAATGTGATGTTGTCAACCATAATCCATTCTGTAGTTGCAAACCTGGATACGAAGGTGATGCTTTTATAAGCTGCTCTAGAATCCCACCAGTCATCAGACCAGTAGATCCATGCAATCCTTCACCTTGTGCTGAGAATTCGCAATGTACTGTTCAAGATAATATTGCTCGATGTACCTGCATTCCTCCATACATTGGTAACGCTTACGTTGGAGGTTGCAGACCCGAGTGTACTATGAATTCAGAATGTGCCAGCCACTTAGCTTGTCTTTCGCAACATTGTAGAGATCCTTGTCAAGGTCTTTGTGGAATCAATGCAGAGTGCACTGTAGTCAACCATGTACCAGTTTGTGCTTGTGGACGAGGATTAATAGGAGATCCATTTACCGCTTGTAGACAAAAGCCAGTCGAAGTTAATCCTTGTGAACCAACACCTTGTGGTCCTAATAGTGTTTGTAGGATGAAAAACGACCAAGCCATCTGTTCATGCCAAGTAGGATACTTCGGGGTACCTCCAGCTTGTCGCCCCGAATGTCTTGTTACTTCCGAGTGTACATCTGATAAGGCTTGTATCAATCAAAAGTGCCAGGATCCTTGTGTCGGTACTTGCGGAATAGCAGCAAGATGCCAGGTACACAACCACAATCCAATCTGTAGCTGTCCACCTAATCACTATGGAGATCCATTCATACAATGTACCAAGATTGGTAAGTACTGTTTGATGATAGAGTTAAGTACCATTGAGTACCATTGAGTACCATTTGACTAACAGACTGTCTTTTACAGTTAAACCAAGTATTACACCGTGCATTCCATCCCCTTGTGGAGCCAACGCAGAATGCAGAACCATTGACAACAGAGCGAGCTGTTCTTGCCTACCTGATATGTATGGAGTACCACCTAACTGCCGCCCAGAATGTTTGATCGATCAGGACTGTCCTCTTAGCCTGGCCTGCGTAGGTCAAAAATGCAAAGACCCTTGTACCGGCTCCTGTGGATTCAATGCTCAATGTAACGTAGTCAACCACAGGCCCATCTGCAGCTGCCTGCCAGGCTTCGAAGGAGATCCATTCTCTGGCTGCAACGTAGAGGCTGGTAAGTTGCATGAACTTTTATATTTCATAATACATATAATTATTGCATCGAAAAAGAAACCAGCAAATTAATAATTTTAAGTCTGTTTTAAACTTTAAAGTAGTTTTAAAGTAACAACGAGTACAACCGTTAAGATAGGCAAAATGCCCTCACTTCCAGAATTCAATTTTTTTTATTTTTTTACGTTCCATGTGACTAAAAATTAAAGCAGCGCAAGTTTAGCTCGTCATCCCCCTCCTCGTAACAAAAATGTAATTTTTTCGTTTTTATTTTTTTTTTTTTTTCAATAGGTCGAAGTCAACTTAAAAATTTCAAAAAATTCCAACGCTTAGTTTAGACTTTTACAAAACTAATCTATTTTTGGTAGACCCGTAGGTTAAGTGTAGGTACATAACCTAAAAATGAATTTTTTTCGGAAAAGGCTTTTTAAAAACAAACTTAATCATAATAAATTTAAAATAACTTTTTTGGAGACGGCTACGTGTCTAATTTCTTTTCTATCTGTTGTATTTTATCAAACAATACATTTCTCATTTTCACAGATCTTTCCGTAAAGTGCGCCATCTTCAAAACCAGAAAAGCGGGTTTTTAGAGGTTTATAAAACCTCTAAAGGTAGGAAGTCTATAAAATAGGGAAAACCCCAACAGTCCCTAAAAACCAGTTTATCGAGTTTTTTAAGGTGACGCACGAGAAAAATCTGTAAAAAATCAGAAATATATATATATATATACATTTTAATAAAATACACAAAATAAAAAAATTAGACCTGTTGCATCTCCAAAAAAAGGTTGTTTTAAGTGTATTATCATTAAGTTAGTTTTAAAAAGTTTGCTTTGAAAAAAAATTCAGTTTTAGGTTATGTGCACTCAACTTACATGTCTATAAAAATAGACAAATTTTATAAATTTTATAAAAGCCTCAACTACGTGTGTGAATTTTTTGAAATTTTTAAATTGATTGATAATTGAAAAAAAAAATAAAAACAAAAACATTACGTTTTCATGATGAAGGGAAAGGGGGGCTTGCGGTCTAAAATTGCGCTGCCTCTAATTTTTTAATCACATATAACGTAAAAAAATGAAAAAAAAAATTCTGGGAGTGTGGACATTTTGCTTATCTTAACGGGGGGTACCCTTTTATTTTAGAAAATTATAGTATCGTGAAAATTGCAGATATAAATAAATACATAATGAATATTGCTAAATATGGGTAAATCAAAATATGGTGTAAAAATGCATATATTCATTTTTGCTTTCACATTTTTACATTATCACCATCCTTATTCTTTTGTAGTTACTCTATTTAGCCTTTCTTGTATGTACATTATGAACAAACTATACTCTTTTCTTTTGTAGCTAATGCATGTACATGTTCTCTACTCGCTTCTTTTTCTTCTTGTAGTTATAGAGGAACCTCACCACCCGTGCAACCCTTCCCCGTGTGGCTCTAACGCCATATGTACTGAAAGAAACGGTGCAGGTGCATGCACCTGCATCCCAGATTACCATGGAGACCCCTATTCGGGCTGTAGACCAGAATGTGTGTCCAATAACGATTGCCCCCATGATAAGAGTTGTTTGGCCATGAAATGTAAAAACCCCTGTGCTGGAAGTTGTGGAATAAACGCAGAGTGTACAGTTATAAATCACAATCCCCAATGCTATTGTATCCAAGGATTTACAGGAAACGCGTTGGGTCATTGTAGGGAAATACCACGTAAGACATGCTACAAAACAAAATGAATTGTTGCTCGAATTTCTGTCTTAGTACTCTTAGAAAAACAAAAAGCAACATTCGCACCTTTAATAATAAACTGGCATAACTCAAAATTTCAAAATTTTGAGTTATGCCAGTGTTTTGAGTTTAGTCAAAAAACGACTGAATATAGTGCCCTTTATCGATTTAGTGCTAACGCACATTCGTACACCTCTTTTTTGAGTTGTGCCACTATATTATTAAATATGTTTTGAATTATGCCACTTTAATATTAATGGTGCGATTGATGGAAAGTCTTGTGGAAACGTAGAAAAATCAGAATTTCAAATTGAAAATCGACTCCTGCGGCCGCTGTTTTAATATTATGTTCTTCTTTTTCTTCTTCTTGTAGTGCCTATCTGTTTCGGATGTTGGTGACCAGAATGGCAATTTGTACTTTGCACACTGCTGCTCTGAAAAGATTTGTGATTCTTGTCGTATATAGATTTTTCAGCCAGGAAACCCTTCGTTTTCCTGGTCCACGTTTTCCTTCTATTTTTCGTTGTAAAACTAGATTGCAGTAATCCATGTATTATCAATCAAGATTGGCCATTTACACTAATTCGTACAAATTGCTGTTCCTTCTTAGAGATCATCATACATTTTGTTTTCGTAATGTTAAGTTAAAATCCATATATCTGACTTACTTCTGTGATCCTATTTATTAGCTCCTGCAGGGCCTCATAACTGTCAGCGAATACCACCGTGTCATCCGCGTATCTGATGGTATTGATACATTCTCCGTTAATTCACAATTCGGTTTCAACATCCTCTACAGCTTCATGATAGATTTCCTTAAAGTGTGTGTTGAACAGCAAGAGTGATAATATATATCCCTGTCGGACTCCACGTTTGATCTTGATATTATCCGATTCGCCTGCCTCTGTACGTATAGACGATGTTGGTTCCAGTAAATATTGCTAATAAGTCTTAGATCACAGATATTTATTTCAATGTTTCACTCGTATCCACTGCATTCCGAAAACCAAACTGTGTATGGCTTATTTTTTCTTCTCATAGTTTTATATACATGAAAAACATACCTACATGATTTCTGGAGGTTCTTCATAACCATCAGCTATCTTGTTTTCCTTGTTCTTAATAATAGATTCGCATGTTTCACTTTTTATTTTTAAAGTTCGAGCTTTTGAATATGCTCAAAATGGCTATTTGATATTGGTTCCCCTACTGGGAGTAACATTGTGATTAGAGAAATATTACAAAAAATAAAAAATCATCTCATTCATCGATTCCTTTTATAAACCATCGATATCTTATATTTAAAATATTTATAATACACGACTACTGAGACAGAAATGAGCGGCAATCAGCAAAATCGGCATACTAAGACCTCATTCCTTCAATAGAAATCGAACCACCAAGAAGAAATCCTTGTGTACCATCACCTTGCGGTCCTTATAGCGTATGTCGAGTCCAAAACGATAGACCAGTTTGCTCTTGTCTCGAAGGTTGCATAAACGCCCCACCTTACTGTAGACCAGAATGTATGGTCAATTCCGAATGTCCCAGTGATCTAGCCTGTCAAAATATGAGATGCGTTGACCCATGTAGAGGCACTTGTGGACACAACGCGCTATGTAAAGCTGTCCTGCACAGTCCTATATGTAGTTGTCCTGTTGGTTTCATCGGAGATCCCTTCACTAGATGCTTCAAAGAAGAAAGTAAGATCCCAGTGAAGCTTAGTGAAGGTCAAAAATATTATATTTCTTCCTTTTTAGGGCCACCTGTTATTGTTAACCCGTGCGTGCCATCCCCTTGTGGATTGTTCTCTGATTGTAGAGTGCTCAGTGATAGAGCCGTATGTTCTTGCCTGCCAAATTACTTTGGTCGTCCGCCAAACTGTCGGCCAGAGTGTACCGTTAATTCGGAGTGTTCTTCTAGTCAATCTTGCGTTAACCAAAGATGTGCTGACCCATGCCCAGGGTCTTGCGGTATAAATGCCGAATGTAGAGTAGTGAACCATTCCCCTCAATGTTACTGTGCCAACGAATATACTGGGGATCCCTTCTCTGGATGTCATTACAGTAAGAATGTCAACAGTGCAAATACCACATGTCTTTGTTGGTTGAAATTGTTGAAAAAATCCTTTACCTGCGTACATATGATGTGATAATTTCTGGTAGAAAGAAATTATTTACATTTCATCATTATTCTATTATTTTCTCTAGATTTTTAAGACTAATAAACTGATTACCTAATGAAATACCTACATACTCTATCTTACCACCATTGTTTAAACAAATATGTATAGAGTGAGTTGACTAAGAGTCTCTGGAAATACGTAATTATCTCTTGAGTGGATACTCCGAATTATACAAAAACAGGGATACACCTATTTTGCAACATGAAAATTTGAAATTTATTGCATGTACCTGACGTTGCTAGATTTAGCATTTTTAGCATTTACCATTAGTCACAAAATGAGCTGGAGCTTCGTCTTGATGAAACCCTATCTCGTTAAAATTGGCTCCACACTTGTTTTCATGTCATTTTGACGATTTTGACGATTTGACGAATTTGAAGTTTAAATTTTGACGATTTATATTCCTAGACAGTTGTTTACTGTTGTTAATATTGCTTCGTCGGAAAAACATATCTTGCTAACGAAGTTCTCGTCAGTTACAATTTTATTCATCATTACCTCATCATCACCATCACACAGCCAAATTTGTCCACTGCCGGACATAGGCCTCCTCAAGATGTCTCCACCTTTCTCTGTCCTGCGCAACTGCAATCCAGTTTGTCGCTATTCTTTTAATGTCGTCGGTCCATCTGGTAGGTGGTCTTCCACGACTTCGCTTGTCTGCCCTTTTCTGCTACTCTAAAATCTTCTTTTGCCATCTGTTGATATTGAATTCGTTCCTCACATGTTGAACGATGTTGAGTTGCCAACGATCGTTCAACATGTGAGGAACGAATTTAACTCAATTGAGGGTCAGATGGTACCCGGGGCCTAATTAATGTGATATCTAATACATCCATGTTTATTATAATAATTATAGTTAATGTTTCCATGAGTGATTAAGTTTAAAGGGTTTTAACTCAAATATTTTCAATTATGGTGGCTTAGCATGTCAGCACTGATGATGATCTGTAATCAGATCGAAAACTAGTTCTGCTTTTGTGATGTGGCCCTTTTTAGGGAATTTTAATAAATATACCTTTTATAAAGGATTTTACTTATTTTTTTTATTTATGTGTGTATTCAAAAAACCAAAGTGACGAATGATATCAGAAAAATGGAAAATCTGGCAACATTGCAAACATCAAATTTGAAATATCCATATTGCAGAATAGTCCTATCCTGGTCTTTGTACAATGAGAACCATCCATTTGACAGATAATCAAGCCTTTTCAGACTTTTGGTCCACTCTGTATAAATATAGAATCTATGCATAATCTAAAGCTTGGTTTCTGGAATGTTGCATATTTTTCTTTTGTTACTTATAGTACCTACCTACTATAACTTTGGTAGAGCTAAAATAAAAATTTCCTTACGTGGTTATCATGTCAAATATTTTGTAGGCCTTTCCATGATACTCGTAACTTTTTTTTCTTGATTTAAATTTTTCAACAATTTCAGTCCAAATAAACGACATTTGATACTAATCCTTAAACAAATTTTGTAATCCAACCACATTTTAGTCCCTCCCGTGATCGAAGAAACACCTCACCCATGCAATCCATCACCATGCGGCGCAAACGCGATCTGTAAAGAACAGAATGGCGCAGGATCTTGTGCTTGCATACCAGATTATTTCGGAGACCCGTACTCAGGCTGTAGACCAGAATGCGTGACCAACTCAGATTGTCCCAAAGATAGATCTTGTGTTAACCAAAAGTGTGCTGATCCCTGTCCTGGGACGTGTGGAATAAACAGTGAATGTCAAGTATTTAACCATATACCAACGTGTTACTGTCTACGAGGATATACGGGAGATCCGTTTAGAACTTGTCATGCAATCGATATTTCTCGTAAGGATTCTTCTTTTTATCAAGTAGTGTTGAGATAAAAGGCGTAGCGTGTATGACAGTTTCATTGCGATACAACAAGTCGTGTAAATACAGTGAACTTTTGAAATTAGCAATTCGTCGGTCGAAAAATGAATCTTAGCCGAGAACATTTTCGAGCAATAATTTTTTATTTTACAATTTGCGGAGACGATTATCCCAACAGCAGTGTCTCTCTGAAATTAATTCTGTATGTGGGAATGAATCATAACACCAGTAAACTTTTTTCCTTTGTTGTTAAAATATTGAGAATCTTTCAACTACCTTTTATTTCAACACTACTTCTTTATCTCATTTTTCTACCTACGTATATTCTAAATTTTACTTTTTTAATCTAGCTCCACCAGTAGCACACATAGATCCATGTAGACCTTCACCTTGTGGACCCTACAGTCAATGTAGATCGGTAGAATCAAACGCCGTATGTGCTTGTCTTAAAGATCATATCGGATCTCCACCTCTTTGTAGACCTGAATGCACCGTGGCCAGCGATTGTGGTCAAGATAAGATTTGTTTGAACCAAAGGTGCAAAGATCCTTGTCCCGGTACTTGCGGATATAATGCTAGATGTCACGTAGTTAATCATAACCCAATATGTAGTTGTCCTGCTGGACAAACTGGTGATCCTTTCGTCAGGTGTATTAAAGAAGAAAGTAAGATAAATCATTGTAAGATAAGTCAAAGACCTAATCTAGTAATCTTTTTAGAAACTATTGAACCAGTTATAAACGAAAATCCTTGCGTTCCTACTCCATGTGGTCCTTACTCTCAATGTAGAGTTGTTGGCACTCAAGCTGTATGTTCTTGTTTACCAGGCTATGTGGGCAGAGCCCCTAACTGTCGCCCTGAATGCACCATCAGTTCAGAATGTCCCGGAAACTTAGCGTGTATCAATGAAAGGTGTAAAGACCCTTGTGTAGGCTCTTGCGGATTTTATGCTACTTGCGCTGTGGTAAATCATTCTCCAAATTGTATATGTGAAGCTGGCTACACCGGAGATCCCTTCGCAGGATGCTCCCTTATCATAATCGTAGAAGAAGAGAAGAACCCTTGCAATCCTTCTCCATGTGGAGCTAATGCTGTTTGTAGAGAGCAAAACGGAGCAGGGTCATGTACCTGTATTCCTGACTATTTTGGAGATCCTTATACAGGTTGTAGGCCAGAGTGCGTCACTAACGCAGATTGCGCAAGAGATAGAGCTTGTTTGGGTATGAAATGTAAGGACCCATGCGTAGGAACGTGTGGAGTGAATGCTGAGTGCAGAGTTGCAAACCACGCACCATCTTGCTTCTGTGTAGAAGGATACACTGGAAATCCAACAACAGCCTGTCATGTGATACCACCTAGTATGTATTTCTTGTCAGTTTGCTAAGGGGTATGCCTTTAAAGAACAACCAAATTGTAATGTTTTTAATTATATTCTACATGAATACTAAGCTCGACAAATATTACCAACATTGGCTTCAATATTTTTTAATCGTAGGGAATAGGGCATTCCAACATGTCAAAATTAAATCAATATGGCGGCTGGGATGCAAACATAAATGATATTCTGTTAGTTCTTAATGTGATTCAGATCATTTTAGTTATGATTCTTTGTAGTTTTGTTTTGTACAAGGATTAATTTAACATTTTCACTGGAAGAATTAATTTAAAAAGATAATATACCTCAGTTCTGTTGTGTATTGAAGTGTGGAATGTGAAGTGACCGTAATAAAGTTTAGTTTTATCGGCTACCATCAGTACTACATTTTAAACATAAAACTGAACTAAATAAATTATCACCTGAGAGACAAAAACAATGGTTAAATGCTATAAAATGTCGTATAAAAATGCTGCATAACTATCTATGTCCATGTTACTTACGCTTGGAAAACTTTCTTTACTGTAGGTTAACTCAGACTCCTGGAGATAAAATGAATCTATATTATTTATTTTGTCCATATTTTGCTTGTACCTACAAGCAGCATCTATATTATCTACCAACAACTTTCGAAAATATTTACTCATATTTATTTATTCACTGCTTAAAACTAAATAAAGTCGTTCAAGTATTTATACAACTAAAAACTACACAAAATCAACAACAAAATGTTCGGAAAATACAACTAAAAAACTATTAAAGTTAAAATTATTAAGAAGCAGAATATGGTACAAATATAAATAAATAAAATTGTTTCATTTTTGGTCTCCCAGCGGTGTCATAAACGCCAATGTTCTGAAATGCCCTATCAAATGCAGATCTAAAGCCATCTTTTTATGGAACAAATAAAAATAGTACCAAAAATTAAATAAAATTAAAACCCATGTTTAAGCAAGTGATAAAGAACGTAGAAGAAGTAGATAAAGAAGTTGTGAAACTAAAAATTTGTACAATTCGACTAAACTATAATTTCGAATTGTACATTTGGTCCTACGAGCCGGATAGGATCCAGCGACCTATGGATATTTGATACAGTTTATTTGATACAATATTGGCAACAATCTTATTGGCATACTTCTTAGTTAAAAACTCTTTACACTTTCTCACTCTTTCTATCTTTTAAGTTGAAGTTCCTCGCACTCAGCCTTGTCAACCCTCACCCTGTGGACCTTACAGTCAATGTAGATCGATAGAAGGCCATTCTGTATGCTCTTGTCTGCCAAATTATATCGGTTCACCACCAACTTGTAGACCTGAATGTATGATAAGTGCTGATTGCTCGTTAGACAAGACTTGCATCAACCAAAAATGTCAAGATCCATGCCCGGGGACATGTGGACTAAATGCCAGATGCCAAGTTATAAACCATAATCCCATATGTAGTTGTCCTTATAATTATGTTGGGGATCCATTCATAAGATGCGTTCTAGAAGAAAGTAAGGAAATCGTTGTGTTAAGAAATACTAATACATTACAAAAAGTGCTCTCAACAACTAGTCTCCTTATTTCTTATTGGTTCTATCTGTATTCATTTTTTATTGAACTTCAAATCTTTAGTATCGGAGATTACTGAGTAAATCAATTTAAATTATGATTCAAATTATTAATCTACTTGATGCTAGCACATCAAGCCAAGATTTTCAAAAGTGTAACGCTCATAAAGCTATACTACACCTAGGAGCCTTATAAAACAGTTGCAGCTTAAACATATTTCCCCAAACTTTTATCAGTGATGCCCACATTGGATCGTTCTAATCTCAGTTCCATCGCAGCATAATTGACCAGTTTTCGTTGTGTTTCATCTCATTGAACAGAACATTTCAAAGCAATGGCGGCAGAACGGAGCCCTGTGGCAATTCAGCCGTGGTCTTTATAGAGTTACCCCTCGCAGTGTTGATGTATCTATCTATGAAGTAGTCCTGAACCAAGTTCTGTAGATAGGGAGATATTCTCAAGTCGCCCAATAGTCTGATGATAATTTTCCAGCTAGAACTAATAAAAGCATTTCATATGTCGAGGAATAAAGCCATCATTCATCTGCTCCTACATATGAATATCTTCCTCTTGATTCTGCTTATAGCGTCTACCGCAGACTTTCCTTTCCTGGGCCCATACTGGCGGTCGGATGTGTCACCTTTTTCATTATCTCTATCTCCAGCATTTTACTCACAATAATCTCAAAAACTTCTAAGATATTTAGCAGGCATATAGTTCCATACGCCGCAGGCTCCTCTAATTCCGTTTGAGGTCTATATTATCAGGTCCAGGCACTTTTCCAGCTTTAATCGTCTTTCCAGCTTTCGTCACTCCTTCCCTTGTAAATTCAGTCACGGGTGACTCCACCTGGAGTGGCATAAAGCTTACTTCTTCCCTCTGTAGAAAAAGATCTTTGGATAGTTCTTTTTTTCGGCTTTCCTCGATCTTAAAGGAGCCTTCTGTATTTAAAATTCTTGAAAACCACTCAGTAGTCTTCCCTCCAATATTTTTTTCAAGATTTTTGCAAAATTATTTCTAACGTATCCTTTTTTCGCCATTTATTTCTCGCGCCAGCTCTTTCCTCATGGCTTTTAATATTTTTACCTCATCTTCCATCATTCATTCGGTGCCTCCCTCTGTCTCTCGTGACTTTCCTTCTTAGCTCGATGTAGCTTCTTATTTCTTCAATTCTCCTCGTCCAATAATAAGAACCCTCCTACCCTGCTGACTGCACTTCTCTGCCATATCTTTAATCTTCTCGTATCTATCTATGAAATTTCGTTGGATGTCCTTTTTGAGTCTTCTCTTGTCAAGATACTCGTATTTCGATCTGTCCCACCTTTGGTTGGTTTCGTTACGATTTCTCTAATTTAAAAAAAATGTACTTGTGATGAGTAAATATTTCTCCATCCAGAACGTACCGCTCGGCAACCTTTCTACTTATCGGCATTGTTGCCATTGTAACATCGATGTATGTCTGACTTTCTCGCCTAACGAACATTACCTTACCGTTATTGAGTACCACCAAAGTTGTTATTGTGGCGTACCATTATACCAAGGAGACCAATGTAGATGATTCTTAATAAATTGCAATCTTTGAGCATGAGTACCAAATTGTACCACCAAATTTGTTCTGTGAAGTACCACCATACCAAAGAAATCAATGTAGATGATTCTTAATAGATTGCAATCTTTGAGCATTGTACTTTGTTCTAATTTATCAGGGATGTGTTTATTCTCTCCAGAAGTTCCTTTCTCCTTTGCAGGAGGAATCCTAACAGCCTTCTTAATTTTTCTGGTATAGCTAGGCCAACTGTTCAATATTCCTTAATAAGTAAAGAGCACTTTTTGTAATGAATAGAGTAAATATCTTTCTAAACCAATATCTACCTAGGGCCTCCAGTAGTAGTACCAGAAAACCCTTGTCAACCATCACCTTGTGGTACCAACTCCCAGTGCAGAGTCATAGGTAATACACCAGCATGTTCTTGTTTAGCTGGTTATATCGGTCGTCCACCCAACTGCAGACCAGAATGTGTAATAAACGCTGATTGTTCAGGAAATTTGGCTTGTCAAAGAGAAAAATGCGCTGACCCTTGCCCAGGATCTTGTGGTGGCAACACTGATTGCTTGGTTATTAGCCACAGACCTGTTTGTACTTGTAAAATCGGATTCACTGGTGATCCTTTCTCTGGATGTAACCTCATTCCAAGTAAGACAATCGATATGAAAAATGTTAACCAAAAAATACTTATTAAACAATCTTTTAGTCGTTACTCCCACACCAGAACCGCATAATCCATGTAATCCCTCACCATGTGGTGCCAATGCTGAATGTAGAGAACAACACGGTGCAGGCGCTTGTATTTGTTTACCAGAATATGTCGGGGATCCTTATACAGGATGTAGGCCTGAGTGTGTTACCAATACTGATTGCGCAAGTGATAGATCATGTTTAAACAACAAATGTAAAGATCCTTGTCCCGGTACCTGTGGAATTAATGCGGAATGCCATGTAATCAATCACTCGCCATCCTGTTCTTGCCTTCCCGGATATACTGGCAATCCATTGACTTCTTGTAGGGAACCTCCAAAGAGTAAGCAAAAAATAAACCAACCATAGTCTATTCTGCTAAAATTATCAATTATTGTGATAAATTTAAAGCAGAGTACGATATATTTAACAGTTTCTTTAAACATATTTGTTATCCGTAGTTGAAATACCTAAAAATCCTTGTCATCCATCACCTTGTGGTCCATATAGTGAATGCCGCGAAGTAGACGGTCACGCAGTATGTTCTTGTCAGGCTAACTACATCGGTACACCTCCTGCATGTAGACCTGAATGCATGGTTAGCTCAGAATGCGCACAAAACAGAGCATGTATCAAACAAAAGTGTAGAGACCCCTGCCCAGGAACCTGCGGCTTAAATGCCAAATGTCAAGTTATCAATCACAACCCAATATGTAGCTGTCCTCCACGGTATACTGGAGATCCTTTCCTTAGATGTATCTTAGAAGAAAGTAAGCTTGGTTCTATGTCTTTCTCTATTTCATTTGTATTCTACTGTAGTTTGCTAAAGCTATATGTTTTGTTTTTGTATAAGAGATGTTACGAAGTTTTTGAGGAATGGCAACATTGGTGGGAAAAAGTCATCAAAACTGACATAGTATCTGGGGATACTCTATCATTGTATGGTACCTATACTACTAACCACTCTTGATCCAATTAAAATAAAATATATTTTACGTCTAATTCTGAATAAAAATATTATTAACCTTATCCAAAGCTACTGACCATAAGTAAACATAAAACATTACTTGGCCGTGAAATGTTTGTGCTGTCGCAATGTTTTCATGTACCTATATAAAACATTGACCAGAGTCAGGTGTAAGGCATTCGTATTTGTTCTTAGACGTGAAGATGTCGAAACAGTGTTAGATAGATCAGTACAGTCATTTGTTGATAGTTGTGGTTCGACACCGTTTTATATTATAAATATAATGTTGTTAAACTGAAGACGTTGACTACGAATTTATTTAACAAAAGCAGTTGTTAAAATACCAACCTTCTGCCTTTATTTACCATAATTTAATGAAGAAACTCAGGTTTAAAGACTTCCAAAGTCATCATCAAGGGATCATTCCGGTACGACTTGAACTGGCTTACCACCAGAATCCGAATGATCTGACCCCGAAGACGATCATCTAAACTCTAAACTAATGTCCGATAAAAGATTCCTGGCTACCATGCTAATTTTCTTAATCTTGGATTTTAAGTTAGATCGGCTCGCAATATATTTCCATTCTCGCATCTGTCTTGATTGAAAACTCCGATATTATTTAGAAATTACTGTAGGTGAATGAAAAAAAAACTAATTAAAAATAAAGACATCGATTGCTTTAACCAGAAGCAACTTGGCTGTATAAATAAATATTTTGATTATGCTTTTTCATTCGAAATTCTAAAACGCAACTTTTTAAGACCTTCGGAAATTTTTATGATATACAAAATAGAAAAAAAAATTCTACAGCATTGACACTTACTTACTATCATAAAAACGTAGAATCTGAGTGAGTCCCAACGTTTTAATGTTAGACGTAATAAGAGATCTGTCTAGGCGAGATAGATAAAGTTACTTTTTAAGAGACGGCAATCACTCAGACACCATTTAGACCCAATGAATTCTTTTCAGGAAGAGTCAGGAAAATTAAGATAGTTTAAAAACTTGGATTGTCTGCTAAGCAGGAGTTAGGACCCTGAGACTGAAATAAAGAGCAGAGTAGAGCAAGCCAGAAACCCTTTTTTAAAACTTCGTAAATATCTAACTGATCCCTGGATTTCAACCTGAGATACAAGATGCTAAAGTGTTAAGTTTGGCCTGTTCTTTTGTATGGAATGGAAGCATGGACGTTAAAGACCAGATCCATTAACAAACTTATAATATAATGGAAAGGCAGAGTCAGAAATGAGGAAGTATTCAGAAGAGCGGGCTTCCAGTATAAGGAACTTTTTGATTATGTAAAAAGTAAGAAGACCGCACACTTAGGACACACATTACGTGAAGAATGGTACACTTTGCAGCAACTAGTACTCGAAGGAAAGATATATAGTAAGAGAGGTCTAGGACATAAAAGCAGGACAGTAAAAGAGCCAGAAATTTTGATTAACGATAAAACGAAGAAGACTCGAATATTTGGGTCACCTGATGAGAGGACATAAATAAGCATTACTTCAAAATATAATGCAAGGAAAAATAAAAAGAAAAGGGAATCCAGGCCGTAGAAGAAGGTCATGGTTGCGGAATTTGAGAGAGTGGTTTGACTGCACCACTAATGAATTTTTTATGTCAGCTGTAAACAAGGTCAGGATAGCCTTGATGATTTCCAATCTCCGATAGGAGTGGCACAAGAAGAAGAAGAAGGATATAAAAAGATGTCATGTCTGCGTAATATTCGCCAATGGACAGGAATCCACAGCTATGAAATGCTTCGCAATGCTGCTAAAAACAAAATAATTTAATCCCGACTATCTAACATCTCACCTGCCAAGATAATGTACGGTAGACGTCTTTGCAGAAGTGCACGGCACCTTAAGAAAAAGAAAAGACGTCAATCACCCAGATCTTATTAGGACCAAATGACTTTTTTCTATTCCTGATCATCAAAACATGGTGGATCATAATTTCTCCTGGTTGCATTAATAAACATTTCTCTTCACTGGCCTACCTCAAAACTGATGTAACCATCGTATTATTTATAGATATTTTACCGTGCTTAGCAAACTACTCTAGATCTCCTCTATGCATGTTATCTATCCATCTTTTTTAGAAACGGCTGTTGAAGAACCTAGTGGTAACCCTTGCGTACCTTCACCTTGCGGTTCTAACTCTCAATGTAGAGTAATAGGATCTCAAGCGGTATGCTCTTGCTTGCCAAACTACCTTGGCAGACCTCCAAACTGCCGACCAGAATGTCTTATAAACGAAGAATGCCCCGGGAACCTTGCATGCCAAAACGAGAGATGTACAGATCCCTGCCCTGGGTCTTGTGGTTCTTTTACTTCTTGTACTACTATTAAACACACACCTATCTGCGAATGTTTTACTGGTTATACAGGGGATCCTTTCAGAGGATGTGTTCTACTACCTCGTAAGATTTGTTTTCTTTTCATTTTCATTTTAAGGATGTTCAAACACTCAACATAAAAACTAATAAAACAAAAAAAAATTTTCACTCTTAATCATGCAGATATAATAGTGATGGTGAATATGGTGATTTTTAAATTGTACCGTGTAATCAGTGACCGTGATTTTTAGATGACAGTGATTTTAAACGGTAACCACCATCGCCGTTCTTTAATGTACAGTAACAGGTAGTCACAGTAAACACGATCGTGATTACTCAGTATTAGGTTATACATACTATAAAAACATATTGCTGATATTTAATATGTTTAACGCAACTAGATGGTCGACTTATTTATAATATAAATTTACAATACTAACACTACAGAAATCCTTTTAATAATCACTACAAAATGCTCTTGACTTTTTTCACAAAATTTTCTTCCTCTTTAAATATATATAAATTCGGGTTCAAAACGTCCTCCGACGTTGTCCGATGCCTTGTTGCCAATATCTTCTATCATTGCAGTTTTCATCTTCTAATCCTCGTACACTCATTGATCGTCTTACTCCTTGTATCCATGTCGTTCTTGGCCTTCCTCTTTTACTGTTTTCTGTAGTTATCGATTTCATAATTTTCTTTGGCAGTCTTTCCTCCCCCATTCTCTGAACATGTCCGTACCACGTTAATTGTTTCTTCTCAATGCATTCTACAACCGTTTCCTGTAAGTTCATTCTTCGCTTTACTTCATCATTTCTAACCCGGTCCAATCTCGATGTTCTACTTGCTCTTCTTAGGGCGTCCATCTCAGTAGCTTCTACTTTTTGTTTTTGGTGTTCCTTTATTCTCTATGTTTCGGATCCGTATACCAATGTGCTCTTAATCATGGTGTTGTATATTCTCATTTTTTCTTTGTTTCCCTATCTCGGTACTCCACAAAACTCCGTTCAATGATTTAATTATCGTTCTTGCTTTATTTCTTCTGCTCTTAATTTCTGCATCGTCAGTACCTTCCTTGTTAAAATTAATGCCCAAATACTTATATTTATCACAGCTAGTTATTTTCTGATTATTGTCCAATATCATATCAGTTGAATCCTCACCTAGGCATAAATATTGTGTTTTTTCTACATTCATCTACAATCCCCATCTTCAATTTGCGAGTCATATATTCCAAATCTTCTTTATCGTTTGCACATATTATCTCATCGTCTGCAAACTGAAGGGTGTACAGGCAGGTGTTGTCGTCGATTTGGATGCCCATTCCACTGCATTTTCTTTTTCATATTGTAAGGGCTTTGGCGATATAAATCTTAAACAAACTCGGTGATATGCAACATCCTATTCGTAGACCTTTGTTAACTGTAAACAAATCTGTTATTTTGTTTCCTTTTTAAATAAAACTAAAAGTAACTCTAAAATATCAAGTGATTTTTTTGTATATACTTATGAATTTTTTTATGGAAAAAAAATATTCAATAAGTTTGCAATAACACAAAATACCTTGTATTTCACAGTTTCTAACAATCACTGTTGGAAAATCACCAGATCTTAGTAATCGCTTTTCCTCAAATCGCAATCGCCTAGAATATCGTAGTATTTATTATAGAAACACGTTTTGTGAGACAGCGAGCGTAAAAAAATATGATAATGATATAAATATCTGGTCACTGATCACTGTTATCGAAGTTAGCCAGGAACGACAGTTCTATGTGGTTTATAAATCACTGTGATTAAATCACTGAGAGTGAAATCACAGCCCATCACTAAGATATAACAAATACATTGGTTTCCGCACTTTTGTAGCCAAAAATTATTTTTAATTGCGATTCATCTGTCTGAAACGAGACCTGTCATGGGCGATGCAATAGCGGTTAAAGAGCTTTTCCAGATAACAACAGGATTAGAAAAGAGTACTTTGACTGTTGTAGCAAGATCTTTGACAATGTACAAACAAACATTTCATTTTACTAGTGCAAAAGTTTTTGAACATCCTTTTACTATTGTAGATATTTATACTATATTGATACTTTTATATTTTCTTACCGTTTTAGATACTTTTATATATTCTATAATCATCTTTTAGTATTGTAGATACCTATTAGGTCTGGATCCCGCGTATGAAAAAAAGTTGATTAATAGCAAGCTGGAAATTTGTTAATAGCTTAAGGGTGTCTAGTCGGATAAGCTTTAATATATGGGAACACTAAAACAGGGGCAGTTTTAATTGTGGAACAAGTTAAAAATTTGGAACGGTCGCACCACGAAAACGGCACATTTATTTTGTCCGACAGAACAGACTTAAACTCTCCGAACAGAGATTAAACTCTCATGCCAAAATCAGACTGCTATTTATCACCTGTCACAATTCCTGTCATTTGACATATTCTACATGTTCCACTCATTAAAACGCCCATTTGGTGATAAATAGCAGTCTGATTTTTGAATGAGAGTTTAATCTCTGTTCGAAGAGTTGAAGTCTGTTCTGCCGGACAAAATACATGTGCCGTTTTCGTGGTCTGACCGTTCCAAATTTTTAAGCTGTTCCACAATTAAAACTGCCCTTGTTCCAGTGTTCCCATATATCAAAGTTTGTCCGACTAGACAGCTAGATAGCTATTAACAAATTTTCAGCTTGCTATTAATCAACTTTTTTTTCATACGCGCGATCCAGACCTATATATTATGTAGATACTGTTATATACTCTTACTGTTTCAGTTTACCTTCTTTATTCTTTACCTCTATACTATATTTTTAGCACCTACTATTACCGAAAGCCCTCGAAACCCTTGCAACCCTTCACCTTGTGGAGCAAACGCTGTATGTAAAGAAAGAAATGGAGCAGGGTCTTGTAGTTGCCTTCCAGAATACTTTGGCGACCCATACAGAGGTTGTAGACCCGAATGCGTGACTAACTCAGAATGTGATCGTAGCAGAGCCTGCGTTAATAATAAGTGTATTGACCCTTGTCCTGGAAGATGCGGAATCAACTCTGAATGTAGAGTTATCAACCACGTTCCGTCTTGTATTTGTATCACAGGCTACACAGGCGATCCGGCTAGTAGATGCAACCTTATTCCGCCTGGTGAGAATCATTCCTACCTGCGCGCCAGAGAAAACGGGCCACCCATAGAATATAAAAAATTTTTGATCTATTTATGTTTTTCTTATTTATATCAAATTAAGTGTGTTGTATATTTAGTCAGTTATTCTTGAAGCACATAATCCGACATACCACTAATACCAAATTAAAAAGTGCGTGCTGTTAATGCGCCCTTCTCCATTAAGATGAGATACGTCTGCTTCAAAAGAAATCCCTGCTCAAAACATTACTAAGCCACCATATAAAGCAACCTTGTGTGACCGAGTGCTGAGTATGTCTTGTTCTACTGCCATTCTTCGTTTTATCTCCGTATTTCTAATGCGATCTATTCTTGTCACTCTGCAGCCTCTTCCCAAGAACTCCAGCATTTCTATAGACCTTATTTCGACGATTTATACTATAAATTGATGTTCTAAAATCATTCATAAACAATGCTTTTTTTAAATTGTCTATAGTCCAATTGGAGTGTTCACAGGAGCGTGAACGTCTTTTGTGAGCAGCAGTAAGTAATGGCTCCTTTGACAATGGCAAGCTGTCAAACCCTGTTCTTTTAACCTTCATCGAACAGTAGAAGTAATAAAAGCCATACGATCATCAAAAGATGGCAGAGCGACTGGTCCTGATGAAATTCCAACTGAAATATAGAAGCTTATAAATGATAGCAATGTTTTAGAGGCTATAACTTCGTTTTTCAATACCATTTATACCAGCGGACAACTTCCCAATGGCTGGTCTAATTCACTGTTTATAGCTCTACCTAAGAAGACAACAGCAAAAACCTGTACTTATTATAGAACCATCAGTTTGTTAAACCATTTATTGAAAATTTTTTCTGAAGGTAATACATGGTCGTATCTACAATAAATGCGAGGAATACCTGGATGACACACAATTTGGTTTCCGTAACGGGTTTGGAACGAGAAAGGCATTGTTTGGAATGAACGTACTTGCTCAAAGATGTCGAGATATATCTGTAGACGTATACTGTTGTTTTATTGACTTCCAAAAGGCATTTGATCGTGTTAAGCACTCTATATTGATCGAAGTTCTAAAAGACATAGGCTTGGACGGCAGAGATGTTCGAATATTTGCAAATTTATATTGGAATCAAACAACATCAGTTTTAGTAGATGGTGTGGAATCACAGGCTCTTAATATTAAAAGAGGAGTGTGGCAGGGATGCCTCTTGTCACCACTGCTTTTCAACGTTTACTCCGAAAGAATTTTCAGAAAAGCTCTTTCTGAAAAACAAGAAGGAATACTTTTGTTCACGGTGAAGTCATCAATAATTTGCGATATGCGGAGGATACAGTACTCCTAGCTTCTAGTCAAGAAGATCTGCAGACACTACTTGATAGTATCGTTGAGAGTTGTAGGGGGGCAGGTCTGATCTGAACATACCTACGGAAATCCAAAATACTCGTAATAAGTAAACAGCAGCATATAACACCGTCTATTTATGTAAATAATACCAAACTTGAGCAAGTTGATAAAATCGTTTACCTTGGACAGCAACTAAATTGTAGCGCAGAAAGTCACGGCCAAATTAGATCTAGGATAGAGCAGGCTAGAGCCGCTTTTAGAAGGATGTCCAAGGTGTTATGTAACAGAGACCTAAAATTGGCATTAGGGATCCGCCCACTTCACTGCTACGTGTTCTCGGTCTTACTTTATGGTGTCGAGTCCTGGACTGTGAATAAAATCGATCTAAATCTCCTTAAGTCTTTCGAAATGTGGTGCTATAGAAGAATTTTAAAAGTTTCCTGGGTGGAGAAGATTCGAAACTCCACAATACTAGAACGTCTCAGCAAGACTACTGAGATCATAAAAAGCATCAAGCAGAGAAAGCTGGAGTATTTCGGACATGTAATGATAGGTCCCAAATATAGGTTGCTACAAAATATCATGCAAGGAAAAATGGCAGGCAAACGCAGTCCAGGACGAAGAAGAACCTCATGGTTGAAGAACTTGCGAGATTGGTATGGTGTTGATGCCTCTTGTCACCCCTGTTTTTCAACGTTTACTCCGAAAGAATTTTCAGAAAAGCTCTTTCTGAAAAACAAAAAGGAATACTTTTGTTCACGGTGAAGTCATCAATAATTTGCGATATGCGGAGGATACAGTACTCCTAGCTTCTAGTCAAGAAGATCTGCAGACACTACTTGATAGTATCGTTGAGAGTTGTAGGGGGGCAGGTCTGATCTGAACATACCTACGGAAATCCAAAATACTCGTAATAAGTAAACAGCAGCATATAACACCGTCTATTTATGTAAATAATACCAAACTTGAGCAAGTTGATAAAATCGTTTACCTTGGACAGCAACTAAATTGTAGCGCAGAAAGTCACGGCCAAATTAGATCTAGGATAGAGCAGGCTAGAGCCGCTTTTAGAAGGATGTCCAAGGTGTTATGTAACAGAGACCTAAAATTGGCATTAGGGATCCGCCCACTTCGCTGCTACGTGTTCTCGGTCTTACTTTATGGTGTCGAGCCCTGGACTGTGAATAAAATCGATCTAAATCTCCTTAAGTCTTTCGAAATGTGGTGCTATAGAAGAATTTTAAAAGTTTCCTGGGTGGAGAAGATTCGAAACTCCACAATACTAGAACGTCTCAGCAAGACTACTGAGATCATAAAAAGCATCAAGCAGAGAAAGCTGGAGTATTTCGGACATGTAATGATAGGTCCCAAATATAGGTTGCTACAAAATATCATGCAAGGAAAAATGGCAGGCAAACGCAGTCCAGGACGAAGAAGAACCTCATGGTTGAAGAACTTGCGAGATTGGTATGGTGTTGATGCCTCTTGTCACCCCTGTTTTTCAACGTTTACTCCGAAAGAATTTTCAGAAAAGCTCTTTCTGAAAAACAAGAAGGAATACTTTTGTTCACGGTGAAGTCATCAATAATTTGCGATATGCGGAGGATACAGTACTCCTAGCTTCTAGTCAAGAAGATCTGCAGACACTACTTGATAGTATCGTTGAGAGTTGTAGGGGGGCAGGTCTGATCTGAACATACCTACGGAAATCCAAAATACTCGTAATAAGTAAACAGCAGCATATAACACCGTCTATTTATGTAAATAATACCAAACTTGAGCAAGTTGATAAAATCGTTTACCTTGGACAGCAACTAAATTGTAGCGCAGAAAGTCACGGCCAAATTAGATCTAGGATAGAGCAGGCTAGAGCCGCTTTTAGAAGGATGTCCAAGGTGTTATGTAACAGAGACCTAAAATTGGCATTAGGGATCCGCCCACTTCGCTGCTAAGTGTTCTCGGTCTTACTTTATGGTGTCGAGTCCTGGACTGTGAATAAAATCGATCTAAATCTCCTTAAGTCTTTCGAAATGTGGTGCTATAGAAGAATTTTAAAAGTTTCCTGGGTGGAGAAGATTCGAAACTCCACAATACTAGAACGTCTCAGCAAGACTACTGAGATCATAAAAAGCATCAAGCAGAGAAAGCTGGAGTATTTCGGACATGTAATGATAGGTCCCAAATATAGGTTGCTACAAAATATCATGCAAGGAAACATGGCAGGCAAACGCAGTCCAGGACGAAGAAGAACCTCATGGTTGAAGAACTTGCGAGATTGGTATGGTGTTGATACAAGCATGCTATTTAGGGTGGCAGTGACTAAAATTAAGGTAGCTATGATGGTAACCAACGTTCTGAAAGGACATGGTACATGAAGAAGAAAGAAGAACAGTAGAAATGCTGATTATTACCGGTCCTTGGGCTTGCTGAATATGGCTGTTAATAATATATAACATTTTAGCAGTTTGCGTCCACTCTCGCAATGTACAAGTGAGAACACGATCTTCTCTGACTGTTATCTTCCTTTTGGCACCCGTACCGTCTCACAGTTGAGGAGATCTTGTCTTAAGAAATCTTTGGTAAGTTCATCCATCAACTGCACCCGAACCAGGTCGCAGTTCATTCCATTGTCTTGCCACATCCGTTTGGCTGGCTCCATTTTCCAGCAATGTAACAATCTGAACAGCCTTTCAATATTTTTCCATCGTTATTAAGAAATATACTTCATTGTAAGGAGGCCAATGTAACTCTAAGATATCTCAGGAACTCTTTAGAACATTACAATAGTTCACATAGTTCTCAAAACAATCAAGTCCGTGAAGCTTCATTGATTCATGAATAGTTCTGAGGATTTTATGGTTTAATAGGCTTTGCGAATTTGTTTATCTCTTCACAGGCTTGGTTTAGCCTCTCAGTCTTCTTCTTTGAAGTGCCTCATCCTTTAAGGACATTAGCGATCATCATGGCTCTCCGTTTTCTCATTACACGTGATAAATTAACTTAATTAATATTAAACAAACAAAGTAAAAGAAAATGGACAAATACAAAAACAAATATAAAATTTCCCCAATTTTGTGGGTGACCTGTTTTCTTTGACACGGAGTGTATTTAACAACAACCAACTGGAAGGTTCTATCTAACTTCTACCAATTTGTAGTTACTCCTAAACCGACTCAACCGTGCCAGCCTTCACCTTGTGGCCCAAATAGTCAATGTAGAGAAATAAACGGCCACGCTGTATGCTCTTGTATTACTGGTTATATAGGCTCTCCCCCAATGTGTAGACCAGAATGTATAGGCAGCTCTGAATGCGCCCAAGATAAAGCCTGTATTAATCAAAATTGTGTGGACCCTTGTCCCGGTACTTGCGGAATCAATGCTCAATGTAGAGTAGTAACTCACAACCCCATATGTGTATGTTCCTCTGGTTATACTGGCGATCCGTTTACATCCTGCTCCAGAATACAAAGTAGGGGTAATTCACATTTAAAATGCTCCCCTTTTGATTTCGGATCTTTTTTAGTGTATAGTATGTAAAATGTAGATTGTAGATATATCTATAGCATGAATACTTTCTCTCAATTCTTTTATACTTTCTTTACGAAAATATATTGGAAAATACACAATTACTTCCAACAACTCTTTGCTTTAAAATGACGAATCGGTTGCATATTATGTGACTCCATACCAACAAGGTTAAAGAAATAAATTTAAGACTTATTCACAATCAGTTTATTGTACCTTGAACGACCGGTTTCGAACACTAAACTTTCGTGTTCATCGTCAGGTTTTCGGAAAGGTTATTTAAATGCTAAGATTACAAATTGCAACTATTAGAGTTCCATCAGGTAGGTATACTATAAACTATAAACTATGCCAATATTATATACAGTGAGGACATTTGAGTTGGAATAAATTCATTTTCTCGAGAATGGGCGACCCTGGAAATAAATCCCGCAATAGGTCGATTTTTATTTTTAAATTATAATTTTTTGGCATATACAGTATGTCCCTGTAAGTTGTATCCATATGGAAAACTTTTTTATTATTAATTTTACGAAAAAAAGTCATTCCTCATAAAAAGCTCTGCATGGTCCAAAACCTAAGATTCAACCATCAGATATCAAATTTTATGAATATTATACGAGGTATGTCAAAAAGTTTGAATTTCACTCAAGAGTAAAGTAGCTTTATTTTTCACAATATTGAAAATTGCTATTATGAAAAGTTGTTTGGAACTAAAAACTATATTCTAATATGTAATTACATCCTTCTATTTGAAAATTTTTTTTTTGAAAAATTATGGATAACATAACATTATTTTCAGTTATTTCAATTCTGATAACTCTTTTATTATTAATTTTACGAAAAAAAGTGATTCTTAATAAAAAGTTCTGCATGGTCTGAAACCTAAAATACAACCATCTTATGTCAAATTTTATCAATTTTATACAAGGTATGTCAAAAAATATGAATTTGGCCCAAGAGTAAAATAACTTTATTTTTCACAATATCGAAAATTGTTATTATGAGAAGTTATTAAGAATTAAAAACCATGTTTCAGTGTGTAATTACATCCTTCTTATTGAAATATTTTGAACTATAAAGGTACTTTACTTGTGATCTAAATTTATCTTTTTTGATACACCTCGTATAAAATTGACATAAGATGGTTGTATTTTAGGTTTTAGAGTATTTTAGACCATACTGAACTTTTTATTACGAATCACTTTTTTCGTAAAATTAATAATAAAAGAGTTATTAGAATTAAAACTACTGAAAATAATGTTAGTTATCCATAATTTTTCAAAAAAAAATTTTTTTTAATTAGAAGGATGTAATTGCATATTAGAATATAGTTTTTAATTCCAAACAACTTTTCATAATAGCAATTTTCAATATTGTGAAAAATAAAGCTACTTTACTCTTGAGTGAAATTCAAACTTTTTGACATACCTCGTATAATATTCATAAAATTTGATATCTGATGGTTGAATCTTAGGTTTTGGACCATGCAGAGCGTTTTATGAAGAATAACTTTTTTTCGTAAAATTAATAATAAAAGAGTTTTCCATATGGATACAACTTACAGGGACATACTGTATATCATACTAGTGACGTCATCCATCTGAGCGTGATGACGTAATCGATGATTTTTTAAGTGAGAATAGGGGTCGTGTGATAGCCCATTCAAAAGTTTATTCAATTATCTATTCACTAATATAAACACTAACATAATTAATTTAAACAGGGTGCCTAAAAATGTTTTTTTAATTAAATTAATTAAGACAAAAATAAGAATGTATGTAATTTATTTAATGCAAAATATGTTTTACTGGCCTCAGAAATCGGAAAAAAATGTTAATTTAAAAAATAAACATTGCTTTTCGCTTAAATTAAATGTTCAAACTGCTAAGAGGCAGGCGGGTAGCGGCTTTAATATTGAATTTTAGCGAAAAACAATATATTTATTTGTCAAATAAACATTTTTTCCTGTTTTAGTTCAACAGTAAAATGTATATCGAATTAAATAAATTATATACATTCTTCTTTTTGTCTCAATTAATTTAATCAAAAAATATATTTTGAGCATCCTGTATAAACAAGTATGTTAATGTTTATATTAGTGAATAGAGCATTGAATAACCTTTCAAATGAGCTATCGCACGACCCCTATTCTTATTAAAAAAAATTATCGATTACGTGGTCACGCCCAGATGGATGAGGTCACTAGTATTGTATCTATATATGCCAAAAAATTATAATTTAAAAATAAAAAACGACCTGTTACGGGATTTATCTCAAGAGTCGCTAATTCTTGAGAAAATGAATTTATTCCAACTCAAACTTCCTCACTGTATGTACAGTTTGAAAGCGTAGACAGTTTTATTGTCGGTGACTATATAAATTCACCTCCATTATCTTATGAATGTTTATACTTCTCTCCCATTATTAATTAGTCTGACTACAGGCAACTAAAGGTATAAATAATACGCATAAACTATGATTTGGGCAGAATAGTTTTTGTATCTGATGTGAAAATTTTTTGATTAATCTTGTAAGCTTTTTTGTGCAGTTTTTGTAGTGAAACACTCACGTTGTGGGTTTCTCACGTTATTTCAAATTTCCCAGAATAGCAGAGATTAAACTTGCCGAAATAGTTCCTCCTGAAAGAGGGGTCTTACAATGGTTTAGTGTGATTCTTTGAATTTATTCCTTGGTTTATTTGGTATATCTGTTATCTGTCGATAATCTATCTATCATCTATCTAGTATTTGTATTCATATCCCCTTCTAATAATGTTCATGATAATGAGCAATAAGGACTTTGCATTACTCTTGTATTAAGACGGCTTTCAATAGCAATTTCTATATCAGTAGCTTTCCCCTATGTCCGTTTTTTTCATACTTTTTCCTCCAGAGACAATCCATAATTTCTGATGTGCAATTAAGCTGCAATATAGTACAGCATGTAGTTTAGTATGCACCTATGTAACTACACTATGTGCATTGGCATATAAGTACAATTTATTAACTCTTTCAAACTAAGCAAACATGCATAATTTATAGTACATATGCCTGCTAGAATCTTGATAGTTGTAATCTGTAGTTTTTAGCATTTAAGTAACTTTTTCGGAGACCTGACGAGTAGCATCAAAATTTTGTCACTGCTTTTATTCTAAGATCTAGTAGTGCTATTATAATGTAACCGATTGACATAATTTTATAAATTTGAATCTATAGCATACAAAAGCATTATGTTAGATGGTGAAGGTGTATTGTCCAATATATACTCCTCTCCGAGATCAAATGGGGGCTCTCTATAAAACTGTATATTTTTTCCTGTATCTCTAAACTATCTTCTTTTCTAGTAACTACGCCTAAAGACATAGAGAACCCATGCGTACCATCTCCCTGCGGCGCGAACTCCCAATGTAGGGTAGTTGGTACCCAGCCTGCATGCTCTTGTATACCAAACTTTATCGGTCGACCTCCCAACTGTCGCCCAGAATGTGTTAATGACTTGGAATGTGCTAATAATTTGGCATGTAGAAACGAAAAATGTATAAACCCTTGTCAAGGTTTCTGTGGCCTTAATGCCCTATGTACTGTTGTCTCGCATGTACCTGTTTGCTCTTGCCTGCCTGGATACCAAGGAGATGCTTTATCTTCTTGTACTATCACACCTTTGAGTAAGACATTTTTTCATTTATTCATGGCATCAGTCATTTTTGCTACACTTTCAGCTTCTACAGGTTATTTGTAAGACTACCATAAACTAAAATATTTATCCTTACAGCTACAGAACGTACTCCACCTCCAACGCCATGCACTCCTTCTCCATGTGGACCAAATGCGGAATGCCGTGAGAAAAATGGAGCTGGAGCTTGTTTGTGTCTTCCAGGTTTCCATGGAGATCCATACGAAAGCACTCGAGGTTGTCACAGAGAATGTGAAGTCAATGACGACTGTAAATCTCACCTGGCTTGCATCGCATTCAAGTGCGTTGATCCTTGTCCGGGTACCTGCGGAACTTTAGCAGAATGTAGAGTCAATAACCACATCCCAACATGTACTTGCCTACCAGGTTTTACCGGAGACGCTTTCTTCCAATGTAAAGAAGTCAGGATAATTCCTCCAGAAAATAAAAATCCTTGCCAACCAACACCTTGTGGACCCAACAGCCAATGTAGGGAACTTAACCAACAAGCAGTTTGCTCATGCTTACCTAATTACATAGGATCTCCACCAGAATGTAGACCAGAATGCGTGGTTAGCTCTGAATGCCAACTTGATAAGGCTTGCATCAATCAAAAATGTAGTGACCCATGTCCCAATACGTGTGGATTGGGAGCGCAATGTACGACGAGGAATCACAATCCTATTTGTGCTTGCCCACCAGGATATACGGGAGATCCATTCTTGAGATGCATTCCACAACGTAAGTTTAAAAAAGATATTTATTAAAAGTTCTTTACAACCAAAATTTACACTCAATATCATCATGTGACGATCCAAAAAACTTTTGATTGTTTTAAATTCTATTTAATTCAGAAAACAGTTTAAATTGCTTCCGTTGCCGGAAGAGATATGGATAGTGGTTCTTTGGATCATTCTTACTAGCACTTAAACAAAAATAAACATTTTGAATCTTATTTATTCTATTCCTATATAAAAGGCATTTTTGGGACATTTTTTAAACGCAAATTATAACCTGATACCGGGTCGCATCAAAGTTATTACTTTCTAAATTAAATGGAATTAAAAAAAAAATAAAGAATGTGTGTGTACTTTGTACGCACGTAAGAATTTATACGTCTATTATAATATAATTTCAACGAAATAAATATACCTACTTAACAGTTACAATACAAAAAAATTAACAATAATTACCAAAAATGAACCAAAACTTAACAATGCCAAATATTAAAAAAAAAAAGAAAAAAATATGAATCTTCCGGGATCTGAACCCGCAATCTCGCGATTTTTTGATCTCTGGTCCAATGCTCTACCAACAAGGCCATCAAGCCGCATGCACTTACCTTTCAGATATACATAATTATACATCACGGTGACAAGTTAAATATAAAAATAGATGTTTTATTATTTTACGCCCAAGGAAGACAAATCCAAAGACACAAAATTATAATAAAAAACCTTTTAAACCACCTTTTTCAAATTGCGCAAGTTGTATTATTAATATTAATGTTAATAAATGAAATATACATATTTTGACGTTTCACAATTTGACAATTCACTTTTAACTGCAGTGCCTTAAAAATTTTAAAGCACTAGTGCCGTAAAGTCATGATACAATAACCCAAGATACGACACGCAGCGTTCCCAATTTCGTTCAGGTCGCGCATGACGTCACGTTGTGAGTAGATCCTTTACATTTCGAATGCATTGTCATTATGATTTGGGGATTTTAGCTTTTAATATCACTTGTGAAATTTTCGAGAAGTGCTGTTTTGTTTAGTATGATTAAATATAATTATTGAGAACATAATCTAATAATAGAAATCAATTACAAACATGATTTTTTATTATTAGGCAAGATACGTCTCATTAGGTATATATTATACTGTATAATACACAGCGTTGCTCTCTACTGTTGTTATGAAGCTATTTTCTTGTGGCATTTTTGTAATTAATTATTTTTAATGGGAAATAAGCCACAATTTTACCAAAAAAAAATGATTTTATTAACGTTTCCACGTCCAAATCGGATGCCGTTCTCAAAATACAAAAAATATTAATGAATTAAACAAAAATGTTGTTGGTGAATAAAAAATTCTTCTAATAATTGATTTAATCTGACTCATTTATATCGGCAATTCAGACATAATATATTATACATTTTAAAGTAGAAGACTTTAAAATGATATTGCCAACTGTTCATTCGATTACATGAAATCAACCCTAACTCAAGAATATCAGTCACAAAAAAAATGATAGCATGTGGTCTGTCTTTAAAAATACAACCACATGCAACGGTGACAGTAAAATTCTCGCATTAGAGATTTCTTAGTAAATCACGAGTGAAAACCAGGAAAAAACCTCGTAATACTATCATCACATCGTAAGTATTATGTCTTACTATTATTATCGTAAGTATTATATTAGAATCTGGTATTAGTTTTGAGAGTAAACTAAAGTAAGACCTAATACTGACGATGTCGGGATGGTATCACGAGGTTTTTTCCTGGTTTTCCCTCGTGATTTACTATGGAATCTCTAACGCGCAAATTTTACTGTCACCGTTGCATGTGGTTGTATTTTTAAAGGCAGATCACATGCTATGATTTTTTTTTGTGACGGATATTCTTGAGTTGGGGTTGATTTCATGTAATCGAATGAACAATTGGCAATATCATTTTAAAGTCTTCTACTTTAAAATGTATAATATATGTCTGAATTGCCGATATAAATGAGTCAGATTAAATAAATTATTAGAAGAATTTTTTACTAAGCAACAACATTTTTGTTTAATTTATTAATATTTTTTGTATTTTGACAACGGCATCCGATTTGGACGTCGAAACGTTAATAAAATAATTTTTTAGTAAAATTGTGGCTTATTTCCCATTAAAAATAGTTAGTTGCTCTCTACCAGAATCCACTTCGCCTTTTCCCGCTTTGGGTAGATTTTGGTATGGAATAGCTTTTTTTAAGGCATTGAAAATTTTTAGAAGAATATCCAAGCAGCTCGTGTTTCAGATTGCGTTCATAATCGTCGCTGTTACAATGTGTTGAACAGATATGAGCGTTGTTAACGTTAAAATTGTCTGCACGTTTACGTTTACATAATTGTTTTCACACACATCGCACTTTTTTGTCTTTTGGGAGACTAAAAAAACTTGATATTCGTATCGAAACCTTGTGATTGATTGTCCACATTACAACCAAACACGGCACACCTCATTTTTAATAAAAGTTTAACAAATTATAAGTAAAATTCACCTTAAACAAAAAAATAAACACCGTTTACTATACGACAACACTGAATTTAATGTTGTTCTACTCACAGAGTGACGTAGCTACGTAGGCCCCGCCCACCGACTCTATGTCATATCTTCAGTTATTGTATCATGCCGTAAAGTAGCATTTTTAACGCTCCTATGGAGTCCTACAAATTGCATTTTTAACACGTTTGTAGAAAAATATATTTTAAAAAACTAATATATTCTTTCCACACCTTTTCTGGACTGATACATACATAAATTAAAACATTTTGAAGTATAACTTCAAAAATATAATATGAAAACTATTTAAAAAGGCAGTATAACTATTAACTAACCTTTGTTGTTTCTCTTCCCCATAGATAATATAATACTCTAGATTGCGCCTTACGATCTTAAAATGGGTGACGGTTGCGACAGAGATAAATGAGCCTATTTGGTCGGTAGTCTCTTTCTAATTCAAGGGGAGTATCGACGACGTCACTAGGGAGTTTTTGTGCACACAAATACGTAAACGTAACGCATCTTTTTGACATATACGCTTGCGCATTAATGGTTGAACTCCCGTATCGCGATACGTATTACCTAAGGTTATGGGCTGGTACGTTAGGTTCATACGCATCCCTATCGAGCCGAAAGTCACCGAATGCACACGAGGATCTTGCCCGATTACCTACCAAATGAACATTTCATCAGCGTACTACCCATTTATAAACATTTTAAGGTTATATATTGGTTATTGGTTTAGTCTATTTGAGTAAAATTATTCTGTGTTTGTAATTGGAAATTGGAACTTCATAATAGATTTAAAATTGTATTGTTTTTAAGTTGTCTATTAGTAAAGCAAAACAAACAAATCTTGTATTAATTTAAGATATACAGTGATCACCACAATTAATAACTAGATAAACAAATGACCTAGTTTCAGTAAAATTTTCAAATAAATATTACCAAACTATTTACATTATACTGGAATTCTGATGTAGGTACAATAATTTACAACTAAAAAGTAGGTATCAACAAAAATAAAAAAATTTTAACCTAAGGAAAAATAATATTTTTATATTTAAATAGAAGCAATTAAAACCATACAATTTCATCATTCATTTATCTTTTTTTACATTTGTATATTAATTGTATATTGTGTGAACATTGTTTTATTTTTTAATGTCAACGGAATTTAAAAATGACTTTACGATTTGCTTTACGTTGCGTTAAGGCAGTTACAAAAACTACCTATTTTAACATTTATCCTTTACGGCACGTTAGTTGCTTTACGTATACGGAGATGCGTACGTTACGTAGCAACAAAAACTCCCTATTATCCTACTCTGTCGTCGAGTATTTTAGATAGTTTGACAGTTCGAGCGGATGGCGACGAGAACTGGGCTCGGATTACGTACACTCGATACGCATCGTATCCGCCATGTTTTACCGTAGCGCCTTATGGGAAAAAATGGCGGATACGATTCGTATCGAGTGTTCGTAATCCGGGCCCAGGTCGTTTGTCTTCGGACGTGGATAATCCTGGTTCGAATCCCATACCAATCTTTACTTTGTTTATTTTTTATTTAATCAATATTGCGTTTGTTAGATATTATTACATCTCTAAAGTAAATCTATTCAAAGAAATATATAACAAATAAGAAAAACTGTGTAGGTACCTATAGATTTTTAAAAATATAAAAGCCAATGTTATTTTTTTAATAAGTTAATTGTAGAATAGTATAAAGTAATTGCTAAAAATATTCGTAAAAAATTACCAATAATTAATATCAACATAATGTACCATCGATTTATTAATTGAATCGGTCATTTCAAAAACAACATGAGTCACATATTCCTAATTTTACAGAAGAGCAAAGAAAACTAACTATATAGTCGAAAGGTGGATGAAATGGATGACATCAAAATTCAGAGTTATATTGTAGTTTTGTTCCTAATGTTTTTACTGGACTGGTGTCGTTTTTGCACACAACGTTTATCTTAAAGGAGTCTATTCCTCTCAAAAAGTTAGTTTCTGAAAATTGTGGACTTTGCTGTTTTTGAAATGACCGATTCAGTTATAAGTAATTAGACATTATTTTTATTTATGAAACTATTGTTACAATTTTTTAAAAAAGTAGAAGCAAAACAAACATTCACATCATTCGAATAAGGACGAATATATATTAATAACGAATAACTTTTATTTTACTATGCAGTTCACAAATTATGTATTCCAATATTAACTTACTATACATACCTACATTTATTATCTGCTAGATTTACTTAGGTCCATTTTTCAGATGTAAAAATATCTAATAAACGCAATATTGATTAAATAAAAATAAAAAAAGTAAAGTTGGTTATGGGATTCGAACCACGATTATCCACGTCCGAAGACCAAAGACCATTTCCCGTCACCACCCGCTCCAACTGTCAACATATATTACTCGATAAAGTGCGATATTCACGTCGTCGATATTCCCCTTAAATTAAAAAGAGACTACCGACCAAATAGGCTCATTTATCTCTGTCTCAACCGTCACCCATTTTAAGATCGCAGGGCGGAATCTAGAGTATTATATATCTATGCTCTTCCCATAAATTTTAAAACGCAAAAACCATACATAACCAAACCGTCAACCGTCCAAACCACAGCTGCGCTACAGCTGCCATATTGGATAATTTTTGACATGTCATTTGAACATCCAATCAGAACAAAGTTATAATGCGCATGCGCCGGGATCGTAGGTTTTAACATATAAAAATTCACCCTCATATCGCGCGTAAAGAAGTATTACTTCAATCATTTTTTGTTGATTATTACGATCATGGATCATACTAAACCACTTGCTTAATATTTTCAGCTATCACGGTCGAGCCAGTAACAGAACGTCCAGCATCTTGTTATCCGTCTCCTTGTGGTCCCAATTCGCAATGTAGAATACAAGAAAACACTCCAATATGTTCATGTTTGCCAGACTATCTAGGATCCCCACCAGAGTGCAGACCAGAGTGCGTGATAAGCACCGAATGCGAGAGTCAACATGCTTGTATCAATCAAAAATGTAGAGACCCTTGCCCGGGTTCTTGTGGAGTTAACGCCCAATGCCACGTCATCAACCATTTGCCAATTTGTACTTGTGCTGAAGGCCATACAGGTGATCCTTTTACGCAGTGTAATCTGATACCGAGACAGACAGAAAAACCGAGACCTCTGGACCCATGCAATCCTTCACCTTGTGGTCCTAATGCTGAATGTAACAATGGAATATGTACTTGTCTTTCTGAGTACATCGGAAACCCGTATGAGAGCTGTAGGCCAGAATGTGTTCTTAGTTCAGAGTGTCCAAGAGATAAGGCTTGTATCAAGAACAAGTGCCGTGATCCATGTCCAGGAACGTGTGGTCAAAATGCAAGATGTGACGTCATCAATCACATACCAGCTTGCTCCTGTCCTGATACACTCACAGGAGATCCATTTACTTTGTGTAGAACAATAGACGAGATCAAACCAAGAAAAGACACTTGCAGTCCTTCACCATGTGGACAAAACAGTCAATGTAAAATCATCAACGAGGTTGCGGTTTGTTCATGCTTGCAAGGCTACCAAGGAACTCCACCATCATGCAGACCGGAGTGTGTTGTAAGCTCTGAGTGTCCTCCTAACAGAGCTTGCGTTAACCAGAAATGCATTGATCCATGTCCAGGATCTTGTGGACTAAACGCAGCCTGTGAAGTACGAAACTACAGTCCAATTTGTAGTTGCAGAGAAGGATACACTGGCGATCCATTCCAGAGCTGTAGAGTAATCATTATTGAGCCGACACCTCCTACGCCAATTGATCCGTGCAGACCTTCTCCTTGTGGACCTAACTCTATTTGTAGAGCTACAGGAGACAGTCCATCATGCAGCTGCGCTCAAGGGTACATAGGTACACCTCCTAACTGCCGACCAGAATGTGTTATTAATCCTGACTGTCCTAGTACTCAGGCTTGTGTCAACAACAAGTGCAAAGATCCTTGTCCAGGCTCCTGTGGAGTAAACGCTGAATGCGTAGTCATTGCTCACACAGTCTCTTGTACGTGTATAGCAGGCTTCACAGGCAACGCATTCCTTCAATGCGTACCTCAACCTGAAGAAAAACCGAATCCTTGTGAACCTTCTCCTTGCGGACCAAATGCAGAATGTAGACAACGGAACGGAGCTGGTTCTTGTGTGTGTATCCAAGATTATTTCGGAAATCCCTATGAAGGATGCAAACCAGAATGTGTATTGAGTTCAGACTGTGCGACCAATAGGGCTTGTATCAGGAATAAGTGTGTAGATCCTTGTCCTGGAGTATGTGGACAAAATGCTGAATGTTCTGCAATTAACCATGTTCCGACCTGTAGTTGCGTAGACAACTTTGTTGGAGATCCATTTGTGAACTGTCATCCTGCTCCAAGTAAGTATTTTAAAATATTAATGGTTTCCTATATAATACAGTAAAACCTCTCAAGAACGGCCACTAAAAATTAAAGAACTATTGTGGAAAATAATTTCTTAATAGGAATGGTAACTTGATATTACAGTCCTCTATATTTCAAATTAACCTCTGCAGACTCACCACAAACTGATTTAAACATTATATTATGACGCTTGCTGAAACTTTCCATCCATCTATTTGATGCTGAAAAATTTTCCACCTTCAAACAGCACACTGCCTCAAGTCCGTTTTCTTTAAGTAGTGCTCCAGATATTGGAATGGCAAAATTATTTTTGGTTTTGCAAAACCAATCGTAGATGACTTGATCTTCCTCATTTTTTCTCCTTTCTCTTGTAGTTCCTTCTCCTATCAGGATGGCTATCATCACAGGCTGCTTCAGAGCAGCCGCCAGTCCGCTCTGAAAGGACCCACTGAGCTGCAACTATACCACTCTCTTAGGTTTCTCAGCCAGGAAATTCTTCTGCTACCTATGGATTATTTACCCTTAATTTTACCTTGCATTCTCTCTCTCTCTCTCTCCTGTCGTTTCCCCATTACTGAGGATCGTGATTTCTTCCAATATTCCTAACAATGTTTCTCCATTGGTCTCTATCTGCAGCTGCTCTAAGAGCTTCGCAGAATGAGTTTCCAGCTGAATGCTTTATTTGGTCAGACCATTTAGTTGGTGATCGTTCTCTTGGTCTTCTCCCCGGAACGTTTCCAGAAACAATTAATCTCTCCAAACTGTCGTCACCTCTGCGAACCACGTGACCAAAGAATTTCAGAATTCGTTGCAGACATATTGTGAACAGCCTTTTTTTAATATTGAGTTGGTTTAGAATGGAAACGTTTGTCCTATGAGCTGTCCAAGGTATGCGCAGCATTCTTCTCCAGCACCACATCTCAAAGGCATCAATTTTTTGGCGCTCGCATGCGCGAAGGGTTTAAGTCTCTGCTCCGTATAGAAATACTGAGAATACAAGGGCATTCACCAGTCTCATCTTGAAATTTTGAGAGATAGATCTGTCTTTCCAAACTTTAGTTAGGCGACTCATCGCATTTTTTGCCGTAGCAATACATCTCCGAACTTCTGCTTCACAGTTACCATCGTTAGTTATACTAGACCCGAGATAGACAAAGGTGTTTACTATCTGGTATTCCTGTAATATGTTAGTCAGTTGAATAGTGTCAAATCTGTCGACCACCATTATTTTTGTCTTAGCTTTATTGATTTTCAGACCAACTTTATTGCTTTCGTATTCAACTCTTCGCAGAAGATCAAACATTTCTTGCTCATTTGCTGCTATAAGTGTAGTGTCATCAGCAAATCTTAAATGGGAGATTTTCCTACCAGCTACTGTTACTCCACCGGCCCATCCTTCTAAAACCATCCTCATGACATGTTCACCATAAATGTTAAATAAGTCAGGTGACAACACGCATCCTTGTCTAACACCTCTCTCGGTCTTGAATTGGTTTGAGAACTTCTGATCTAGTCGTACTGTCGCTATATTAGACTGGTACAGATTTTTAATAAGTGTCACCAGGTGCATTGGTGCGCCCATTTCTATTAAAATTGACCACAGATTTATCCAGCTTACACAATCAAATGCCTTTTGGTAGTCAACGAAGCATATAATCATAGGTACTTGAAATTCTCTAGACTTTTCAATGAGTTGTCTTAGGTTCAGGATTTGTTCCCTTGTACCTTTACCCTTTACAAACCCCGCTTGTTCCTGAGGTATTTGGTAATGTAGATAGGGTTTTAATCCGTTTTTTGGTGATATGCAACAAGATTTTACTAGCATGTGTTATTAGTGACAGTGTGCGGTAGTTTTCACATCTGGTAGTAGTTCCTTTTTTGTGTAGTGGGATATAAATTGAGGTACACCAATCAGATGGCCATTTTCCTGAATTCCAAATAGCGACACAGATAGAATGGATGATATGACTTTTCAAAGTCTTTTTTACCACTGATGAAATAACTATTACAACTAAATATCAAAATGGTGACGAAATATGATTAATAAATGAGTAATTAACTTTGTATTTTACTTTCTACTTTGGTAATACCTTATTAATTATACAGGGTGTCCAGAAACTCTACCAACAGACGAAGACAGGAGATTCCTTAGATATTTTCAAGAATTTAACCCAATCCACCTAGTCCGAAAATGCTTCCTAAGGGAGCTAGAGCTATTTGAAGATGGCGTCTGGTAATTAGTTTTCCTTAAATATCTCTAGAACGCTTCTATTTAGAAAAACGAAAATTGATACACTTATTCATCTTCCAAAGATAAATCGATCCCATCCATTGCAAATTTGTCACCTAGTAACTGTAGTATTTCACATGGTATTGAATCAATGCCTGGGGATTTATTTCTCTTTAGTGATTTAATTACATCTTTGACTTCAGCGAGTAAGACAGTAGGTTCTCTAGGGTAGTCAGAAGGCCAATGATTTTCTGCTGATACCTCGTTATTTTTATATAGCTCGCCACAGTAGTTTCGCCATGTTTCCAATATTTCCTCAGTATCGGTCTTTAAATTACCTTCCTTATCTATTACAGACCACGTTTGAGGTTTAAATTCTCTGGTAAGGAGTTTGATCTTCTGGAATAAATCCCTCGGTTCATTTCGACAGCCTCTATCTCTGTGCATATTTGAGAGATGTAATCAGCCATGTAACAGAAAGAGCCATGGAAAGACAAATGCTGAACATTAAATTATCAGACAGGAAAAGAAACGAATGGATCCGTAACAAAACAAAAGTGAAAGACGTCTCTACCCAAGTAGCAAAGCTTAAATGGAAGTTCGCCGGACACACCCTACGGCAGAAGGATGAAAGATGGACTAAGATGGTAATACATTGGAGACCATGGAACCACAAACGAAAAAGGGGAAGGCCACAGATGCGATGGTCAGATGACCTGGAGAAACACACTGGGTTAAAATGGATGCAAATTGCCCAAGATAGAGAGGCATGGAAGAAGGAAGAGGAGGCCTATATCCAAGGATGGATGTTTAGGGCTGATTAGATAGATAGAATCAGCTTTATCTTTGCGGCACTGTTTTCTGATTTCTCTCGATAACGCTCTGTATTCATCGTTTGTTCCGTATCTAGTTTTATGTTGTTGCATTATGAGCCTTAATATCTCATATTTCGCACCTCTGGTAATGTGCCCTAAATATAAAGTTCTTTATCACCTCGCAATCGTTTTGTAGCCTTCTTAACACATCTGCATTTGTAACTCGTTGGATTCATGGTATTTTTTCAAAATTCTTCTAAAGCACCAGATCTCAAATGCTTCCAACTTCTTTATATTATCTACTTTTATTGTCCAGCTTTCCAACTTCTTCCAACTTCTTTAATATTCGGTACAACAAAGTCGAGAACACGTAGCATCTTAAGGCTCTTATCCTCAGCTCCAGAGGAAGGTCTCGATTTACAAACATTTTTTTTTTTTCATTTTTATAATATCGTTAATTTGAGTTTTTCCAACCCCATATATCCAAATTTCGTGAAATTAAACAATACTCTTCAGTTCATTTGGTCAAGGTGGCCGTAAATACCAGATCATAAATAAGGAAATCTAGATATAATCAATTTGGGAACTTTTGAAACTGGCAGTAAGTACGGGTGGCCGCTTTTGACAGGTGGCCGTTGACACAAGTTTTACTGTAATAGCTTAAGTAACTTCATCTACTATGCAAAGATATTAGTAACAATATTAACAAAAATAAATCTTGTTTTAGCTCCACCAGAACCAACAGAAACTGAACAACCTTGTTCACCAAGTCCTTGCGGTCCCAACAGCCAATGCAGAGAAGTAAACCACCAAGCTGTATGTTCCTGTCTTCCCGATTTCATTGGCTCCCCTCCCAACTGCAAACCCGAATGTGTTGTCAGCTCAGAGTGTCCACAAGATAGAGCGTGCCATAAATTCAGATGTGCCAACCCTTGTACCGGCTCTTGCGGTATCAGTGCCAATTGTCAAGTCATCAATCATGCCCCCATCTGTAGTTGTAAGGCTGGCTTCACCGGAGATCCATTTACTAGATGTTACGAAATCCCTCCTACACCTCCCAAACCAAAACCAGTCGAAAATCCCTGCATACAATCACCATGTGGACCAAATTCTGAATGTAGAGTCGTTAACGAGCAAGCTTCTTGTAGTTGCCTACCAAACTACTTTGGATCACCTCCAAATTGTAGACCTGAATGTTTGGTAAACACAGATTGTGCTTCCAACTTGGCTTGTATTACTGAAAAGTGTAGAGACCCATGCATAGGTTCCTGTGGATTTAACGCTGAATGTAGAGTCCAGAATCACATCCCCATATGTAGCTGCTTACCAGATTTTACAGGAGACTCATTTTCCGAATGTACTAGGATCATACCGACACCAAAACCAAAACCTGCTGATCCATGCAACCCATCTCCTTGTGGCCAAAATGCTGAGTGTAACAATGGAATTTGTACCTGTGTAACTCTCTACAGAGGAGATCCATATTTAGGATGTAGACCAGAATGCACCATGAATTCAGATTGTAGCCCTAGACAAGCTTGCAGCAACTTGAAGTGTATTGATCCTTGTCCGGGTACTTGCGGACAGAATGCTGTTTGTGACATTGTCAATCATATACCAACTTGTAGCTGTCCACCAGGCCAGGAAGGAGATCCATTTGTACAGTGCAGAACTAAGAGAATAGGTAAACATACATTTTTATCATTCTTTTTATTAAGAGACGTGTTCAGTTGAAACCCATTGAAAAAAATTATTTACAAATATATCTACAAATCGTTACCACTAAAATTAAGGTACATATCCCATTTTATCACCAATCGATGTGTACCCTGCTTAAAGAACTATCGTGGCTGTTGCTCGAAGAATTCTTTTACAAACTCACAAGGTGATAAATCGGGGCTATAGGGTGGATCTTCCATTTATATGGTTGTAAATTTTGTTTCACTTGTGTTACGTCAGTATAACGTTTACAAACATAACTAACATTGCAGAATGTCAGTTTAATGATTAACATTGTTTCCAAGGCTAACATAACCAAAGATGAGTTTCAATTGCACAAACGTTTATATTAATATTTTGTGGTTCGTTATACTGAATTTCCTTATTCTTTTAGAAATACCAATCAATCCTTGCCAACCTTCTCCATGCGGTCCAAACAGCGTGTGCAGAGTTAACAATGGTGTAGCTGTATGCTCATGCCAACCAGGTCTCATAGGAAGCCCTCCGTCTTGCCGACCAGAATGTGTCATTAGCGCTGAATGTCCTTTGAATCAAGCTTGCTTGAACCAGAAATGTGTGGACCCTTGTCCTGGAACTTGCGGAATCAGCGCCAAATGCCAAGTTATCAACCACAACCCCATCTGTAGCTGTATCCAAGGAAATACTGGAGATCCGTTTGTACGGTGCTATCCGGAACAAAAAGGTAAGGATTTTTAATATATTTTGTATTAATATAAGAAATTATATCTAAATTATGTCATCTAAACTGCTAGTGGTATACCATAGCACTCCATTAATTGCTTTCAAATGGTGCTATCTTTTCCTGCTCTAATCAGTTGTCTAATCATTGCCTAAGTAAGATTGTTTTCCATGCAAATCAATTTCAATTTATCTAATAAACTTTTCCTATGATTGCTGATTTAATTGCTCAGAAATCCCTTTTGGTTCGTTCTCCCAGCTGCCCCTCTCTGTATAATGGCACTACAGCCCAAATCGAGCTTTGACCTCCTCCAAACTATTCCTCCAACTTTTCTGGTACCGCGTCCATATTCTCTAGGTTAGCAAAATCCTCCAGCAAAATTTGCCACTTCTTCCTTCCACCTTTTTGGTGCTCTTAATTTTTTTTCTTGTACCCTGAATTTTATTATCTAGGGCTCTTTTCGACAATATTTCGGCCTCTATTCTCACTACATAATGAACCCCTCGAAGTCTTTGAAGTTAAATGAATTCTGAGACCGTCGTTTCTTTGAACAGTTGGTAGAGCTCATGGTTGTACCTGGATCTCTTTGCTTCGATTTTTGTTATAGGTTACAGAACACATGGACGAATGAAAAATAAGCTTTGTTTCCTTTTACTATTCTTCTTTGAATTTATTTTTCTTCTGCACCATACGTTCTTAATGAAACTCTCATAAATGTGAAACTTTATGCAGTTTCAATATCTCTAATTCATTTATGAGTGAGTCTCTTTACTCTAGTTCTTTCCTGTATTAGCTTTTTGTCGTTTGATATTCATTTCTTGTCCGGTCTCTTTTGCCCTTGTTTTAATTGTTAATATATTTCTCTCGCCTCTTCTGTTCTTCGAGACATAATGCTGATGTCATCGGCATAGGCGGTAATCTGAATTGATTTATTTGTTAGCAGATTTGCTCTTCTTATATCCAACTATCTTGTCACATATTCGAGTGACAGATTGAATAGTGTCAGTGCGAGCCCGTCTCCTTACTATAATTCGTTGACTATTGTTCTCAGTGTACTCTTTATTTTTTCGTGGTTTTCCCACTGATCTTCTTCTACTTAGGGAACTATTTCTCGACATCTTTTTATTTATTGTATACTCTACTTTATTTGTAATATTTGGCTTATGAGGTAGTTCCATTCTACTCTTCTGTTTCTTAATGTTCTCCACTTTGTATCGCCGTTGTATATCTGTACTTACAGCTCTGCACCATATTGTTTTACCATCGATTTTTCTAAGGGTTTTCATGTCTGCTGTTTCAAGCATTCTTTTTTTCCTCTTTGTATCAGGTGGTGTTTCTGACGCATATGTCATTATTGGTCTGATGGAGGTTTTACAAATTCTGCCTTCCATTTATTTGCTTTTACTAGTCAGATATCGTTTGTCAAAATGAAAAAGTTCCTATGCAGCCGGGACATAAATATAAACTTAAGAACAGGAATGTTAAGGGCTATGTTTTCTCCGTTCTGCTGTACGGCATGGAAGCTTGGACACTGAAAAAGATAAACATCAAAAACATTGAGGCATTCGAGATGTGGTGTTACAGGAGAATGTGGAAAATACCATGGACAGAAAGAGTAACATCAAGATGTTTTGCTAAATATGAAGGAATGCGAAGTCATAAAAACCATACAAACGAAAAAACTGGAATATCTAGGCCACATAATGAGAGGAGAAAAGTACTCTCTGCTAAGACTCATAATCCAAGGAAAAATCTCGGGAAAGAGAAATGTGGGACGTAGGAGGATTTCCTGGTTGCGAAATTTAAGGGAGTGATATGGGTGCAGTTCGATACAGTTGTTCAGAGCTTTAGCCAACAAAGTTAAGATTGCTGTGATAGTAGCCAACCTCCGATAGGAGACGGTACTGCAAGAAGAAGAATTCAGATATATTTTGGGGGGTGTTAAAAGTATAATTTGGTATAACTTGTGTCTATTGAGCCGTAGGCATTTGAAATCTATGAATATGTTGTGGAGGTCAATATCGTATTCCCACGATTTGTTTAAAATTTATCTTTTGTTCGAGTCTTATTTAACAGGTGCTTCTGATAAGTCCGTTTCGTTTGCAATTATTGTAGTCTTTTATTAGGGGGTTATTTATGTATACTTTTGGGGGTGTGCCGCTCACCTGATTAAATATTTTTGTAACTAAGATAATAACAATAATGCATTATTTTTGTTGCAGAGAAACCAGTGCCGTTAAATCCGTGCGATCCGAGCCCGTGCGGCCCGAACTCGGTCTGCCAAGTCCGCGGGGAAAGCCCGGCGTGCTCGTGTCTCGAGAACTACATCGGCTCCGCGCCGAACTGCCGACCCGAATGTACGATAAATCCCGAATGTTCGCGAACGCTCGCCTGTATCAACCAGAAGTGTCGCGATCCGTGTCCCGGTAGTTGCGGGTCTAACGCGTTGTGCAGTGTCATCAACCACAATCCAACTTGTACGTGTGTCAATGGTTTCACTGGGGATCCATTCCAGGGCTGTGTTCCAGCGCCAGGTAGGATTTTTTTTAATTTCGATGTTTTTGCTTAGAATTTGCATGTCTGAAAGTGAGGAACAGTAGCGAAAGAAGAGAGAAGATTGCAGCAGATCGCTAGTTCGTCGAGGAGATGCATGATAGGTTTTTAAAATTATCTATTCTAAATTATCATAATGAAAAAACTTAATTTAATGAAATCTAACTTAACTTAAACCGATACGGTTTTATAAAGAAAAATTGTTTGTTAACTTATTTACTTGCAGATTCAATTGATTTACAAAACTCTAAAATAATTTATCTTATTAAATATTATTCTTAATCAGTCTTAGAACAAAAATATATAAATTAAAAATCATAGAACATCAAATAAGACGGTTAAAATTTAGGTATCGACATCGAGATAAAAGAAGAAGAAGAACCAGCAGCGCTCCTACTGTTTCTTACGCAGACTGTATAATTCATTAAAAAGTACCAATATATTTGTATTATTCAATATAACATGAACATTCAGTTTGACTTCAAAAACAATATGACTTAGGATCTTTGAAGGTTCTGAATGAAACAATTGAATGAAAAGTTTCCCTATTTTCTAACCGTCCCTTTATTACTTTTTGAGTTTTGTTTCTTTAATTACTCTTGCATTTCCATCTGTTTACTTATATTGATTGTATAGAGCCACAGAGAAGAATTATAATTTATGTTGAGGAGAAAATTTAATATCTGGGAGTACTTCTACAAAAACCAGACAGACAGAAGAAGATTCCTTTAGCCCAGCCTTTTCAATAAAGCCTATTGTGATATTTCTACGAAGCCGTAGGGCTCGGGTTGATAATGTTCAAACGTATTAATCCTTAGCCTATCCCACTCTGGGCAGTTATACATAACGTGTTCCGAAGTCTTATCATCAGCCTGGCAAAACATGCAGTACAGAGAAATCTCTATAGCATAATTTTCTGCTTGGAAGATAATAAAGTGCTTATATAGGCTTTTACTAAGGCTTAGCCTTGGTTTCCCTCCGTATACCCCAACTCCAACCCATTCATCTATTTTAGAGCCGTCTTTATACCAGCATTCTTCTTCTTCATGTACCATGTCCTTTCAGAACGTTGGTTACCATCATAGCTATCCTAATTTTATTCACTGCCACCCTAAATAGCATGCTTGCATCAACACCATACCAATCTCGGAAGTTCTTCAACCATGAGGTTCTTCTTCGTCCTGGACCGCGTTTGCCTGCTATTTTTCCTTGCATAATATTTTGTAGCAACCTATATTTGGGACCTCTCATTACATGTCCGAAGTACTCCAGCTTTCTCTGCTTGATGCTTTTTATGATCTCAGTAGTCTTGCTGAGACGTTTTAGTATTGTGGAGTTTCGAATCTTCTCTACCCAGGAAACTTTTAAAATTCTTCTATAGCACCACATTTCGAAAGCCTCAAGGCGATTTAGATCAATTTTATTTACAGTCCAGGACTCGACACCATAAAGTAAGATCGAGAACACGTAGCAGCGAAGTAGACGGATCCTCAATGCCAATTTTAGGTCTCTGTTACATAACACCTTGGATATCCTTCTAAAAGCGGCTCTAGCCTGCTCTATCCTAGATCTAATTTCGTCGTGACTTTCTGCGTTACAATTTAGTTGCTGTCCAAGGTAAACGATTTTATCAACTTGCTCAAGCTTGGTATAATTTACATATATAGACGGTTTTATATGCTGCTGTTTACTTATTACGAGTATTTTGGTTTTCCGTATGTTCAGATCCAGACCTGCCTCCCTACAACTCTCAACGACACTATCGAGTAGTGTTTGCAGATCTTCTTTACTAGAAGCTAGGAGTACTGTATCGTCCGCATATCGCAATATTGATGACTTCACCGTTCACAAGTATTCCCTCTTGTTTTTCGGAAAGAGCTTTTCTGAAAATTCTTTCGGAGTAAACGTTGAACGAACCAGCATTGATCTGCCATTATGAGATCCATTTGTTCAACTCCCATTCGTCCCTTCCTGGAAAGAGGATGGTAAACCACAGGAGAGGGGAGAAGACACTCCCCTGTGGATACAATAGTATAAAATAGTGGATATCCCTTTAGATACTACTGCATCATAAAGATAATTTGGTGCAATATTAAATGCGCCTTCTATATATACAGAGGCGGTTAATGCAATATCTCCATTATTAATGGAGTGTTTGATTTTATGAACTACTCCGTCGAGTGCTGTTTCTGTTGATTTTCGTTCTAGATATGCATGATGGTTGCCATTAAGTGGATTATTCGTCAGTGGCTCTCCTTTATATGTCTATCAAGATTTTTTCCATTGTCTTCAACAGAAATGATGCAAGATATTTTGTGTATTTACATAACCCATAGAGTTGTCCAAGTCTTTGGTATTTAACCTAGTGCTATGCTAGCCCTAAAGAATAAATATTCCGTCCTCCCCTCCTTTTCGCTCTTCTTATCTCTATTGTATTCAGTAAGAGTTTTCCCTCTCTCCAATTCTTTGGATTTATTCGATAGAATTTTTACTTCTTATCTCAGTTTTCTCAGTTTTCTGCTCCACCAAAGCGTTTGTCTTTTAGTCGTCTTGGTTTTGATTGGGCAGTTCTCCTTGTATGATGATCAATATAAGAGTATTATAAGACTAAATAACAACTGAAAAAATTTGCAATATATTGGTATTTTTTTATTTTTTTTTATGTTTTGCATGCTGAGTTAGATTTTAGAAAAGTTTTTCGTATTTTAAAGATGTACTTAAAATGGTATATTTAAGATCCAGATACATAAACTGCATAGTATTGATGAATTTTTAATAAAATAATGAAGAAAGATGTTTGCTATAAAGTCAAGGTATCTACAGTGCACAGATTCTAAAGGTGTCGGTGGAGGATGGCGTCTATGCGCAGTATTCTAGTCGTTATATGAGAGAGAAAGTATTCAAAATAATGAAATAACAAATTTTGTATTACTTGATATTTCATTATTTCGAATAATTTCTCTCTCATATACCGACTATATTACTGCGCATAGACACCATCCTTCATAGGCACCTTTAGAATCTGTGCACTGTATGTAGTGCTACTCTCATCAATAAATGCTTGCACAATATTTAAAACACGAAAAACTTAAACACGATATAGTTAGCTTGCATGGCTGTATATACTAATGCTTTATCTGCACGACGGGGATTAAAAAGGTAAGGAATATCCCCCACCGATAACAAGGAGCTTCAAGGCAGCCTGATACCTATTGCAATCCACATGCTAAAGCCAAAACAACCCCCACCCACCCCAAACAAACTATAACACTGCGCTTAATAAAATTGGTTCACGAGCGTATAAGCCGACTACCCCCCTTACCCCACTCAACAAAGTGATAAAATAATAGCTTGCCCGGTGTACCCTACCCTGCCTCAAATAAAAACCAAAAAGCTTGTTTCGTAAAAGAATTATAGTCACTATACGGTTAACCCCCGAAATTATACCCTAAACAAAAACTTTTTTACCAAACAAGCCCATAAGTTATAACCACAAATATGCTTACCCACCCCTGCCCCAACAACAGCTAATTAAACCCCCTTGAAAAATTGGTGATAAAATGCTTACTTCCCCCACAAAACAACAGCTAATGTGCGGTCACAATATAATGCTTACCCCGACAATAAGGTTTTCCCTGAACTTAAAAACAGCTTATAAACTATAGTCCCTAAACTGGTGAATAAATGCTTATCCTTGCCCTAATAAAGAGTGAAAACAGCCAATAAATGCTTACAAGTGGTCGAATTTGTGCGGTTAATAAATGCAATGATAAATTTACATGGTACTCACTAGCTTTAGAGCACAAAATAATCCCTTAATCGAATTTAAACAACAAGATGGCAACTGCAGCTTTTCGCTTACCACGGTTTGACCTAACACCTTTGATTACACATTCTAATTCCCTGTTTCGTTATTATAGCCATCATACCTCGTCCTGAAACAATAAATCCCTGCGTACCATCACCGTGTGGTACCAACGCTATCTGTAGGGAAAGAAATGGAGTTGGTTCATGCCTTTGTCCCCCCGATTATCTTGGAAATCCCTATGAAGCCTGTAGACCTGAATGCGTCCAAAGCTCGGAATGCCCCTCCAATAAAGCTTGCGTCAGGAACAAATGTCTTGACCCCTGTCCTGGTACCTGCGGTCAAAATGCCCTATGTCAAGTCATTAACCATAGCCCCAGTTGTAGATGCTTCGAAGAATACACCGGAGATCCATTTACCAACTGCGTTCTGCTGACAAGACAACGTAAGATATGACTTGTTATTTTAATTACCCTAAAAATCTAACTAATCCTTGATATTTAGCAACTGAAGTAAAACAACCTTGCCAACCTTCCCCCTGTGGACCCAATAGTCAGTGTAAGGAAGTCAACGACCAAGCAGTGTGCTCTTGTTTGCCAAACTATATTGGTTCCCCACCAGGATGTCGACCAGAATGTTTGGTGAGCTCAGAATGTCCAGCAAATCAAGCCTGCATTAATCAAAAATGTGCTGACCCATGTATTGGAACCTGCGGATTGAACACCAAATGCCAAGTTATCAACCACAGTCCAATATGTAGCTGTCAGACTAGCTATTTAGGAGATCCCTTCACAAGATGTTATCCTCCTCCTCGTAAGTTTGTTTCGAAAATAACTAATAACCAAAATTCAGGAAGTGAAAAAATAGTATATCAAAATATGTAAAATGTATTTTTATTTCCTTAGCTAAGTAAGCGCTTTCGACAAAATTGCCGTCATCGGTGCTAATGATGGTCAACAGAAGGTAAAAGTACCACTACTTAAGGTTGTGTTCATGAGCATCTTAATAGCATCTAGTTGTATTACAATTTTTTATTTAATCATGTTATGCACTATAGTTGTTTTCTGAACAACCCCCAAAAGAAAAAAAACGGCCATAGAAACGTTAAAAACACATTAAATTTTTTTTATGACATTGGTTTATCATCCAACTATCTTGGCCGAGGAGAAACAGCTGACTAGATTAGGTTTCTCCTCGGCCAAGATGGATGGTGATACACCCACCCCATGAAAAAAGTTTTAATGTATCTGTAACGTTTCGTGGCCATTTTCCTGTTTTTTTTTTATTTGGTGTTGTAGGGAAGACAACTATAGTGCCTACATGATTAAAAAAATATAATACAAACGGATAGTATTAAGATGCTCATGCACATAACCTCATGAAGTGGTACTTTTACCTTCTACTGATCATTAGCTCCGATGATGACAATGTTGTCAAAAAAGTTTATCTAAGGAAATAAAAAATAATTTTTACACACTTGGTTATTCTATTTTTTAGATTCCTTGATTCATTCAATTGTCAAGTGACTCATTCAGTCTTTCAACCAATAATCAAAAGACTAATATATACGTTTCTGTACTTATAGCTCCGGTAGTTACTGAAATTACAACTGTAGTACATCCATGCACTCCATCACCTTGTGGTCCAAACTCCCAATGTAGAGAAATCAGTAACTTACCTTCATGTTCCTGTCTACCAGAGTTTATAGGTGCTCCTCCAAACTGCAGACCAGAATGTAGCATTCATTCCGAATGCTCCAGCAATTTGGCTTGTATAAGACGAAAGTGCATTGATCCTTGTCCTGGTGCCTGTGGTCTTAACGCAGTCTGCAACGTTTTCAATTACCACGCAACATGTTCCTGCCCATCTGATATGACTGGAGATCCATTCAACAATTGCTTCCCTAAACCTCCTGAACCTGTACCTGCAGTTACAGTCAATGATCCTTGTAATCCTTCACCTTGTGGAGCCAATGCACTATGCGAAGGAAACGGAAGGTGCGCTTGCATCCAGGATTACCAAGGTGATCCTTACAGAGGTTGCAGACCAGAGTGTGTTGTGAATAATGATTGTCCAAGGGAAAGATCTTGTATCAGGAGGAAATGCGTGGACCCTTGTATTGGAACCTGTGCTAGCACTGGAATTTGTCAAGTCATTAATCATATTCCAATGTGCAGTTGTCCACCAGGATCTACTGGAAATGCCTTCGTAGCTTGCCGTACGATTGAAAGTATGTATTATTGTCAAAATCTGGTTAAACCTCTCTTGAATCATGTATGTTGTTGAAATCTTTCAATATGTAGTGCAAAGTACTACATACTTAAAGCTCATACTAGTGATTTCACTAACGGTTATTCAGTCACCGTGATTTATAAATCACCGATAAATACCGGTCTTTGCTAACTTCGATAACCGTGACCAGTGACTAACTTTATGAGATATCAATTTTACGGTAACGTTCTCACAAAACGTGTTTATATAGGGTATCCCAAAAGTAGCGGAATGGTCAAATATTTCGCGAAATAAACATCGGATCGAAAAACTGAAAAATACGTGTTCAATAATTTTCAAAAATCTATAGAACGATACCAAACAAGACCCCTCATTCCACACCGTAGACGTGGGGTGTGGGGTAACTCTAAAATCTTAAATAGGAATCCCCGTTTTTTATTGCCGTTTTGGATTCCTCATGGAAGAATAAGTAAAATTTATTCGAAACATTTTTTAGATGGTTGATAGATGGCGCTAATAAATCGTATTTTTCCGATTATAGCGCCATCCATCAACAATTCTAAAATATGTTTCGAGTAAATATTACATATTTTTTTATGACAAATCCAAATCTGTAATAAAAAATGGGGGATTACTATGTAAGATTTTAAAGTTACCGCCCACTCCACCTCCAGAGGGTGAGGTGATGGGTCATGCTTGGTGTTATTAGATAGATTTTTGAAAATTATTAAACTTGTATTTTTTGGTTTTTCATGTGGAAGTGTATTTCTCGAGATATTAGACCGTTTCTATAATTTATCTATGGTATCACGATAAATTGTTTTTTCAGATTATAGCGCCATCTGTCTAAAATTCGAAAAATGTCTTGAATAAAAGTTGCTTACGTTTACGTAAGGAATCAAAATCTTCAATAAAAATCGAGGGTTTCTTTTTAAGATTTTAAAGTTACTTCCCACCCGACCTCGAGGGGGAGGAGTGGGAGACCATGTTTGGTGTCATTTGATAGATTTTTGAAAATTATTGAACACTTATTTTTCAGTTTTTTGATCCGATGTTCATTTCGCGAAATATTCGACCGTTCTGCTACTTTTGGGACACCCTGTATAATAAATATTACGATATTCTCCATTTGAGAACACGACTTTTTAAACCGGCGAAATACTAGGTATTTTATGTTATTATCTACTGATATTATTTCTCTTTTTAAAAGAATTATTATTAATTAGACCATCTAGTAACGTTAGTTAAACATATTTCATGGCAATATGTTGTTATAGTACTACCATTGTTTAAAAATAAATGATACTACCTAATCGCAATGGTATTGTTTAGTTTTCTACCTGTGTTTAGTGACTACCTGTTACTTACATAAAATAACGGTGATCATGGTCACCGTTTAAAATCACCGTTATTTAAAAATCGCGGTCACTGATCACGGTGTGATTTAAAAATCGCCACTTTCACCATCACTACCTCATACGGTACAACATAAAAGGTTTAATTGAGATAATTAGCCAGAAAGTCTCGATTAACAAGCAAATATTAATCAATATTAATTTTTAGTTCCTCAAAACTTAAATCCATGCAACCCTACACCATGTGGTCCTAACAGTCAATGTAGAGAAATCAATCAACAAGCTGTATGCTCTTGTTTACCTGGATATGTAGGATCACCACCTATCTGTAGACCAGAATGTGTTTCCAGCTCAGAATGTAGCCTATTGAATGCTTGTATTAATCAGAAATGTGTTGACCCATGTCCAGGGACATGTGGTATAGGTGCCAAATGTCAAGTTATCAACCATAACCCGATATGTACTTGCCCAGGTGATTTCATCGGTGATCCGTTTACAAGGTGTTTCCCAAAACGTAAGGATGCTTTAATATGTATAAAGAATAGGCAGAATAATAGATGAATCAGCTAAGTTTACTCCTTGGTTAGATATTGCTTAGTTACGTCTAAAAATGGAACGAGAAAGGGACCAAAATATAGTGGTCAAAAATTTTTAATTAAGGTCTTGGCTGATTCATTGCTCTGCTCAGCTGTATAAACAGTATGAACACTAATATTTATATTTTAAACTCTTTCCCATTTTTTTAGCAATAGAAGCTGTTGTTCCAACCAACCCATGCCAACCTTCCCCTTGTGGACCAAATTCAGAATGTCGTGAAATAAACGATTCACCATCTTGTTCTTGTAAACCAGAATTTAGAGGTACCCCACCCAACTGCAAACCTGAATGTATCAGCAGTAGCGAATGCCCAACAAATTTAGCCTGTATCAATCAAAAATGTAAGAACCCCTGTGAAGGTATCTGTGGCATCAATGCCGAGTGTCGCGTAGTCAGTCATATTCCCAACTGCGTCTGTTTGGCTGGTTTTGAAGGAGATCCATTCAGTCAATGTTCTGAGATAAGATTGCAAATCACAGAGATCCTAAATCCATGCAATCCGACACCTTGCGGACTCAACGCTGAATGCAGAGAGAGGAACGGAGCTGGAGCATGTGTCTGCTTGCCTGATTTTACTGGAAATCCTTACGAAGGTTGCAGGCCAGAGTGTCTGATCAATTCTGATTGTGCTTCAAATAGGGCTTGCCTTAGAAACAAATGTATTGATCCTTGTCCAGGTACTTGTGCCTCAAACGCCTTCTGCAATGTTATAAATCACCTTCCAACTTGTACTTGCAACCAAGGATATTCAGGAGATCCTTTCAGATTCTGCAGCTTAATTCCAGAAAGTAAGAAATCTACCATCTTATGTTTTAACAAAGCGCTATATAAATATCTTATTTTAGCTACTGTAGTTGTACCATCCAACCCGTGCCAACCATCTCCTTGTGGACCAAATAGTCAATGTAGGGAAGTTAACAGTCAAGCTGTCTGTTCTTGCTTGCCAGAGTATTCTGGTAGTCCTCCAAATTGTAGACCAGAATGTACGATCAGTTCAGAATGTCCTCAAGATAAGGCTTGCTTGAATAAAAAGTGTGTTGACCCTTGTCCTGGAACATGTGGTTTAAATTCCAGTTGTAGAGTCATTAACCACAGTCCACTATGTAGTTGTAAGTCAGGATTTACTGGAGATCCATTTACTAGATGTTATGTTGTTGAACGTAAGTTTAGCTATTTACCTTATTAAAACAGACCATTAATTGATTTCGATTTTTTAGCTAATATAGACATCATTCCTGAAGTAATAAATCCCTGTGTTCCTTCACCTTGTGGTCCATACAGCAACTGTAGAGAAATAAATAATCTCCCATCATGCTCTTGTTCAACTGGATATATCGGTACCCCACCAAACTGTAGACCAGAATGCTTACTAAACTCAGAATGTGCCAGCAACCTGGCTTGTATTAAAGAAAAGTGCAGGGATCCATGCTCAGGATCATGTGGTAGCGGAGCTCTTTGCAATGTTATTAATCATACTCCAATATGTACATGTCCTGAAGGCTTCACCGGAGATCCATTTACTTATTGCCAAATAAAACCAACTAGTGTAACAGTGGTTGAGACTGATCCATGCAATCCGACCCCTTGTGGTCCAAATGCTGAATGTAATAATGGTATATGCACTTGTATTCCTGAATACCACGGAGATCCTTATAGTGGTTGTAGACCTGAATGTACATTAAGCCAAGATTGTCCTAGAGACAGAGCCTGCGTCAGGAATAAATGTGTAGATCCATGTATAGGAACCTGTGGAAGCAACGCTGTTTGTTCAGTCGTAAATCATATTCCAACATGCTCATGTTCTGAGGGATACGAAGGCAATGCCTTTACGATATGTCAAATCATCAGAGGTAATTACATATTTTTCTGTTTCCTTTTCATAGGTACAATAACTTCATATATTCGTTTTAGTCGAAGTTCCAAAGAATCCCTGCAACCCAACACCATGTGGTCCAAATAGTCAATGTAGGGAAATTAATGGGCAATCTGTTTGTTCCTGTGTTCCCGGATTTTTAGGTACACCTCCATCTTGTAGACCAGAATGCGTAACTAGCTCAGAATGTCTTCTAACTCAGGCTTGTGTTAATCAGAAATGTATAGAACCCTGTGCTGGTACTTGTGGTATCAATGCTCTTTGCCAAGTAAGAAACCACAACCCGATTTGTAGTTGTCCAAGTGGATATTCTGGTGATCCATTTACTAGATGTACAATTATAGGTAACTAAATAACCAATTATTACAATAGTACAAAACTGAAATTTACTTTTTCTAGTTATTGAACCGGATGTTTTTGAACAAGAAAATCCTTGTCAGCCTTCACCTTGTGGTGCCAATGCTGAATGTAGAGTACATGCAAATTCACCTTCACCGTCTTGCTCTTGTCTGCCAGAATTCATAGGAACTCCACCAAACTGTAGACCTGAATGTATCAGCAGCTCCGAATGTTCCAATCACTTAGCCTGTATAAACAGAAAATGCAAAGATCCTTGCGTAGGAGTATGTGGCCAAAACGCCGAATGTAGAGTTGTCAGCCACACACCCAACTGTATTTGTAGTCCTGGCTATTACGGAGATCCCTTCACTCTTTGCAGCGTTCAACAAGCTGTGGAAATTCTTAATCCTTGTGAACCTTCTCCATGTGGTTCTAACGCTGTCTGCAAAGAACGGAATGGTGCTGGATCTTGTGTATGTCTACAAGATTACTTCGGAGATCCATACAAAGGATGTAGACCTGAGTGCTCCATCAGCTCAGACTGTCCTTCGAATAGAGCGTGTGTTAATAGTAGATGTAAGGACCCCTGTCCGGGTACATGTGCACCCAATGCTGAATGCCAAGTTATCAATCATCTACCATCATGTAACTGTCCCTCTGGGTTTACAGGAGATCCATACCAATTCTGTCACGTAATACAAATAAGTAAGTTTTTTAAATGTCTTTCTTAAACGCGCTATGTACCTACGGGACAACACTAATATTTTTTCCACAGATCTTAGGAAAAATTAAGGATTTTAACGTAAAGAACGGGCCATTTTGACGTTTTTTTCTCTAAATCTGGGGACATTTGGTCTGCTGTATTTGATTACGTAATTGTACCCTATCATTATTATTATCCGTTTTGAGTCCACTGCCGAACATAGGCCTCCCGTAAATTATTCCATTACATCCGATCTTGAGCACTCTATATCCAGTTGTGCTGGATTCGCTTGATGTTATCCGACCACCTTGTTAAAGGACGTTCTCGATTACGATATCATGTCTAGGTCTCCCTTCTAAAATTCTCTTGGTTCATCTTCCATCTTTGAATCTGGCAACATCTACCAACCAGTTATATTTTAGCGTTGTAACTGCAGAACACCAGTTTCTCTCCTAACTATGTTATTTGAAACTCTATCTTTTAGGGATATATTCAACATTTCTAAGGGTCAATGTTTCTGCTCCATACGTCAAAACCAGAAGTACATACTGATCAAAGACCATCCTTTTCAAGCACATGCGAATATCAGATATAAAGACTCCACTCAGTTTTTCATAGGCCGTCCATGCCAGTTATAGTCTCCTGTTAACACTGTTGTTTGATTATTTCTTTCTAATTTAATCTCGTGTTCCATATTTATAGGTATACACTTGTTCAATTTTCGTGCCATTAGTTGAGATGCTTTTGGCCAGTACAAGATTGTATCCAATATCCCCTTCACTTTCCAATAACGTCTCGTACGTCACGATCTGACGAGCTATGCTACCTTCACCAAAGAAAGCTGAAAAAATGAGCAGAATAATCATTAGAAAACTTTTTAAACGTTTTCCTAGATCTAGGAAAACAAAGTTAAAATGACCAGTCTCTGCATCAAAATGACACGTTTTTTACGCTAAAATGCCTCATTTTTACATAAATCTGGGGAAAAAATATTATTGTGGTCCCATAGACTCTTGCTGATCATATCTAATCAATCATCTATGACTTTTAGTTGAAGTAGAAACTCCAAAACAACCGTGCAAACCTTCCCCTTGTGGACCAAACAGTCAATGTCGGGAAGTCAACAGTCAAGCAGTATGTTCTTGTCTACCAAATTACATAGGAGCTCCTCCAGGCTGCAGACCAGAATGTACAGTCAGCTCAGAATGTACATCTGATAAAGCATGTCAGAATCAGAAATGTGTTGATCCATGTCCAGGTACCTGTGGTCTTAATGCTAGGTGTTTGGTCATTCACCATGCTCCCATATGTAGTTGTTTGTCAGAATTCACAGGAGATCCATTTACAAGATGTTACTCCTTACCACGTAAGACTCTTTACACAATTTTCCTTGAAAACCCATTTTAATATCTCATATTTTAGCACCAGTTGCAGTCATAGAACCTGAGATAATCAATCCATGTGTCCCTTCACCATGCGGACCCAACTCAGAATGTAAACAGATAGGATCTTCTCCAGCTTGTTCATGTCTACCAAACTTTATGGGTAGTCCTCCTAACTGTAGACCAGAATGTAGCGTAAACTCAGATTGTACCAGCAATTTTGCTTGCATAAACCAGAAATGCAAAGACCCTTGTCCTGGGTCTTGTGGACAAGACGCTAGATGTACTGTGTTTAGTCATACTCCAATTTGTAATTGTCCAGAAGGGTATTCTGGGGATCCATTCAGTTATTGCAGAATTCTACCACCTACAAGTACGTACCAATATGCTTCCGTACTTAAAATATTGGATAATACTCCAGGGAAATAAGGCAAAAATATACCATGTTCGAGACATTTGAGCAGCCAGGTTGCAAATGGGTTTTTTGGTACTGTATGCCTATGGTTTATTTTTTAAACCAAGAGGAGTGATTCAAATTTACCGCGCTGTAATTGTTTATTGTTTGTAATTGGTCCAACCGCAGGCAAGTTTACTTCACTGTTATAAAATTTTGACACTAATGACATTTATCAAATTTTAACACAATTGGCATTTCATAGGTTAATTAAGTTATATCGGCGATTTTTTTGTATTTTCTGCGTTATTCCTTGAATTTTTAGATTTTTAATCTGCTTTTATACTTATAAAAAGCAGTTGTTTTTAGAACTCTTTAGCGACGTATTAATATAATATAATATTTATGGATTACCGTCGAGGTAAGGATGATCAACCAAAAAAGAAGATGAATTTGGTGATTATTCTAGTGACTTTCTTGGGTGTGAATCTGTCTTTTTAGTTTACTCCTCCTGGTTAAAAAATAAACCATAATACATTATAAATACAAAAATGGCCGTCACAGTTCAGACGACAATTTTAGTTATTAACAAATAAGATTCAAAAATGGCAGGTTTTTCGTTTAAATCGCTGCAGGTAAAAACTGTGTAATTAAATATCTTATTTCGAATATTTATCCTTTAGTAGATGGGCAAAGGTTTAAAATGGCAATTTTGGAATTTTAGTCTGATCATTTGTTGCTTCGGAAATTGCAAAATAAAACTAAAATTTTAAAAATCAAAAATTTGCGGAAAAACTTTTGCGGAAATGAACTTAAGACATTGATATTGCATGAAAAGTTGAATCGAACAGTCCTTATAATATACAAAAAAATTCAAGATGATTCATAAACTAGTTTCAGTTTTATTCAATTTGTTTATCCCATGGAGCTTTTTTTGCAATGTTATTGCTCAGAAAATAATAACGATGTATCCATTTTGCGGGTACCACATGAAAGAAGAAGAACAATATTTTCGTTATTTTTAATAAAAAATCAACAAAAGCCTTATTACCGTTGCAAAAATATTTTCATAAAGTAGTCTTTTCTTGGCTTACAAACAATTTGTTAACTTTGTTAATAGTAACTGTAAACTAAATCCAATTTGTTATTGGTAAATGTGATATTTTTACACAAATTCTTACAAAAGAAAATTTCGTCTACATCAATTATTGTCAAAGTTAGCCACTTTTTTTTATTTAATTCAAAGCTATTTGACCGTAATTAACCTAGGCGAAAAGTTTTTTCTTAAAAATTCGTGTAAACTACCAGATTTTTAAATCAAAAAGTAGATTGAGTCCAAAGTCAATACTAACAAAGTTATTCAAATTATTTATAAGCCAAAAATGACTATACTTTAGTAAAATGTTTTTGGAATGTTAAAAATGACTTCATTGATTTTTTTCAAATACCTTGAAAATATAAGTATTATCCTCTCATGTGGTTTTCACAGAATTGCTGTATCAATAATATTTTTTGAGCAATAACATTGCAAAAAAAGTTCTCTGGGATAAACAAATTGAATAAAATTTAAATTAATTGTCGAATCGTCTTGAAATTTTTTTTGTATTATGCGAACTCTTTGGCTCTACTTTTTACGCAGTATCAAAGTCTTAAGTTCATTTTTGCAAAAGTTATAGGAAATTTTCAATTTTCGAAATTTTAGTCTTCCTTTGCAATTTTCGAAGCAAAAAATAATTGGACCAAAATTCAAAAGCTGCCATTTTAAACGTTTGCTCATTTACTAATATAAAAGATGAATACCCCAAATAAGATATTTAATTACCCTGTTTTTGTCTATAGCGATTTAAACGAAAAAATTGCCATTTTTGACTCTTATTTGTTAATAACTAAAATGCTCGTCCGAATTGTGACGGGAATTTTTGTATTTATAATGTATTAGGTATATAGTACCCAAAAAACCCATTTTCGACCTGGCTACTCAAGTGTCCCGACAAAAACCTCATTTCTCTGGACTATAATCTTAATTTAATAGACTTTTTTTCTATATCAATTCCTTTTTAGCTCCCCAACCTGTAGTTGATCCTTGCAGTAACTCACCCTGTGGATCAAATGCTGAATGTCGCAACGGTGTGTGCACTTGTTTACCAGAATACCATGGTGATCCTTACAGAGGTTGCAGACCTGAGTGCGTACTACACACAGACTGTCCAAGAGATAAAACTTGTATAAGGAATAAATGCAGAGACCCTTGTCCTGGCACCTGCGGACAAAACGCTGAATGCACTGTCATCAACCATATCCCAACTTGTTCTTGCATTGCAGGATACACTGGAAGTGCGTTTATACAATGTAACCCCATACCAGGTATTCTATATAATTTGCTTTACTCAATGGTATCTTCATCAAAATATTTTTTAGTTGAACTGCCCAAGAACCCTTGCAACCCAACACCTTGTGGTCCAAACAGCCAATGTAGGGAAATAAATCAACAAGCTGTCTGTTCTTGCGTGCCAGGTTTTATCGGATCCCCACCAACTTGTAGACCTGAGTGCGTATCAAGCACAGAGTGTTCTTTGAACGAAGCTTGTGTTAATCAAAAGTGTATTGATCCATGCCCAGGTACTTGTGGAATAAACACTCAGTGTCAAGTCGTAAACCATAACCCAATTTGCAGTTGCAAGGAACGATTTAGTGGAGATCCTTTCACCAGATGCTTTTTGATAAGTAAGCAGTTGATCAACTTTCAATTATATCCCCTTAACATACGAATGTTTATTTTAGTTGAAGAACCAGTTGTTGTTCCTACAAATCCATGCCAGCCGTCTCCTTGTGGTGCAAATTCTGAATGTAGACCAGTCGGAGATTCTCCATCATGTACTTGCTTGCCAGACTTTTTAGGCTCTCCTCCAAATTGTAGGCCAGAATGTATCAGTAACTCAGAATGTGCTAATCATTTAGCATGTATCAACCAGAAGTGTAAAGACCCTTGCGTTGGCGTTTGTGGTTCAAATGCCGAATGTAGAGCCATAAGTCATACTCCAAATTGTCTGTGTCCTGCTGGAATGACAGGAGATCCCTTCAGCCAATGTTTACCTCAGCCACGTAAGATATTACACTATTTTAAAATAATCAATTGTTTATAATACCATATAATTACTTTTAGAAATCATACCTACTGAAATTCTATCTCCATGTTCTCCATCTCCGTGTGGAGCCAATGCGGTTTGTAGACAACAAAATGGCGCTGGATCGTGTTCTTGCTTACCAGAATACATAGGCAATCCCTACGAAGGATGCAGACCAGAATGTTCCCTAAACTCAGATTGTCCTTATGACAAAACATGTGTCAGAAATAAGTGTATCGATCCCTGTCCTGGTACTTGTGGACAGAACAGCGACTGTCAAGTAGTTAACCATTTAGCATCTTGTACATGTAGAATTGGCTATACTGGTGATCCGTTTAGATTCTGTCGAGTATTACCACCAGAACGTAAGTTGAGCTTTGTATTTCTTCTGGCATTTGATAACCCTGTATCATCATTTTTAGCTGTAGTAGAAGAACGTCCACAAAACCCTTGTAGCCCTAGCCCTTGTGGTCCAAACAGTCAATGCAAAAATGTAAACAGTCAAGCTGTCTGTTCTTGTTTGCCCAATTATATTGGAAGCCCACCTGGTTGTAGACCAGAGTGTACAGCAAGTGCTGAATGTCCACAAAATAAAGCTTGCATCAACCAAAAATGCGAAGACCCATGCGCAGGTAACTGTGGGTTGAACACAGATTGTAAAGTCATAAACCATAGTCCTATATGTATATGCAGAGGAGGTTATACTGGTGATCCATTTTCTAGATGTTATCCTGCACCTCGTAAGTACAACAAGTCACAAGAAATAAATAGAAAACTTACTCACAGTCAATTTATTGCGCCTTGGGCGACCGGTTTCGAACACTAAAGCTTGCTGTTCATCGTCAGGTCTGCGGAAAGGTTACTTATATGATAAAATTATAATTTGAAATTATTGCGGTTCTATCAGGTTTAATATGAATTAAGCCAATAGTATGTATGCACAATTTAAAAGAGTATACAGTTGAGTCCCGGAATCTTTACCCGTGCGTCACCATTTAAAGCATACAAAATAAGTCGGAAATTGAAATTTACTAAACGCAACATCAAGTGACAGTAAGTGATTTGCTGTTGCGTTTAGTAAATTTCAATTTCCGACTTATCATTAACTTATTTCGTATGCTTTAAATGATAACACAAGGGTAAAGATTCCCGGACTTAACTGTATAAATTGTACTTACATGGCGATGCAAGGAATGTAGTTACTACATATGTACAGTCGGAAAAATGAAAGAATACCCATGAACGAACATATAAAACACGCTGTATTTTCCTGTCGCCCTGTCACAAAGAAAATTGCCCAGCGCAAGTACATGTAATAATAATTATTACATGTGCTTGCGCTGGCCAATTTTTTGTATGACACGGTGACAGGAAAATACAGCGTGTTTTATATGTTCGTTTATGGGTATTCTTTCATTTTTCCTACTGTAGACCTATAGACCAGTAAGGATCTGTGAAAAAACGTCTATTTTTGGATGTGAGAGGTGGCATTCGGATTTTTGCAGATAAAGTTAGCTGACACCTTCAGTAATAATAATTGACTTATGCTCCTTCTCAAATATGCCCGGAACATTAATAAAAAAATTAAAATATTTAAAAATTTCGAAAAACGTCGATTTTTTTCTGCTTTCTTTGCTTATAACTTTAAAACGATTCATTTTGGAACAAAGTCGTGGAGAAATAAAATAAAGATAATTGAATTTTGTATCATATACGACTGGTCAAAAATGTCTTAACTTATTACGTTTTCTGCAATATAGCAATAAATACAAAATAAGGGGTCAAACTACGCCTGTTGTTATTCAATGTTTTTAACCACTTTGGTGGCACTTAGAACCTTACTAATTCGCTTAGGAAATTTTTTGTAACATACTTAAACCGTTTACCAAATTTCATTAAAATCGACGTAATAAATTTTGCATAATAAATTTGCAATCTAAATGTTTTTAAAAAAGTTCAAATTTTTTAAAATCTTTCTGAACAAAAAGTAGACCATTTAGAAGTTGGCTAATTTATTTACATATATAGAGGTGCTCTACCTATCTAATACACTTTACAGAATTAAAATCGGATTATTTAAGGGGCCTCAGCAATGTTTTAAACTTATAAACAATTTTTTGGCTTATAAACAAATAGCTTTGTTTAATAATAAAAAAAATTAATTTTTAACAATGCAAATAATTAAAACCGATATAATTTGACTTAAACTTTCAAATGCTCTCAGCAGAATTGCTATTTTATTTTTTAATCAAAAGTTATTCGCGTTCAAAAATTGCAATTTTTCGATTTTCTTAAAGTTCCACTGCGTTTATCTCGAAAACTATGCATCCTACGAAAAAACTTGTAAGAACATTTTTTGCTTAGAATTACCCAAGAAATACAGAAAAATATATTATTTTGCGAAAAATCGATGTTATGTAATTCCTCAAGTTCTTTGTTTATAACAATCTTATCGACATCCGGATCAACTGTTATCCAAAAAAATCGTGTTCTACGGGTCAAAAAATACATTGAAATCTTGAGTAAGTCCATCTAAATAAAGGAGCCCGTAGCACACCCTCCTGGCCACAGCACTAATTTGTTTATAAGCCAAAAAATTGTTTATAACTTTAAAACATTGCTAAGGCTGCTTAAATAATCCGATTTCAATTCTGTAAAGTGTATTAGATAGGTGGAGTACTTCTTTGTATGTAAAAAAATTGACAAATCTTTGTATGTTCTAGTTTTTGTTGTGCAATATTTTTAAAAATTTTAATTTTTTAAAAAAAGTTTAGATTGCAAAATTATTATTCAAAATCTAGTAAGTCAATTTTAATGAAATTTATTGTACGGTTTTAGCACATTACAAAAATTTTCTAAGCGAATTAGGAAGGTTCCAAGTGTAACCTAAGTGATGGAAAAACATTGAATAAGGATAGGCTTGTTTTGCCCCCTTATTTTATATTTATTGCTATTTTGCAGCAAGGGTGTTAAATTAAGACATTTTTAACCAATCGCATCTGATAGAAAATTTAATTATCTTTGTTTTATTCCTATACGGCTTCGTTCCAAAATGAATCCTTTTAAGGTTATAAGCAAAAAAGTAGAAAAAAAACGAAATTTTTTGAAATTTTTAAATATTTTAATTTTTTTATTAATGTTCCGGGCATATTTGAGAAGGAGCATAATTCAATTATTATTGACGAAGTTATCACCTAACTTTATCCGCAAAAATCTGAATGCCACCTCTCACATCCACCTAAAAACAGATCCTTACTGGTCTACTAAGCTATTGTCTGAGGGTCATCAAGTTTATTGCACATCGAAAATTGTGGAAAGTTTCAAGAAATATTCCACGATTTTCTATGTGCAGTAAATCTGATGACCCTCAGACAACAGCCTAGCATAATAATTGTGCGTTTTAGTATGAACGTATGTAACTACATTCCTTGTATCGGCATGTAAGTACATTTTATATAGGCTTTCAAACTATGCATACTTTTAGCATAATTTGTAGTAACCCTGATAGAACCCACATAGTTGCAATTTGTAATTTTTAGCATTTAAGTAACCTTTCCGGATAGCTGAAGATGAGCAGCAAAGTTCAATGTTTTAAACCAGTCGTCCAAGATACAATAAACTTATTTTGAGTAAGTCTAATATCTATATCTTTAACCTTGTTACAATAGACTCACATTCACATGTGCAACCAATTCATCAATTAAAATATTTTTACACTTTATTTTAGCTCCTGTCCCTGAACCAGTAATACCAGTAATTACGAATCCATGTGTACCATCACCATGTGGGCCAAATAGCATTTGTAGAGACTCTGGAAACTCACCATCCTGCTTATGTTTACCAAACTATATAGGAACTCCACCAAACTGCAGGCCTGAGTGCACGATCAATTCCGAATGTGCTAGCAACTTGGCTTGCATTAGACAAAAGTGCACTGATCCCTGTCCTGGCTCATGCGGATCTGGTGCTGTATGCAGTGTCACAAACCATAATCCCATATGTTCATGTCCTGAAGGCTTCACTGGCGATCCATTCACCTATTGCCAACTAAAACCAAAGGAAGTGACACCAGTAGTGACAGATCCATGCAATCCTAGCCCTTGTGGAGCAAATACACAATGCAATGACGGAGTATGTTCTTGCTTACCTGAATATCAAGGTGATCCTTACCAAGGATGTAGACCTGAATGTTTATTGAATAATGATTGTCCGAGAAATAAGGCTTGTGTTAGAAACAAATGTATAGATCCATGTGTAGGTACTTGTGGACAAAACGCAGAATGTGCTGTAATTAATCATATCCCTGTATGTAGCTGTAGAGCTGGTTTTACAGGAAGTGCATTCATATTATGCAGTGAAATAATAAGTAAGTCGTTTAGTGAGTTGTAAGTCGACATTTTTGTTAAACAATCTTTTCTAATTAGGTCTACCACCTGCTAATCCATGTTCTCCAAGTCCATGTGGTCCAAACAGTCAATGTAGAGAAATTAACGGACAAGCAGTTTGTTCTTGTGTCCTAGGATTTATCGGTTCACCTCCATCTTGTAGACCTGAATGCGTGACTAGTTCGGAATGTCCTCTAAATGAAGCGTGTCAAAATCAAAAATGTGCCAATCCATGTCTTGGTAGCTGTGGTATAGGTGCACTTTGTCAAGTTGTAAATCATAACCCCATTTGTAGTTGTCCACCCAAATACAGCGGTGATCCATTTACAAGATGCCTGTTGATACGTAAGATAAACTAAATATTGATGAAGCAACATTCTTATTTTTAAATATTTTTAGAAGAAGTAGTCGCACCTCCAAGCCATCCGTGCTCTCCTTCACCTTGCGGCCCTCATTCGCAATGCAAGGAAATAGGCGATTCTCCAGCTTGCACCTGCTTAGATGGTTTCCTCGGATCCCCTCCAAACTGCAAACCAGAGTGCATCAGCAATTCTGAATGTGCCAATCACTTGGCTTGTATCAACCAAAAGTGCAAAGACCCTTGTCCAGGAATATGTGGCCAAAATGCTGAATGTAGAGTAGTCAGTCATACACCCAACTGTGTTTGTTTACCTGGGTATCAAGGAGATCCTTTCAGTTATTGCAATCTACCAATACCAGTTCTGAACGAGGTTTTATCACCTTGTAATCCTTCACCTTGTGGTGCTAATGCAGAATGTAGAGAACAGAATGGAGCAGGATCTTGTGCGTGTCTTAGAGATTATTTGGGCAATCCGTACGAAGGCTGTAGGCCTGAGTGTACTATTAACTCAGATTGCCCATCTAATAAGGCGTGTTCAAACAATAAATGCCGTGATCCATGTCCAGGGACGTGTGGACCAAATGCTCTTTGCCAAGTCATCAGCCATGTTCCATCTTGTACCTGTAATATCGGATACACTGGTGATCCTTTCAGATTCTGCTCTTTGATTCCTAACAAACGTAAGTTGTGTAATTTCTTTTTTAGTCCAACCGTCAGAGATTTGACCTCTTCAAACCATACGAACAAGCTGAATTTTGCTGAGAATGTCAAATTTAGAAGTCTAAGAAAGATGCTCAAAAATGTTTGCCACTCCTACCTCTACCTAAAACCTCCCTCGTATATGGAGGAACGGAAAACATTGATTTACCAAGACTGTGTATCCTGTAGAAAAAAATATTTCAAACAAGATATGTAGCTGAGATAATTTTGAACAAAAATGTTTATTACCACTTTTTCTGTACAATAAACCTTTCCCTCAGAAACAACACTTGAAGTGACCGGCGATATTGAATGTCAGTTATCGTTTTTTTATATCGTTATAGCGCGCGAAATCATTTTGTTTAAATAAAATGTTTATCAACTCGACGGTAAAAATTCGATAGCTTTTGATTAGAGTGTCCTATTGACAAATCAAATCAGTTTTAAATAAGAAGAGTGGATCTTGCGTATGGCAATTTATTTTTGAATTTTGTGGCAAATGAAGTCAGTTTCTATAAAGCTGTTAAATAAGTAAATTACGCGATTTTTGTCATTTTTACAATTCTCATGTGATCAATAAGTTAGATTAATTCCATTGACCGGTCGCAATAGAATTTCCATTATTAGAGCCTTATCTTCAATAGTTATAACATGAAATTTCAATTTGAAGTTTTTTTTAATATAAGACATTAGAAATTATGTCAAACCGGCAAACGAGTGTATGTTCTCAAAAAAATTATAGTGTGTAAAAAATGTTTTATTATCAACTAACTACTTGCAACACATAACGTGCCATCATCAGAGCTTCGTCCTCTTATAAAACCTTCATAGAAGAGCAATTGCTAAACGACACAATAATAAACATAGATCCTGGGCAAAAGCCACAGATATCGGGTATAACAACCCCTTAAATTGAATAAATTACATCTAATTTATTTTTTATTTAAAAAAAGATCATTTATTATTATTATACAATAATATCGAACCAAAGCAAAGCTTATATGGCTCAGAATACAAAATAATTGTAGGTCTTAAACTAGATAATATAACATAAAACAAATTCTTATAAAATAAAAATTAAATTAAAGTAAATATTCAAAAGAACTGGTTTTCATAAAAGTTGTTACAACAATAGCAAATTAAAAAAGATACAAAAATTAGAAGGTAAGTATACCTAAAAATTACAAATTTTTTTTCTCATAAAAAAAACAAAATATACCCTTATATTTTACAACAACTATTTTAACAAAAATTGCTAACATTACACATACAATGTCCAGTTAGTTCTCATCAAACCTGTTTTTGAAACTATTTAAGCTAAGAGCCCCTACGACGTCATCACTTAAACTGTTCCATTTATCAAAAACTCGATTTACCAAAAAGTTTTGCCTTACAGTAGTTTTAAAAGGTTCCTTTTTCAATTTATAGTGATGACCTCGTAGTCTAGCATCTTCGCTGATATTAAAAAAAATTCGATGTTCCCCAAAATTCTCCCCTAAGAATTCTGTAAGCAGATATTAAATCACCTCTCTCTCTTCTATGAGTCAATGGAGACAACTTAAGCTTTCTTAATCGAGTTTCATAGCTTAATCTTGCATAATTAAAAGGTAGCTTAGTAGCTCTTCGTTGTACTCCTTCTAATAAATTAATATCTCTTTGTTTATTTAATGAATATTTATTTAATGAAATTTAATTTATTTTAATGAATGACAGTCGTCCTCAGCTGTTTACGTGGGCTCAAAATGGTTTAACTCAGCCATGTTTTCTTTTTAAAATAAAAAAGAAATTAGGTGTTATTTATTCAATTTAAGGGGTTGTTATACCCGATATCTGTGGCTTTTGCCCAGGATGGATGTTTATTATTGTGTCGTTTAGCAATTGCTCTTCTATGAAGGTTTTATAAGAGGACGAAGCTCTGATGATGGCACGTTATGTGTTGAAAGTACTTAGCTGATAATAAAACATTTTTTACACACTACAATTTTTTTGAGAACATACACTCGTTTACCGGTTTGACCTACTTAGAAGTATGTACCTACAAGACTTACAGTTTTTTCCAATTAGAAATTATGTTTAAAAAACACTGAATTTAGACTTTCACATTACAAAGGATCTAAAACATTTAAAACTGCTATATTTTTCGATTGAACAAGTATGTTTTTTGAAATTGTACAGCTTCAGCTACAAATGAAATCCAATGCCTTTTTCATGGAGGCATTTCCCGTAATTTGAGATCATTTGTAATGTAAAAGTTTAAATTCAGCATTTTTTAGGCATACTTCAAATGTCTAATATTTGTTGCCAAAACTCAAAATTGAAACATCTTGAAGATTCTTCTAAAAATGAGGGCACAAGAAGTAGAGGACGACCACGAAGAATATTGGATTGATGATATAGAAGAAGACCTACAGATTCTAAGGGTCAGAAGATGGAGGGAAGTTGCCAGGAATCGACAGAAATGACGACTTCTTTGCGAGCAGGCCAAGATCCACAACGGATTGTCGAGCCACTTAAGACGATGATGGTGAAGAGATTTTGAAAATTAGGCTTTAACACTGGAAATTTCATAGCGACCGGTCAATAGAAGTGATAAATGTTCGCTAAGAATCGTAAAAAATGACAAAAATCGCGTAACGTTGATTTATTTAACAGCTTTTAAATAAAAAGATGGACGTAGTAAAAATCGTCAGCTGTGAAATAGAATAGAGAATGGTAAATAAGAATGACAGTTGGTTGAAAATAAGAAAACACTTCGCTACACTCATAAATTGTTATCAAACTCTAAGAGAATCGCATTCACCATTAATTAGTTGGCATATAGCAAGCACAGCATCTAAGCTCGGTTGGCGGGCGTGGCGATGCTGAAGGAGTAGACGGCAACCTCGAAGACAAGTCGCATCTTGGGCGCTAGGGTGTGTTCATCCCGCGTTGTTGTTAACTACTGGCGCTTCTCTTCGAACCTTAGCGAACGGCTCCTCGGGCGAGAAATTGACGCTAGCAGTAGCAGTGAAATGAATTTAAGGTTCCGCGGAACGGAATAGGAATAGCCGAACTGTACCGACTACAGGACTTGTGCGTAGTCGGTCCAGTTCGGCTATTCCCATTCCGTTCCGCGGAACCTTAAATTCATTTCACCCGTTAGGGACAAACCAGCTGTACCCAGAGAAAGTTGCTTTGGGGTGGTCTTACAAAGTTTTTAGAAAGTGTGCACTCCACAAATGCGAAATAAATTAGCAAAATGCAGCTCGTTGGTAGGATTTTTAGAGGTTTAGTATTTTCGTCTCTACTATATAAAAATAAATTTTATTGAATGTAAAAATTTTAGCTGTTATTGAAGAACCGTCAAATCCTTGCCAAAACTCCCCTTGTGGACCGAACAGCCAATGTCGTGAAGTAAACAAACAAGCAGTATGCTCTTGTTTGCCAGAATATTCTGGTAGTCCTCCAAACTGTAGACCGGAATGTGTAGTTAGTACAGAATGTCCTCAAAATAGAGCTTGTATAAACCAAAAATGTGCTGATCCTTGTCCGGGCACCTGTGGAATAGGAGCTTCATGCCAAACTATCAACCACAGTCCTATATGTTCTTGCAGGAACGGTAATACTGGTAATCCATTCACCAGATGCTATCCGCTACCACGTAAGTCACCATAGACGGCTACCATAGAAGTATATATAAACATAGACTGCGCAGTCTGTAGACCGGAGTGACGGCACTATCTTCTTTTTTCTTAGTGTGTTGTGTCTCTGTCTCACATCAAGTAAATTTAGTGAAGAGTTTCAATGCGCTAGAGAGAGACAGATCAAACAACCGTAAAAGACCTTGTCGTCAGCACGCGCAGCTGTTATTCTCGGTCTATGTTAATATTATACGTCTATGCAGCATACTGGTTAATAGTTACTGGTCTTTGTTAACCTTATTTTTTCTTAGCTCCACCACCCGAAACAGTTGAAGTGAAGAATCCTTGTGTTCCGTCTCCATGTGGTCCAAACAGTCAGTGTAGAGAAATAGGATCTACCCCATCTTGCTCTTGTCTGCCCGATTTCATCGGTAGTCCACCTAACTGCAGACCTGAGTGTACCATCAACTCAGAATGTGGTAGCAACTTGGCCTGTATCAACCAGAAATGTAAAGACCCTTGTGTAGGAGCATGTGCCATAAACGGCTTGTGTAATGTCATAAATCATGTACCTACGTGTACCTGTCCAGATGGATATACAGGAGATCCGTTTAATAATTGTGTCCTAAAACCTATTATACGTACGTATCTACTTCAATAAATTATTTAGACCAGAGAAACTAGCAAAACCTTTTTTGTGACACTATTTGATGCAGGTATCTTGTGCGGACCTTGTTCCAATCTCACACAGATCCGATGGGTTGAATTATTGTTTTCTACGATTGGGAAACTGCTACCATTAAAGCACCAGGTGCAAAATAATAATCAACAGATTTTTATTGTTACTAATTATAAGAAAGCGATTCACTATATTATATAGATTATATACTAATATTACAATTTAATCGTCGTGCAGAAAAGTTCGTAGGCTAACATAGAAAGAAATGTTTTCTTGATAAAATTTGATTTTATTATTCAATATATTGTTCTGAAGCTATTTTCTTGTGGCATTTTTACAATTTTAACTATTTAGAATGGGAAATAAGCCACAATATTATTAAAAAATGATTTTTATTAACGTTTCGACGCCCAAATCGGGTGCCGTTGTCAAAATACAAAATACTATTAATATAAACAAAAATGTTGTTGCTTAGTAAAAAAATTCTTCTAATAATTTATTTAATTTGACTCATTTATATCGGCAATTCAGATACATATGATACATTTTAAAGTAGAAGACTTTAAAATGATATTGCCAATATTTATGAGTTGCGTTCCTGGGACGACTTTACTGAAAGATAGTTCATTCGATTACATGAAATCAACCCCAACTCAAGAATATCCGTCACAAAAAATCATAGCATGTGATCTGTCTTTAAAAAGACAACCACATGCAACGGTGACATTAAAATTCTCGCGTTAGAGATCTCATAGTAAATCACGAGGGAAAACCAGGAAAAACCTCGTGATACTATCCCGACATCGTAAGTATTTGGTCTTACATTTAATTTACTCTCAAAATTAATACCAAATTCTGACTTTACTATAATTTTGTTTAAATTATAAATAATATCAATAATACATGGGTATATAAGTAATACTAAAATATAAAATATGTACTAACTCGACTATTGACTTACTAATTGTGGTATTTTCTTTCTATTGACTTCCTCTTTCAGTATGGGTATCCACATCCTACTGCATTCCACCGAGGAATTTGCGACACAATTGGTTTCGTTTAGCATAATTAGAGCCGCTTCTTTGATTTTTCTCTTTTTACTGTCTGTTTCTTTCAGGACTATACTTGAATCTCTCCACTGAACTCTATGTTCATTATCCCATGCGTGTTGACATATTTGAGATCTATCAAATTCTCTATTTTTAATATAAGATTGATGTTCACTTATTCTAACGTTTAATGGTCTTGATGTTTCACCTATATAAAACTGTTCGCATTCACAAGGTATTTTATAAATACAATTCTTTGTCCTTTCTTGTTCATTGTTAGGTTTAGTTTTAGATAGAATAGATCTCAATGTGTTGGTTGTTTTGAATGTTGTTGAAATGTTGAATTTATTTCCTATTGTTTTAAGTTTCTCGGATAGTCCTTTTATGTATGGTATTGATATTTTCCTCGTATTATTTCTTGTGAATGTTGTAGGATCCCGTTCTATGTTGTTCTGTTCCATTCGATCCAATCTTGACAATTCCTTATTTATAAACGATAAAGGATAATCATTTTTTAATAAAACAGATGTTAAGAATTGTTTTTCTTCTAAAAAGGAATTTTCGTTAGAACAAGTAATTTTGGCTCTATCATATAAGGATTTTATGATTCCCTTTTTAACGTTGATGTTGTGATTTGATTTGTAATTGAGATATCTGTTGGTATGTGTTGGTTTTCTATACACTTGAGTCTCATATCCAGTATCCTTCTTTAAGACTAAAACATCGAGGAAAGGCAGGGTGTTATTATATTCCTTTTCCATTGTAAATTTTATTGTCTCTTCTTGATCGTTTATAATATTCAGGAATGTATCCAACAATTCTGATCTATGAGGCCATATGGAAAAGGAATATAATAACACCCTGCCTTTCCTCGATGTTTTAGTCTTAAAGAAGGATACTGGATATGAGACTCAAGTGTATAGAAAACCAACACATACCAACAGATATCTCAATTACAAATCAAATCACAACATCAACGTTAAAAAGGGAATCATAAAATCCTTATATGATAGAGCCAAAATTACTTGTTCTAACGAAAATTCCTTTTTAGAAGAAAAACAATTCTTAACATCTGTTTTATTAAAAAATGATTATCCTTTATCGTTTATAAATAAGGAATTGTCAAGATTGGATCGAATGGAACAGAACAACATAGAACGGGATCCTACAACATTCACAAGAAATAATACGAGGAAAATATCAATACCATACATAAAAGGACTATCCGAGAAACTTAAAACAATAGGAAATAAATTCAACATTTCAACAACATTCAAAACAACCAACACATTGAGATCTATTCTATCTAAAACTAAACCTAACAATGAACAAGAAAGGACAAAGAATTGTATTTATAAAATACCTTGTGAATGCGAACAGTTTTATATAGGTGAAACATCAAGACCATTAAACGTTAGAATAAGTGAACATCAATCTTATATTAAAAATAGAGAATTTGATAGATCTCAAATATGTCAACACGCATGGGATAATGAACATAGAGTTCAGTGGAGAGATTCAAGTATAGTCCTGAAAGAAACAGACAGTAAAAAGAGAAAAATCAAAGAAGCGGCTCTAATTATGCTAAACGAAACCAATTGTGTCGCAAATTCCTCGGTGGAATGCAGTAGGATGTGGATACCCATACTGAAAGAGGAAGTCAATAGAAAGAAAATACCACAATTAGTAAGTCAATAGTCGAGTTAGTACATATTTTATATTTTAGTATTACTTATATACCCATGTATTATTGATATTATTTATAATTTAAACAAAATTATAGTAAAGTCAGAATTTGGTATTAATTTTGAGAGTAAATTAAATGTAAGACCAAATACTTACGATGTCGGGATAGTATCACGAGGTTTTTCCTGGTTTTCCCTCGTGATTTACTATGAGATCTCTAACGCGAGAATTTTAATGACACCGTTGCATGTGGTTGTCTTTTTAAAGACAGATCACATGCTATGATTTTTTGTGACGGATATTCTTGAGTTGGGGTTGATTTCATGTAATCGAATGAACAATTGGCAATATCATTTTAAAGTCTTCTACTTTAAAATGTATCATATGTATCTGAATTGCCGATATAAATGAGTCAAATTAAATAAATTATTAGAAGAATTTTTTTACTAAGCAACAACATTTTTGTTTATATTAATAGTATTTTGTATTTTGACAACGGCACCCGATTTGGGCGTCGAAACGTTAATAAAAATCATTTTTTAATAATATTGTGGCTTATTTCCCATTCTAAATAGTTAAAATTATTCAATATAGTTACCCTCGACGGCGATACAACGATTGTAGCGGTCATACAATTTTTCAATACCATTTTTATAATACAATTGGTCTTTAGCCTCAAAATAAGCCTCAGTTTCGGCGATTACCTCTTAATTGGTACTAAATTTCTTTCCAACCAGCTTCTCTTGAGGTTAGCGAACAGGTGGTAGTCGCTGGGAGCCATATCTGTCGAAAACGGTGGCTGCGGAAGCAACTTGAAGCCCAATTCATGAAATTTTGCCATCGTTTTCATTGATGTGTGACACGGTGCGTTGTCATAATGAAATAGCACTTTCTTCTTCTACAAATGGGGGCCTGGTTTTCACGATTTCGTCCTTCAAACGCTCCAATAACGCAATTTAATGGTCGCTGTTAATGGTTTTTCCCTTTTCAAGTCGATGAATTTTATACCATACGCATCCCAAAATACTGATGCCATAACCTTGCCAGCCGACAGTTGCGTCTTTCCACGCTTTGGAGTCGGTTCATCACATACAGACCACTCGGCAGACTGTCGATTGGAGTCTGGTGTGAAATGATGGAGCCATGTTTCATCCATTGTCATATATCGATGCAAAAATTCGGTTTTATTACAATTGAAGAGCTTCAAATGCTTCTCAGAATCATCAATTCGTTGTTATTTTTGATCGATTGTGAGCTCTCGCGGTACCCACTTTGCACAGAGCTTTTGCATATAAACCAGGGCGCATCTGTAAAAATATTGGTACATTTGGACGTTGAGAGGTGACTCAAATTTTTTTGCAGAAATTGCTTGAAAATAACTCAAATAATAATATTTGAGTTATCCTCCCTCTCAAAAAGGTCCGGAACATTGTTTAAATAATCAAAATGTCAAAAAATGAAGGAAAAATTCGATTTTTTCTTCGTTTTTTGATTATAACTTTAAAAGTATTCATTTTCGAGAAAAATTGTATTAACATAAAAGTTGCGTAATTAAATTTGCTACAATATAGAATTAGTTAAATATTTAAAAAATAGTCGCCCTTGTTGCAAAATAGCAATAATTGCGAAAAAAACCATACAAAAACAAGTATTTGCATTTTACGTTTTTCAACCAATTATGCTTCACTTAGGACCTTCATATTTCACCCAGAAAAACTTTATGATACAGTAAAACAATACTGTAAATTTCATTAAGATCGGTTCAATAGATTTTGCAAAATAAATTTTGCAATCCAGCTTTCGCAAAAAGAATTCATTTTTTCAAAATATTACAGGACTGAAACTAAAGCAGATAGCGAGTTGAATTTTTTCTTGCATATAGAAGTGTACTGTACCTTTCATTTGCAGTTTGCAAAATTAAGATCCATTAACTACGACGGAGTCAGGAATTTTTTTAAATAAACATTAATTATTGGTGCTGCGCGCAGAACAGCTGATAGTTTGCTCTGATTGGGCATTCCAATGACCTTTGATAATGATTGGTACATTTAATTTTTATTACATTTCGATATAAATAAATAAATTTGTTTATTGCAAAATAAAAACACATACTATATCCTTTGAAATATCACTTTTTTAGCAAAAACTTTCTTTGTTCATATATTTTAACTTAGAGAATAAAAGTTTATTATTTTTAAACATATGCAATTGTTTAAACAATATTTCACAAACAATAATAAAATTAGTTTGATTTTTGTGGAATTAAAATATTAAAATACAACAAAATATAGAGTAAGAAAATAATATATTAGATAAAGATTGGAAGAAATTTTGGTGGAAATCAACTTGTGTGATTCGAACACCGCTGTCCTGCGCGTAGCACCAATAATTAATGTTTATTTAAAAAAATTCCGGACGCCGTGATAGTTAATCGATTTTAATTTTGCAAATTGAAAATAAAAGGTACAGTACACTTCTATACGCAAAAAAAATGTCAACTTTTTATCTGCTTTATTTTCAGTCCTGTAACATTTTGAAAAAATGAGTTTTTTTTGCGAAAGCTGGATTGCAAAATTTATTTTGCAAAATATATTGAACCGATCTTAATGAATTTTACAGTAAGTATTGTTTTACTGTATCATAAAGTTTTTCTGGGTGAAATATGAAGGTCCTAAGTGGAGCATAATGGTTGAAAAACGTAAAATGCAAATACTTGTTTTTGTATCGTTTTTTTCGCAATTATTGCTATTTTGCAACAAGGTGACTATTTTTTAATATTTTATATTTTATAATCAAAAAACGAAGAAAAAAATCGAATTTTTTCTTCATTTTTTGACATTTTGATTATTTAAACAATGTTCCGGACCTTTTTGAGAGGGAGGATAACTCAAATATTATTATTTGAGTTATTTTCAAGCAATTTCTGCAAAAAAATTTGAGTCACCTCTCAACGTCCATCTCAAAACAGATGGGCCCTGGACTAATAACTAAATTAACTAAAAGGGAAGTTCCCTAGGTTGGCTGTATACCATATAGTTAAAAAACTCTAACAAGAAGTAAAACCACTTCTATGTAAATTGGTATATTTATTTAAACTTAATAATAATAATAATAATGACTTTATTGTTTTTTTCAAAAAAAAATACAAACTAGACAAACAGTAAACAAACTTAAAAAATCCCAATGGATTGAATAAAATATGTCCAATTCAGAACGTTTTCAGACCTATCGGTCCATCATCAGTGAATGTGCATACTTGCTAAATAGCCCCAGTACCAAACAATGGTTGAATTTAAAATTCAATTTACATTATTTAAAAATAATATTAAACAGGCTAAACGCCGATGTTAAAGGATATCGCCTATGGCAACATGGTGAAACCCTACCAAAACCTCAATCAACCATATTCCAATCAACCAATAATAACTAAATATTCATGCACAATATATCCAACACGTTTCCTTTGATAACTTTAGAGTCTCAGCTATCTCGAACAACTTTACTTTACGGTCATCCAAAATTATTTTGTGAACTTTTTTGATGTTTTTTTCCGGTTACAGCCTCTTTAGAGCGTCCACTGCGTGCATCGTCATCGGTGCTCATTTCGCCTCGCTTAAACTTAACAAACCATTATAGACCGATCAAATAAAATTACAATACATGTAAAACAAAATGTAATTCCGTACAGGTTGGAATAAATTTTTTATTAAAGTTTAGGTCCAAACAAAAGATATTTTCAAAAAAGTATATTTGCACAAAATTTACTTTTTTAACTGCTGCGATAATTCGTGTTTTTATTAAGGATTTTGCACTTTTTTTCTGCAAAGATAAAGAAACAGTCTTTTATATCAGACTTACTAAATTAAATTTGACCCTTAATTTATTTAAATAATTGTAAATCAAAATTGAAAAACAAATTTCCAAAAAATATTATTTGCAATATAAATAAGCACTATCAAATACTTTTTTTTCAGAAAAAGTTGCGCTGTGATATCACTCTAAATTGACAAAAAAAAAGGTTGATAAAAATTAAGTAGTTTTTCAATCGCAAAAACGCGGTTGTTGCCGATAGAGTATACAAGTTTTTAAGGTTTCATTTGTTTTGGTTTTATGTATATTTTCGATAAATGTATTGATAAATCAAAATTTCAATTAAACACCCCTCCAATATGGCGTTTGAAAATTGGTGTAATTTGTTTAAAACTTATTTTTGTAATAACATCGCCGGGATTAAAAATTTTGAAATTATTTTTTGTTATTCGTATTTTTGGTAATTTTTGACATTTTCTCAAAAGAATAAAAATTTTCTAGGAGCATTTTTGGCCGAGATAGCTTTTCCCAGTTTAAAAATTCATAATTTGTTTATTGACATTTAAAAGTACGTGAGTACATCTGTTAACCTTAATACTTAACAATGTCATTTTTACACATAATATAAATTGTAGAATATTTATTTTTAAAAATGATGATATTCGTTGCACCTTAAATGAAAACTTTTTGTCTGAAAATTGGCGGAGGAGTAGTTTCCGATATCTCCGCTAATAATGGGCCAATTTCAATGTTTTCTTTTAATTTGGGGTAGTATATAAAAATAATAACATCTGCATGACCCTTTTTGCATTAAATAATCATTAACTAGTTATAAACAATTTTTTTTCAATAATTTTTTTTTCTCTAGTATTGTGATAAATAAAATTTGGCACCAAAAATAATCACAAAAGAGTATGAAACAAATTTTTATTTTAAAAATTTACCAAAATAGTAAAATTTTGTTAAAGAATCATAAAAACTTTTTTCTTTGCACAAATCATTGGCAAAATCTCGCAAAAATAATGTGAATACAAAATATAATATATTATATAAAAAAATGGAGGACAGCCTCTATATAAATAAATGTATATAAGTAAATATAAATTAACAAATATATACACAATTTTTAGTGTATTACATGTTAAAAAGATTATAAAATTAAATGTCAAATACATACATATTTTAATATTGTACAAAGAAAAAAGTCTTTAACAAATTTTTAATGCTATTTCAGTATTATTATTTTTATAAAAATCTTTTGTGTCAATTTTTATTTATAACATCTAGAGAAAAAAATTTGAAAAAAAAATGTTTATAACAAATTGACGAATATTTATTGTTAACAATGTCATTTTTTATAAGCTACCATAAACTAAAAAAAACATTGAAATTGGTCCATTATTAACGAAGATATTGCAAAGTACTACTGCACCACTCTTCATGCAAAACGTTTTCAGTTACGTTTTCAGGTCGCTACGAAAATCATTCTTTTTTAAAGTACATATTCTAAAATTTTAACTCTATGTATAAATGACATTGTTAAGTAGTAGGGTTGATAGATGTACTCACAAACTTAAAAATATTAATATTGATAAATGAACAAATTATGAATTTTTAAACTTGGAAAAGCTATCTCGGCAAAAAATGGATCTAGAATTTTTTTTTGTTTTGTAAGTGTGTCAAAAACTACCAAGAACACGAATATCGAAAAATAATTTCAAAATTTTTAATCCCGGTGATGTTATTAAAAAAAGAAGTTTTAAACAAATTACACCAATTTTCAAACGCCATTTTGAAGAGGTTAAAGACTTTAAACAGGCAAACCCATAGGAATCTAAATCCCTTGAGAAAGGCACTTTGCCGAAACAGCTGTAGTCACTTAGTTGTAATAAATTTTGTGGAAGTATAGAAAACAAACGTTTTCAGTGTTTTATTGTTAGCAGTAGGTATGTTGATGTTTCAATATATCTAACAACCGCTTGTGATAAATTTGGTGATAGCATTATGTAATGTATTTTTATCATCACATTTATCAAAATCAGCTCTTAGATGCCTGTATCAAAGAGTGTCTTAGAAAAATCGTTACTTTCCTGATCTAATAATCACATCTAAGATATAGAAATTACTAAATCGTTAAAAAATATTGTAGAGCCCACAGTCGAACAAGATCCTTGCAACCCCAGTCCCTGTGGACCGAATGCTGAATGCAATAACGGTATTTGTAGTTGTATAGTCGATTACCAAGGAGACCCTTACAGAGGATGTAGACCTGAATGTATACTAAACACAGATTGTCCCAGGAATAAAGCTTGCATACGACAAAAGTGTAAGGACCCATGTCCTGGTACGTGTGGACAAAATGCTGAATGTTCCATTTTCAACCATATTCCAGTATGTTCTTGTATTCCTGGATATACAGGAAATGCTTTTGTATTATGTAATCGAGTAATAGAAGGTAAATTGTTCAAACTGTGTTAGAGATAAGTGCTAACTTGGTTGCATTTTAGTCCGACCTATCACCAACCCATGCCAACCTTCACCATGTGGTCCAAATAGCGAATGCAGAGAAATCAATCAACAAGCAGTGTGTTCTTGTATAATTGGGTACAAAGGATCTCCTCCCACTTGCCGACCAGAATGTATATCTAGTCCAGAATGTCCACTCAACGAAGCTTGTGTTAATCAGAAGTGCATTGATCCATGTCCTGGTACTTGTGGTTTGAACGCGAAATGTCAAACTGTCAATCATAATCCTATTTGTAGTTGCCCTCCTCGACATACCGGTGATCCGTTTACAAGATGTCTCCTCTTTGGTAAGAAATCGTACTAATACTTGTAGTCCAGTGTACCACGGTAAAAATATGGTATAACCACCGATTTTCATCAAGACCCATCGATTTTGATGAAATTTTGGAATAAATGGAGTTTTTTCGAAAAATCGATACTTTTAGACATATTCGCGATTGAAAATTTTGGTTGTTCGTATATTTTCAATCGATTTTTCACAAATAACTCAAAACCTTTACATTTTATTTAAAGGATTACTTTCTATATTTAAAAAAAATCGATTTTTGTGTTTTTACGTAAAAACATTTCTTATTATCATATTATACTGTACTAAAATTTTATTAAGAATTTCGAAATATAAACGAAGTTATAGCTTTATTTATAGTGGTGCTTACCTGAGCTAAAACTCGTTTATATACCACAACGCGCGCGACGCATGACCTGTGTAGCTACAACTTGGCAGTTGAGGAGTTCTAAAACTTACAAAGCGTTCACGTGTTTTATATTATGGAAATTTATCAAAAATTATTGTTTTGAAAATTGAAAAAAATGCCTGGATCTGATAGTCGTTTAAAAAGTAATCAAAATAAGAAGATGGATCGAAAACCATAATTATTTAAAAGACAATTTAAAGGTAATCAGTTGACTGCAGCAATAAATTCTGAATTACTCAGTTCCTCGGAAAAAAATTAAAATCTAGTGATACATTGCATGCACCTTATGAGAATAAAAATTGGCGAAATAGCAATGAGTTAGTCGGAAAATATCAAAAAAGCTCGTATTGCTCATACCAATAGAAGGAGCTGCGAAGCATCAAAAGACTGTAAAATTATAAAAATACTGTCTGTGCATTAACAGCTTTTATTGGACATTGAGGGTACCCAATATGCACCAGAAATCCCTAGTTAGAGTAAAAAATAAACATAACCATTTTATTCGATAAAATTGCAGCTAGAATACTTTAAACATATTTTCTCGCAATCGCATTTTTAAAAATTGGGAGACGTTTTCTCAAAATCCACTAAACTAATCTCAGTAAAATAAAAAATTTTTGCTACTTTATAAATACGACTCCTAAAAATATACACCTCTAAATAGTTAAAAAAAAAACACACACCTTTTTAAAGCAGTGGTAAATTCGCCCTTAAAACAGGCGTTTTTTTCAATTTTTTTTAAATCACGCGTATAAAGACCATAAAAATGTATAAAAAATTACTTTTATCTACTCTATGTCATATTATGTATAAATTTTTGAGTTTGTGAAAACTGTCATTATAGATAGCAGTGCGTGAAGTAACAATGTATTTTAAATGGGATTTACTTTTTCGCACTGTTCTTTGGCACACTTTCATATAATCAAATATCCATAACTTCATAAATATGAGCAATAAATTACAACAAAAGTTTTGACAGTTTTGTGGTTTGAAAGAAGTTAGAATTTTTAAATGTCAAAGTTCTAAAAATTGTAAAATAGAAATGAATTTCAGTGACGAAGAGTTACAGTTTTTTTATGTGTTTATCCTAGATAAAATATTGTATGAAACTGTGCGTGAAGTACTTTTTGCGAACTTACGCGATATATAGCACTCGCTCCGCTGTCGCTCGTGCTCTAAACATCGCGTGCGTTCGTAAAAAGCATACTTCACGAACTGTTTCATAAATAACTATTTAAAGGTGTATTTATTAGTTTTAAGTCTCATGATTTCGATCCTGTTAAAATTTAAAAAAATATATATTTCAGGATGGCAGCAAAGTGTCTCCCAAATTATTAAAATGCATATTTTGGAAGACGCCCTCTGCAGTGATGAACAACAGCTAAAAGTACCAAAAAATACTTTTTTGTATACCTTGAATACCTCTTAATACAGTTAAAAAATATATAATATAATATTTTTTCTTATCCAAAAATATTTAGAAATTGGCTTTTTTTTCAATTCACAAAGTGAAAGTCCCTTAAAGGTTATATAGAGGTTAATTCCAAAATGTCATCCAAACCGATACGTCTTGAGGGAATCCGAAGTTAAAAACCTTGGTACACTGCACTATTGTTAGGATTAATGTTATATACTTGCAATTTTAGTTGTAGAGCCTGTCGAAGTTCCGACCAATCCTTGCCAACCATCTCCGTGTGGCCTTAATGCTGAATGTAGAGAAATTAACGGTTCCCCATCGTGTTCCTGCTTGCCGGAATATCTTGGGGTACCTCCAAACTGTAGACCGGAATGTACCAGTAACATGGAATGCGCCAGCAACCTAGCATGTATAAACAGGAAATGTGTTAATCCTTGCTCCGGAATGTGTGGACAGAATGCAGAGTGCCGTGTTGTCAGCCATACGCCAATATGTGTTTGTGCTCAAGGCTTTACTGGAGACGCCTTTATATCTTGTCACATAGTTCAAGTAGAAACCCCAATAGAAAATATTTCACCATGTACACCGGGACCTTGTGGATCAAACGCGATATGCACAGCACGGAATACAGTAGGTTCTTGTACATGTATGGATCAATACATAGGAAACGCTTATGAAGGCTGCAGGCCGGAATGTTCCTTGAACACGGATTGTCCACCAAATAAAGCATGTGTCAGGAATAAGTGTGTGGACCCTTGTCCGGGAACCTGTGGACAAAATGCAAACTGCCAAGTGCTGCAACATTTGCCGTCTTGTACTTGCGTACCTGGATACCAAGGAGATCCATATAATTTCTGCAGTATACAGCCTGTAGAAAGTAAGTGTTGAATTTAAAAGAAACCCCCCATTAAGATAGACAAAATGCCCTCACTCCCAGAATTCTTTTTTTTTTCATTTTTTACGTTATATATGATTGATAAATAAAACAGAGCAATTTCAGCCCGCCAACCCCTCCCCTTATCCCAAAATCGTCATTGTTTTGTTTTGATTGTTTTCATTAGGTTGCAATTAATTTAAAAAGTTCAACAAAATCACACGCATAGTTCAAGATTTTACAAAACTAGTCTAATTTTTATAAACCTGTAGGCTGAGTGTGTATAACCTAAAAATTATTTTCTTTTCGAAAAAGCATATATTTTTTGTAGACAGTGTTTAATTTTTTATATTCCAAAAATAATATAGTTTTCACTGTATCAAATCCTAAATTCTCAACCTCAATATTTAAAATTATTCTTTAATCCGTTTTTTTGTAACAATTCCTCCTCCTGACACCCACTTCGTTAAGAAATACAGACAATATTAGACACTGCAAAACGAAAATTCTACCTCTTGACGATTGATCCCCAAAGGCAACAGACATGCGAATAATTCTCTCTGCTGCCTCGTGTCGAAGTAAACACAAGCGGCTTTCTCTGCTTTCCTCTCTTGATGGCAACAATAATCTCCCATAATAAACAAATTTTATATCATACAACATAGGACGTAAAAAAATGAAAAAAAAATTGAATCCTGACAGTGGGAATCCTGGGCACTTTGCCTATCTTAACGGGGGGTTCTCTTTATTTTCTGTTTGGCCGTTTTTTGTTTTGACATGAAGAGAAAGATTAACGGTGTAAACTTTTTTAGTTCCTAAACCACAAAACCCATGCCAACCATCACCATGTGGCCCCAATAGTCAATGTCGTGAAGTAAATGGACAATCGGTATGCTCTTGCTTGCCCAACTATATTGGAACACCTCCAGGATGTAGACCCGAATGTACCATAAGCTCTGAATGTCCACAAGATAAAGCTTGTATAAATCAGAAGTGTGGTGATCCATGTCCTGGCTCTTGTGGCCTAAATACAAAGTGTCAAGTTATCAATCACAGTCCTATCTGTACTTGCATCCAAGGATACAGTGGGGATCCATTTGCTAGATGCCTACCAATACCAAGTAAATATCCACCTATTGACATATTCAATTGCCTTTGGCCTTTTATTTTAAGTGAATCTTACTCAAACTCTATTTCAGCTCCTCCTATAAACGTCCCACTAGATCCAGTACGCGACCCATGCGTTCCAACGCCTTGTGGATCAAACTCAATATGTAGAAATTTGGGTAATATGCCATCTTGCTCTTGTATAGCGGGATATATGGGAAGTCCACCAAATTGTAGACCTGAATGTTCCAATAACTTCGAATGTGCTAGCAACTTAGCCTGTATCAGAGAAAAATGTGTTGACCCATGTCCAGGATCCTGTGGAGCTTTGGCTCAATGCTCCGTTATAAATCACACTCCTACATGTTCTTGTCCTGATGGATATACTGGAGATCCGTTCACGTATTGTCAACTAAAACCACCTACAGGTATATCATATAGTATTATATAATATAAAGACTGAGCCAAAAGTCTGGAAACGTCTAAATATCTATTAAATGGATAGTCCAAATTATACAAAAACAGAGATACACCTAGTTTACAATATGTCGATTTGAAATTCGATGTTTGTAAGTTGCCGAATTTACCATTTTTCTGATATCATTATTAGTCACTTCGGTTTTTTAAATACAACACCCTGTATGTTGTCTTCTTCTTTACATGCCATCTCCGCGATGGAGGTTGGGCAATCATCATGGCTATTCTGATCTTAGCTCCTACTGCTTTGAATAGCTCGATTGATGTGCATCCGTACCATTCCCTCAAGTTACGCAACCATTAAATTCTTCTCCTTCCTTGCCCTGGATATTCCCTTGTATAATTAATTTAAGTATGTTGTATGTTGTAATCTCTCATTACGCATAACATGCCCCAGGTATTGCAGCTTTCGTGTCTTGATGGCTTCCAATATTTCCATTCTTTTGTTGACTCTTCTCATGACTTCGTTGTTTGTTACATGCTCGGCCCATGATATCTTCAGGATCCTTCTATACATCCTCAGTTCAAATGCCTCCAGCTTTTTAGCAGTCGACGCGTTAAGTGTCCATGCTTCTATCCCGTAAAGCAGAGTCGAGAAAATATAAAACCTGGCCAGCCTAACTCTCAAATCTAATTTCAGTTCTCTTGCACAAAGTACCATTCTCAGTTTATTGAAGTTTGTTCGTGCTTTCTCTATTCGAACTTTGATTTCTTTGGTGTAATCGTTTATGTGATTAGTTATTGTGCTAAGATAGTTGTAGTTTTCAACTTGCTCTAAAGTTTTACCGTTGATTGTCAGGATTTCATCATTATTTTGGATTTTTGATATCCTCATAAATTTAGTTTTCTTGATGTTTATTGATAATCCATATTCTTCTCCATACTCAACTATCTTGTTCATTAGCTTTTGGAAGTCTTGAAGGTTGCCCTGTCGTATGATAGTATCGTCCGCATATCTTATGTTGTTAATTGGCATACCATTGACTGCTGTTTCTCCTCCAAGAGCTCTTTTCATAATTTCTTCAGAGTATGCATTGAATGGTAGTGGTGACAATACACACCCCTGTCGCACTCCTCTTTTGATTTCGAACTCTTCTGATGTGAGTTCTTTAATGCGTATGTGTGCCTGCTGTTTATAATATAGATTTGTTATAATTCGAAGGTATATTGTATATTGTACTTTTTTTGAAATCTCTACTTCAACATCAGTTTAACTATACACATCACTTTCGATTTTATGTTGTCTGGAACATCTTAAAAAGATAAAACAAAAGCCTAGAAACGACTAATCAAACTATGTACAACTAAATTTGAACAAAATAATTATAAGTTTACTACATTGACAGTAGGTATCCTAAACGACGGTAGGATGCCTTTATTATAATTATATCTCCATGTTTCTCTAGAAATTAATATGTATTTACCAATAATTCTTCGCCTTCGCTCTAAAACACTTAGTGATTTAGTAATAAACTTTACTATCCTCAATAAAAATTATCTTTAGGATTTGAATCGGGAGGACTAGGAGGCCAATCAATACTACCTAGTCATTGGTAAACTTATGTACTTGCAGATTAGGTGATCCCAGTTTTTGTACAATACTCACCATTTAAGAGATAATTAGGTTTTTTCAGACTTTTTATCTACTTTATAAGTTTTATATAAAGTAAAAGTTATTTTATATCCAAAACTATTTTAGTGGAACCAGTTGAGAAAGACCCATGCAATCCATCGCCATGTGGAGTAAATGCTGATTGTAGTGCTGGTGTCTGTACTTGCAGACCCGAATACCAAGGTGATCCTTATAGAGAATGTCGACCTGAATGTGTCCTGAACAACGATTGTCCAAGGGATAAGGCTTGCTCTCGAAATAAATGCATCGACCCATGTGTTGGTACTTGTGGACAAAACGCAGAGTGTGCTGTGATTAATCACATACCTTCCTGTACATGTTTGCGAGGATATAGAGGAAATGCTTTTATACACTGCCAAGAAATTCCACCTGAGATACCCAAAAACCCTTGCCAACCTACACCATGCGGTCCAAACAGTCAATGTAGAGAAATCAATGGACAAGCGGTATGTTCTTGTGTTGTAGGCTATCTGGGAAGTCCACCAAATTGTAGACCGGAATGCGCAGTTTCAACAGAATGTCCTCTAAACCAAGCTTGTGTTAACCAAAAGTGTGTGGATCCTTGTCCCGGTACTTGTGGTCTTAACTCTGAATGTCACTTTGTTAATCACAACCCAATATGTAGCTGCATCAGAGGCTATTCGGGTGATCCATTTACAAGATGCTTATTAATTCGTAAGTTCTACAACAGTTTACTTTATTTTGTTATTATTCAACCATATCTTGATAATATAAACCTAAAACGTCTAAAATTTTAGCTCCTGAAGTACCAGTACAGATAGATCCTTGCAATCCATCACCATGTGGTCCAAATTCGCAATGCAAACCTATAGGCGACTCCCCGTCTTGTTCATGTTTACCAGAATTCACAGGTACTCCTCCAAATTGTCGCCCAGAATGTGTCAGTAACTCGGAATGTGCCAGCCATTTGGCCTGTATCAACCAGAAATGCCAAAATCCATGTTCCAACGGAGTTTGTGGTCAAAACGCAGAATGCAGAGTTGTTAGTCATACTCCTAACTGCATCTGCATCAACAATTATGTAGGCAATCCGTTTGTCGTTTGCTCTCCTCCACAAAGTAAGTCCAAGAATAATCCATGCGGGATCTGTTTTGAATTGGAAAATTTCCATAGGACTCTATTTTGTTGCTGGCATCTCTTCAAGATGTACTTTTAGTCCAAAAGCCAGCGCTGAAAAATCTCTTTGAATTTACTAAAGCTAGATTTTTAACAGTGGATTACTCTGAGTGTGTAGAGAAACATACTGCGGTCGGTCAAGCGAAACGTAGAACAGGGGTTACTGAGAGGGTATCAAAGTTGCTTTCCTACGAGGGTAATTAAATCCATTTACTAAGGCTGAAAATCAGTACACACATTCTAAATTAATTATAAATAAAAGTTATTATAGTCGGCCAACTGTATGACAGGACAGAGCCGGTCGGTCGGCCCCAATGAATGTACAGGGTTATTCACTATATTTTGACCCCCTTTTAAACTGCTTTATTTACAGAATTAGAAAAAATGTAAAATACAAAAGTTATTCGAGTTTTTAATTATGATTTTTTGACATATATCGTACTAGTGACGTCATCTATTTGAGCGTGATGACGTAATCGACTATTTTTTAAATGGGAATAAGGATCGAGTGCTAGCTCATTTGAAAGGTTATTCAATTCCCTATTCAGTAATATAAACATTAACATGATTAATTATACAGGGTGTCCAAAAAATTTTTTTAATTAAATTAATTGTTTAATTAATAATTCAAAAAAAATTTGGACACCCTGTATAAATAATGATCTTAATAGATTAAAAGATTAAGTTTTCGATCCTAATAGCATTATTAATAATATTTAGAAAACATTAAAATATTACTAAAAGATTTTTAAATCGAAAACTTATTGGTCCATTTCCTTGGTAACACCTCCAAGGCTTCTAAAATTTGCAAGCCAAATGGATGCTGAAGCGAAGAAGACAAGAGGGAATTCAAAAAACTTACAATTCACGACCCCGTCTGTTCAGCTGGTAAATTCCAACAGAAAATGGAACCTAGTTACTCGAAGGAGTAAAGACTAATATAAACATAAAATAAAAATTTCATTTTTAATTCAGTTGCAATGCGAAGGCAAAACAATCTTACTTTTCAATTAGAATACGGAGCGCAGTCTAGTCCCTTGAATCGCGATTTTCGGCTCTTATTGGAGGCTCATCGGAAAGAACGTAGGCTTGTTCTCCACATCCCAATTGATCCGTACTGAGAGGTTTTCCCACCCATTGCAACTGAAGTGAAAATATTAGGTGACTAGCGTCATCTGGCAATTAAAAGATTAAGTTTTCTTTATGATCTTGATGTTTATAGCACTGTATAGAGAATTGAATAACCTTTCAAATGAGCTAGCACATGACCCCTATTCTCATTTAAAAAAATAGTCGATTACGTCATCACGCCCAGATGGATGACGTCACTAGTACGATATATGTCAAAAAGTCATAATTAAAAAATCGAATAACTTTTGTATTTTACATTTTTTCTAATTCTGCAAATAAAGCAGTATACAAGGGGGTCAAAATATAGTGAATAACCCTATACATTCATTGGAGCCGACCGACCGGCTCTGTCCCGTCATACAGCTGACCGACTATAACTTTTATTTATATTCAATTTAGAATGTGTGTACCTACTGATTTTCAGCCTTAGTAAATGGATTTAATTACCTTCGTAGGAAAAAAACTTTGATAGCCTCTCAGTAACCCCTGTTCTACGTTTCGTTTGACCGACCGCAGTATATTTCTCTACACCATCACAGTAATCAACTATGAAAAGTTTAGGTTTTTAGTAAATTCAAAGAGATTTTTCAGCGCTGGCTCTCCGTCTATTTGGACAATAATTACTATATGCGCCAGTCCCAAACCTTGTGCTTAATTTTTTATTTAACAAAATATAAAAAAATAAAAATTTTTATATTTTTGCACCCACCTTTTTGCCTATAACTCGAGAGGTTTTCTTCTTCCTTGTCGGTCGTCCAATTCGGATTCTTTAATTTTTTTTAGATTTTTTAAATTTTCAATGATTTCTGGAATTTTCAACTATTTTTCGCAGAAAAAAAAAGATTTTTTGCACCCATATTTTTGCCTATAACTCGAGAGGACTTTTTTTACCTCTTTGCTAGCGTGTGGAGCCATTTTTGAGGTTGAACAGAATAATTATCTGACAAATTTTAACTCAATTTTCTACAAAATACGCTTTAAGAGTCGTATCAGTTTTTTTGGAACCAGCTGTACATCCTGAAGTGATTCCAGCAAAAAAGTAAACTATGGAAAATATCCATTATTGTCCTCTTCTCGACAGACCCCGCCTGGATTAGAAGGTATTTGTTGCATGGAAATACTTATTTGTAATGTTTTAGAACCACCAGTAAGAGAAATAGTGACTCCATGCTCCCCGTCTCCATGTGGATCAAACGCGCAATGTAGAGAACAAAATAACGCAGGATCTTGTGTATGCTTACCTGATTTTATAGGCAATCCTTATGAAGGCTGTAGACCAGAGTGTACACTAAACTCAGATTGTCCCTCCAATAAAGCATGTATCAATAACAAGTGTAAGGACCCATGTCCAGGTACCTGTGGGCAGAATGCCAACTGTCAAGTTATTAACCATCTACCATCTTGTACTTGTATACCTGGATATACTGGTGATCCATTCAGATACTGCAATGTAGTTGTCGATGGTGAGATCTTAATGATTAAAAAAGTTATATTCCAAATGTAATAATTTATCTTTTAGTTGTTATCGAGGAGCCTTCCAATCCTTGCCAACCTTCTCCTTGTGGAGCTAATGGTCAATGTCGTGAAGTAAATAAACAAGCAGTATGTTCTTGTCTGCCAAACTACATAGGAACTCCACCAGGCTGCAGACCCGAGTGCACAGTGAGCTCTGAATGTGCTCAGAACAGAGCATGCATAAATCAGAAATGTGGTGACCCCTGTCCCGGAACTTGTGGTCTGAATACCTTGTGTAACGTTATCAACCATAGTCCTATTTGTAGCTGCAAGGTACAGTTCACAGGAGATCCATTTTCAAGATGCTATCCCATTCCTCGTAAGTTTTTTCTATTTATACTTAGACATTCGTCACCACATAAATATTTTTTAGCTCCACCAGTCATAACCATCGAACAACCAACACCAAACCCGTGCGTTCCTTCTCCATGCGGTCCAAACAGTCAGTGTAGAGAGATAGGATCTACCCCGTCTTGCTCTTGTTTGCCAAATTACATCGGTTCACCTCCAAACTGTAGACCAGAGTGTGTTATCAACTCAGAATGTTCCAGCAACCTAGCTTGCATGAACCAAAAATGTGCTGATCCTTGTCCTGGGTCTTGCGGATCCTTGGCTCAATGTAATGTCATTAACCATACTCCAACCTGTTCTTGTCCTGAGGGATATACAGGAGATCCATTCAGTTATTGTCAACTCAAACCACTTATTAGTAAGTCCTTGCTATTAATAAATTAATTCTGAATTTACTAAACTGTTTAATTTGTAGTAGAGCCTGTTCAAGTTGACAAATGTAACCCGTCACCATGTGGACCAAATGCTGGATGTAATGAAAGAATATGTACTTGTTTGCCAGAATATCAAGGTGATCCTTACATAGAATGTCGACCAGAATGCGTACTGAATAATGATTGTCCTAAAAACAGAGCCTGTGTAAGAAACAAGTGCAAAGATCCATGTCCTGGTACTTGTGGACAAAACGCAGAATGTTCTGTAATCAACCACGTTGCTATTTGCTCCTGTATACCTGGATACCAAGGCAATGCTTTCGTTCTTTGCTCTAAGGCGATAGGTACGTTAATTTCCAATATAAATCGATCTTTTCTTACTCATTTTTTTTTTGTTGTAGTACCTCAAAACGTTAACCCATGCAATCCAACACCTTGCGGACCAAACAGTCAATGTAGAGAAATCAATGAGCAAGCAGTATGTTCGTGTGTTCCAGGATTCATAGGCTCTCCTCCAACCTGTAGGCCTGAATGTGTTTCTAGTTCAGAATGTGCTCTTAACAGAGCCTGTGTTAACCAGAAATGTATCGATCCTTGTCCGGGGACTTGTGGAATAAATGCTCTGTGTCAAGTGGTAAACCACAATCCAATATGTAGCTGCCAGGCAGGTCAAAGCGGAGATCCATTTACACGATGTGTGACAATCAGTAAATGTTTAAATAATTCGATATATCTTGATTGAAAAAAAAGGTCTAAAGTAGTGAAAACAATAACATTACTACTCTTGTAATGTATACTTGGGGCACTTTACAAAATGATAGCAGTTTATATGGGTAAACTTCTGATGCTTTAGTGGAATAGATTCCTAGCATCGCCCGATGGCATGGATATGCCTCAGGTTCACAGTTTACTTTAAAAGTTATCGACACTCACTTCATCTTTCCTCGTTAGAGGGCGCTAAAGGCATACGTTGGTAGAATATTTAAATATATTTACCAACCATTCGGTGCGTCTTTATTTAATTCAGTGTTCTTATAAAGCCTCTTTGGTAACGGGTAGACCTAGAAACACGTACCAGAGGATGGTAAGAGCCTCGAATTGAATCAAAACGAAACCGTCTATTTTTATTTGGTATTGTTAATGCTTTCAAAGGCTTAACCTATAATTTCAATCAAGAAATATGAACCACATAGTACTAACTAGTATTCCTTGCAGGAGTGGAACCAGTAGAACAAGTCAATCCATGTCAACCATCTCCTTGTGGACCTAATTCCCAATGCCGTGACATCAGCGGTTCGCCATCTTGTTCTTGTTTGCCCGAATTTACCGGTACCCCGCCCAACTGTCGCCCCGAATGCGTCAGTAACTCAGAATGTGCCTCTAACTTAGCCTGCATCAATAAAAAATGCAAAGACCCATGCCCAAATATTTGCGGGTCTAACGCTGAATGTAGAGTGGTTAGCCACACACCAAATTGCGTATGCGCGGCAGGATATATAGGCAACCCGTTTTTCAGTTGCGATTTACCACCATGTAAGTTTATTAGCGCATTTATTAGCTGTTGTTTCCCCCACCAAAAAAGTACTAATCCCCCTCTCCCCAAATGCTTGAATTACTAATAACTTGATCCGTGATTGCCCAAAGGATGTGAAAGACGTGTTAAGGTTTTTGAGTGTAGGTTTAAGGTAGAAATTAAAGGAAATAACAAAATATACGGTCTACAATATAGAATACTTGTTATTTCATATAATTTCTGGTAAAAAAAATTTAGTAGAGCAAAAAATTTAATGTCTGGCGTGTTATCGATTATTTTGAAAATGATTTCCGAAGTGGGAATGGAAACGTCAAAATATTCGCATTTTCAATTAAAGGTGTAATTTATTCCCCTTAAAAGTAGTAGATAACTTGGAAATATCATAAAACAAAAGTCCTAGAATCACATTAAAATAAAAAACTATAATAACTATTACAATAATTGTTTGTGAAATCTTTGTTTTAAAAAGGCTAGAAATATAAATGTTATACTTATTCACAATCTATTTATTGTACCTTGGACGACCGGTTTCGAAAACTAAACTTTGCTGTTGATGGTCAGGTCTCGGGAAAAAATTAGAAACTGTAGGTAACGAATAGGGTTTCATCAGGTATATTATTAAATAGTTCCGATATTATGTACGATTGGTTTGAAATAGAATCTACTTACATGCCGGTTCAAGTAATGTAATTACGTAGGTGGATACTAAACACTCATTTATGCTATGTCATTGTTTGATGGCCATCAGCTTCATTATCATCGAAAATTTTGGAATATTTCTCGAGCTGACATTTAGGAAACAAACTATTATTATCAAGATATATGTAGGTAAGAACTAAAGATGTGATTCTTTGCCCACTATACGTGATGTGACGAGGGTCATTATTAAAAACAATTCCTATGTCGTTGATAAGGAGTGCGATGTGCTGGTAGAAATCTGGCAACACTGCCTTACACATCAACTCTCCCTCTCTCTTACCCCACCAGTTTCGCCACGCTGCATTGCTCAGTGTCGGCTTAGCAGCCGTCGAAGGTGGAGGTCCCAGTCGCTATTGCCGCCAACATGAAATTCATGCTGTGATACGTTTTTTTTAATGCAAAATGTATATGACCTATTGCCATTCATTGTCAGTTAATCGAAGTTTATGGGTAAAAGTGCATATCTGTTTAACATGTTCGCAACTACTGGTGTAGAGAATTCCGTGAAGGTCGAACAGATATTCACGATGAATCTGAAGGTGTTGCGCTTCCATCTTCATCGTGAATTTCCATTCGTTGCAAACATGTTGAACATATATGCACTTTAACCCATATTTTTCTATTAACGGACGATGAATGCCAATAGGTAAAATCCAGTTTGCATTTAAAAAAACGTATCACAGCATGAATTTCACGTTTCAGAGAGGTAGAGTTGATGTGTAAAGCGATGTTGCCAGATTTCTCCCAGCATGTCGCATTCCTTATCAATGGCATAGGGAACTTTTTTAAGAATGACCCTCGTAACATCGCTTATAGCGGGCAAAGAATCACATCCATAGTTTTTTCCTATCTCTTGACAACAACAGTTTGTTTCCTAACTGCCTTCAAAAAACATTCCACAGCTTTCGCTTTGTAATGAAGCTGATGCCCCTTGGACAACACTTGGATGTCCAGCATAAATGAGGGTTTAGTATGCACCTATGCAACTACATTAGCAACCCAAATATTGTTGTTCTGGAGCTATTTCCTTGTGGCATTTTTGTAATTAAGTATTTTCTATGGGAAATAAGCCACAAGTATACTAAAAAATGAATTTATTAATGTTTCGAAGCCCAAATCGGGTTTCGTTGTCAAAATACAAAATACTATTAAAATAAACAAAAATGTTGTTGCTAAGTAAAAAAATTCTTCTAATAATTTATTTAATCTGACTCATTTATATTGGCAATTCAGACGTATATTATACATTTTAAAGTAGAAGACTTTAAAATGATATCGCCAATATTTATGAGTTGCCTTCCTGGGACGACTTTACTGAAAGATAGTTCATTCGATTACATGAAATCAATCAAAGTCTTTAAAAGACTATGATTTTTTTGCGACGGATATTCTTGAGTTGGGATTGATTTCATGTAATCGAATGAACTATCTCTTAGTAAAGTCGTCCCAGGAACGCAACTCATAAATGTTGGCGATATCATTTTAAAGTCTTCTACTTTAAAATGTATAATATACGTCTGAATTGCCAATATAAATGAGTCAGATTAAATAAATTATTAGAAGAATTTTTTGAAGTTATACTTCTTTAGGCGCGATTGAGATTGAGGGTGAATTTATATTGATCTGCGCGCATGCGCACACCAACAGTTTGGTATTAGTCTTTATAGGGGCTCTGATTGGGTGTTGAAATGATCTGTCAATAATTGTTCAATATGGAGGTTATCGGCAAACAAAAATGTTGTATAATATATTAGTTTTTATTGTTGTGAGGACAGAAATAAAATCAGATTTATAATTATAGTGACTTTTTAAATAGTTTTGAAAAGCCACAGGTACGTAATTCTAAATGTTTCAGTTGTATTCCAATAAAAAATTATCTTCATACCTATTTGGAAAATGTAAAAAAAATAATGTACTTACCTAGTACTTGCTATGCTATACCCCTAGTAGGCAATGCTTTAATTTACATAATCTGATTATAAACTTTCTACAAATTTTCATCTAATATATCGTTTTCTTACTTTATATATTGTTGTATTTTAATTCGACAAAAATCACACTAATAAAAATTCATATAAACAAAATGTCAAAAAGTTGTTCAGTTTGTGTATATTCCCACATGACGTATACGCGAAGGTGGTGCAGTTTGAAATCGCTTCGGCTCTCGTACGGCGGGATACATGGGAAGTAGGTTCAAGCCCAATGCAAGTTATATCATTTTTTTATTTTTTTTTTATAGATTTTATGATTGTAAGTATATTATTATATAATTTTTTTCAGAAAATACGTATTTAATTAAAATTTTTGGCAGAAATTATTGTTCAGAAATTATTTGTGGCATTTTTCAATGTGTTTGTGTGTGTTTTATTCTTTTATTTTTTTAATTTTTGGTATTGCTTTAATAAAAAATTTTGGAAAGTAGTAGAGAAACTGTTTAAAGTATATTGATTTCGTTGAAATCATATAATAGAAGTATAACTTCTTACGTGCGTACAAAGTACACACATTCTTTCTTACTTAGCAACAACATTTTTGTTTATTTTAATAGTATTTTGTATTTTGACAACGAAACCCGATTTGGGCTTCGAAACGTTAATAAATTCATTTTTTAGTCAAATTGTGGCTTATTTCCCATAGAAAATACTTAATCAACCCAAATAGTTACAATTTATAATTTTTAGCATTTAAATAACATTTCCGGAGACCTGACGATGAACAGCAAGGTTTAATGCTCGAAACCGGTCGTACAAAGTTCGATAAATAGATTGTGAGTAAGTCTAACATTTATTTTTCTAACCTTGTTGAAATGGCCTCACACGTACAACCCACTCATCATCTTTGTTTTAATTTAGATACTTGAAATGAACAGACATTAATAATTTTGCTCTATAGGATTTTCCAAAGGTTTGTGACGAATTCCGTAACATAACCCAGCTTGCCACAACCCCTAAACGTCTTGCTATTGGAAACAGGTGAATTGTTCGGTAACCCAGGCCATCTCCAACCCCAAAAATTGATAAAAACTTTGCAATTACCTTTCAGCTCCGCCCAAAGAGAAACCCTCCCCGTGCCACCCCTCACCGTGTGGTGCCAATGCCGAATGTAGGGAACAAAACGGCGCAGGAGCATGTATCTGCTTATCCGACTATATAGGCAACCCCTACGAAGGCTGTAGACCCGAATGTGTTCTGAGCTCAGATTGTCCCTCGAACAGAGCTTGTATGAGAAATAAGTGCCAAGATCCTTGCCCTGGAACCTGTGGCCAAAACGCCAATTGCCAAGTTGTGAATCATTTGCCTTCTTGTACCTGCATACCTGGATATTCTGGGGATCCTTTCAACTATTGTACTGTGATAATAGAGAGTAAGTTCTTCCGGATTTTACAAAAAATTTTCCATAATTTTATGCCATAGTCTTTTTAAAAGCTAAATGAAATATAAAGATATAAAAGCCTGACATGGTATCGAAACTATTTTAACAAGAGTTGCAATTCAGGTTCTATTTATTTGAACTTTTATGTATTTTCACAAAAATTCTTTATCTAATTCTAAAATATAGATCAGACTGTTTGTACTATATACGGTTTATTATAGATTTTTGGCTGCTGATTACGATTTTCGAGGGTGGATTTCGATCCGAGTGGTAAAAAAATTGTTATAAACAATTTAATTGTTTATAAATTATTTATAAGGCTCTGGCTCATAAACTAAAAAAGATAAAAAAAATGTTTCAAATAAAATTTGTTCTTTAATAAAAAACGAAGAAAAAAACGTTTATTAAACTTAAATCCAACAATTAGAACTCAAGATATTGTAAAATTAGTGCACAATGCAAATTGCAAATTGCAAAATAAGTATTTTTCGAAGCTTTATCGATCGTAACTCGGCTTCTACGCATGCAAGTGAGCCTTAGAATTTTAAAGTTTAATTAATAGGCTTCCAAACAAAGTTTGTTATATTGCTTTATCTTCATTTGTTTTAAAAGTTATACCCGTTTGAAGTTAAAATTTTTTAAAAAAATTGTACATTAATTTGTTTATAAGGGTTTCAAGCAAATTTGAGCTATAAACATCTATACTGTAATTAACAATAATGATAGTAGAACTCAAAAGGAACAATTTGAGCTTATGGAAATGTTGGTAAGTTTATTTTTTGCCAAGATATCGATATTTTTCGACGCTCTATCGATCGTAACTCGGCTTCTACGCATTAAAATGAGCTTTTCATGGTCTCATTTTAAAGCTTAATTAATAGACTTCTTCCAAACAAAGTTTGCAAGATATGCCACCAACATCAAATTCAATCCGATTGCATATAAAACGAGCATTTTATGTGGTGTACAAACAATTAACGTGCCTCGAGATACTGCAAACGAACTTGATCCACTTGTATATGGATATCATATAGATAACGAAACTCTGAAGCCCCAAAAGTTTTAATTTTAATGCCTTCAAGATCAGATTTAGTACCACCATGTATCTTTAAAAATTGCTCTAAGAACTTATGCAGATGTAAAAAAAGCTGCGATTCCCTGTATATCTCGATGCAGATGTATGAAAGAAAATGTCTGTAAAAATAGTAATAATAAATCATATTAACTTACTTTTTAGTTGTATTTCTGAAATATTAGTTTTTAATGGTTTTTTTTCTCATTTAGTACAAAAAATAGAAGACAAATTAAATAGAATCAAAGGTAGTACGAGATACAGATGATTTAATTATAAGAATTATATGATAAAATTTTATTAGGATCTTCAAAAATGAAAAATAAAGATAGCGTATATATACAATATGTACATGGAAATTATAATTTGCATCGAGAAGTTAGCGCGTGAACCTTTACGCTGTGAGCCAATCTTGCGCCTCATAGCGCGCCATTAAAATATCCACATCTTGGCCAAAAATAAATTTACGAACATTTTCGTAAGCTCAAACTGTTCATTTTGAGTTTTTCTATAATTATTACTAATTAAAGTATAATTATAGCTCAAATTTGCTTGAAACCCTTATAAACAAATTAATGTACAATTTTTTTAAGAAAATTATAACTTTAAACGGGTATAACTTTAAAATAAATGAAGGTAATGTAATTTAACTTTGTTTGGAAGCCTATTAATTATGCTTTAAAATGAGACCTTCTACGGCTCATTTTATTGCATAGAAGCCGAGTTACGATGGATAAAGCTTCGAAAAATACTTATTTTGCAATTTGCAATTTGCATTGGGCACTAATTTTACAATATCTTGAGTTTTAATTGTTGGATTTAAGTTTAATAAACTTTTTTTTCTTCGTTTTTTATTAAGGAACAAATTTTATTTGAAACATTTTTTTATCTCTTTTAGTTTATGAGCCAGAGCCTTATAAACAATTTATAAACAATTAAATTATTTATAACAATTTTTTGACCACTCGGATCGAAATCCACCTTCTAAATTCGTAATCAGCAGCCAAAAATCCATAAGAAACCGTTGAGTTTGTCCATCAAAATTGAAAAGGACTCGGTGACCTCTATTTGGCGCCTAGACTAATTACAACTATGTTTTACTCATGATACAATGTTTTACTCAGGCCATTCACATGATAACGCGTGTTTAACGTTACCATCTTAAGTTATCTTTTGTGAAAATAAAAAGTAAAAAGAAAAGAAGAAAGAGAAAAAAGACTAAAAATTATATAAAATAAAATTAAAGACAGTTTATATTTCATTCTGTTTCAGAGACGTCAATTATCCTCTTAAAAACGTTTCATTCTCTTGTGCTCTTCAAAGAGGCCTATGGTCTGCTCTGGATCAAAAAGAAAACAAACTGTCTCCCTAAGCAAAATTAAACAAATAATTCGCTTTCAGACGCTGTAGCGACATCTATTAGCACAATGAGAAGTCCTAGATCCGAAAATCTAAAGACCTCTATCATGGAACCAAGTTTTTGGTTACAACTAAAATCTGTGCTTTCTATAATTTAAAAAGCAAACGGACGACGAATAAAACAGACGAAAGAGATTTAGGTTGTAACCAAAAAGTTGGTTCCATGATAGAGGTCTTTAGATTTTCGGATGTAGGACTTCTGTAAAAATTATGTCTTAGAGTACAACGACGTACAATATGATTCATTTTTAATATTCTTGAAAAAATATAAAACAGTAAAAACCTAAAATATTTAGAACTTATTCTTTCTCTATTAATAGTTTTAATTTAAAAGCTAATATTCTTTATATTTCATTAAAATAGTCCACTTAAGATATAAAAAATGTATTAATAAAAAATATCTGTCTTTTATAACCCACCATCATTACTCATATCAATATTTTCTCTTCAAACTAGAAATAACTCCAATAGAAGAAGCCAATCCTTGCCAGCCATCACCTTGCGGTCCCAACAGTCAATGCAAAGAAGTAAACAAACAAGCAGTGTGTTCTTGTCTACCAAATTACATCGGTAGCCCACCAGGTTGCAGACCAGAATGTACAGTGAGCTCGGAATGTGCTCAGAACAGAGCTTGCATTAACCAAAAGTGCTCAGATCCTTGTCCCGGAGCTTGTGGATTGAATGCTAAGTGCAATGTTATCAACCACAGCCCTATTTGTAGTTGTGAGTCTAGATTTATAGGGGATCCGTTTACCAGATGCTATCCCATGCCTCGTAAGTTAGACATGTCTTATTTTTCCCCACCAAATGACTAATAAATTTATTTTAGCACCTGAACCTGCAGTAATAATACCAGAAATAAGACAACCTTGCGTACCAAACCCGTGTGGACCTAATTCTGAATGTAGACCCAATGGACAAGATTATATATGCCGATGCTTGCCGAATTACTTTGGTCAAGCACCTAACTGCAGACCAGAATGCGCAGTGAACTCTGATTGTTCACCCAATGTAGCTTGTATCAATCAAAAATGTGTCGATCCTTGTCCTGGTTTGTGTGGAATTCAAGCCTTTTGCAGTGTAAGAAACCACATTCCTTCTTGCGTTTGTCCTGAGAGATACTCCGGAGATCCATTCACTAGTTGTATTCAACAACCTATAATTGACCTGATAGAGGACGATCCATGCAATCCAAGCCCTTGTGGTCCCAATGCTAGATGTAATGATGGTGTATGTACATGCTTACCAGAATTCCAAGGAGATCCATATGCAGGTTGTCGACCTGAATGTGTTCTACATACAGACTGTCCAAGAGATAAGACTTGTATAAGAAATAAGTGCCAAGATCCTTGTCCGGGCACTTGTGGGCAAAATGCTGAGTGCACTGTTATCAACCATATCCCTACATGTTCTTGCGTTAGAGGATTTACAGGAAATGCTTTCGTAACGTGCAATCCTATTCCAGGTAAATTAATATCGATATTATTAGTCCAGGTTATTAGGTCAGGGCTGTTTGGTGGCCGATACAAAGTCTGCAGAGTTTCAGAGTGTATTCATATGTAGGGTGAGGCAGATAAAGGTCCTATTAGAAATATCTAGAGAACTAAAAGTAAGAGAATCATGAAAATTTAAATACAGGGGTTTTGAGGTATGAACTATTTAATGAAAATATTTCGGTCTCTTTGCTACTTCCGGTTATACCGGAAGTTGATTGTAACTTCGTTTTTTTAATGGGACACCCTGTATATTTTTACATTTTTGGATTTTGTTCGATGTCTTCTTTCTAAAAATATGAGGTTTTGTAATATTATACAGGGCAGTTTAAAAGATAATTACGGTTTTTTATAAATTTTGTAGCAAACTTCACACCCTGTAGAATTGTACTGATTTGATATCAAAAACTCCGTTTGTGTTCAAGTGATTTTTAATATAGTCTACTATTATTAAAATTTATTAATGTAGCGAAATATTTCATTTTAGTATACAGGGTTGGTCGAAACTCGGAATGAGTATTATCTGAGTTTTCTTAAATGGAACACCCTGTATTTTAGTATTGTAATGAAATGATATTTTATAGTACTTTTTTATTTCTTAAGAATTCCCTATACCTAACTGCTTTAATTTGTAAGTTATTCGTAGTTCTTTAAGCCAAATATAAATTGCAACAAAAATTACGTGAAATTTTATTAGGTTTGCCGTGAAAATATTCAATCATAAATAATTTTTTGAAAATAAATACATGTTAATCTAGAATAATCCTTAATTTATTATTATTGGATGAGATACCAAAATGCCTACGTTGTTAAGATTGTTGATGCATAAAATATTAATAAAAACAAACCATATTATATTATACCTAGTTGGCTATGGTTTTAACACTAAACTTGATTAAACATTAGACATTATATTATTTTTATAGTTCCAGTTGCTTTGTTACCATTACTAATATAAATTTTTGTAATGGGGAACTGATTAGTAAAGTTTTTGTTCTAGGAGAGTATAGCAAAAATGTACTACTAGCAATAAGAATTTATCATCTGCAACTCCTTGTTAGACGACAGCCAAGAAGAGAAACTTTTCAAAATTGACTAGAATAGTTTCGACGTACTAGACTACTTGACACTTAGATTACGAGAGCGTTCATACCAATATGCAGATTCTCAGTGACACTAACATTTAATTCATTTTAATTATTTACATACACTATATAGTTTTTGTTCAATCAGATTTCTCGTAATCTAAATGTCCAGTTCGTTCTAGTAAAACCGCTCTAGTAAATTTTGAAAAGTTTCTCTTTTTGGTTGTCATTTATCATGGAATTGCTGATGATACATTATTCTTATTGCTATTAGCACTTTCTTATTTGTTATACTCTCCTAGAACAATAAACATCTGAATCAGTTCCTCATTAGAAAAATTCATTAATGGTAGCAAAGCAACTGGAACTTCAAAGATAGTAGAATCTTTAAGCAAAGCAAATGTTTAAGCATATTTAGTGTCAAAGTCATAGCCAACTAGATAGAATATTGTATATTTTTATTAATATTACACACCAACAATCTTAACTAAGTAGATATTTTGATATATCAACCAGTATTAATAAATCAAGGGTCAGTCGAGATTAATATGTGTTTATTTTCGAAAAATTATTTATGATTGAATATTTTCATGGCAAACCTAATAAAATTTCACGTAATTTTTGTTGTAATTTATGTTTGGCTTAAAGAACTACGAATAACTTACAAATTAAAGCAGTTAGGTATAGAGAATGCTTAAGAAATAAAAAAATACTATAAAATATCATTTCATTAAAATACTAAAATACAGGGTGTTCTCTTAAATTAAGAAAACTCAGATAATACTCATTTCGAGTTTCGACCAACCCTGTATACTAAAATTAAACATTTCGCTATATTAATAATTTTTAATAATAATAGACTATATTAAAAATCGCTTGAACATAAATGGAGTTTTTGATTTTGAATCAGTAGAATTCTACAAGGTGTGAAATTTGCTACAAAATTTATAAAAAACCGTAATTATCTTTTAAACTACCCTGTATAATATTACAAAACCTCATATTTTAAGAAAGGAGACATCGATCAGAATCCAAAAATGTAAAAGTGTACAGGGTGTCCCATTTAAAAAAAACAAGTTACAATCAACTTCCGGTATAACCGGAAGTAACAAAGAGGCCAAAATATTTTAATTTCAATAAACAGTTCATACCTCAATACCCCTGTATTCCAATTTTCATGATTCTTTTACCTTTAGTTCCCGAGATATTTCTAATAGGCCTTTCATCTGCCTCACCCTGTATATTTTGAACCGCTACATTCGAATTTAAAACTTATTTTTGCGTCAGAAGTAACGGAAATTTATTGAAAATATATAAGAATATACTCTAAAATTTCGTGAACCCTGATTGGCCACGAAACAGTCCTGGTCCCTGTAGCAATTTATGGGATACCTACTCTGAAGGGGGTTGGGGGTTGATCAATATTATCAGATAAGGGGATCGATATGGGGCTAAAGAGGTATAGCAACCATCTCTATGCTATTTGCGAAGACGGATACTCGTGTTTACGTAGGAGAGCATGGGCCGTAGGAAGTTTAGGGGATGTAGGGGGTAGGGAATACTAACTACCAACACCATAGTTATACATGGATACTTACAAAGATGTCCTTATTAAAACTAGGTAAAAGAGTCCTCAAACTATTTGAGAAGGACGCCGTTTGGAAGGAACCTCCGCTCCTCGGATTTACCGATTTACCCTATCGCTGGACCGAATCCACAAGGACTTCTTTGACAAGATAATGCTCTTGTCGAAAATTTTAAGAACATGTTTTCTTCTGTTGGGCTAGATATTTTCTACTATTTTCTTACTAAAACTTCCAAATGGTTAATATTTTTCCCAGGACTTAACCAATAAAACTTGACAAACATTGTTCGAACTATTTATTTAAAACTCAGATATTTACTCAACTTATTATCTTTTTTAACAAACAATAGAAAATGGGTTGAGTAAAGATTTTAGTTTTCAAATAGTTTGAACAAGATTTGTCACGCTTTATTGTTTAAGTCCTGGCAAAATATTAACCATTTGGAAGTTTTAGTAAGAAAAGAGTATAAAATATCTAGCCCAACACAACGAAAAATGTTCTTGAATTTTTCGACAAGAGCCTTGTCTTGTCAGAGAAGTCCTTGTGGATTCGGTCTAGCAATAGGGTGAATCCGAGAAGCGGAGGGTGCTTCCAAACCGCGTCCCTCTCAAATAGTTTGAGGACTCTTCCGCCTAGTTTTAATATGGACATCTTTGTAAGTATCCATGTATTACTATGGTGTTGGTAGTTAGTATTTCCTACCCCCTTTGCCCCCTAAACGTCCTACGGCTCATGTCCTCATACGAAAACACGAGAGGCAGTCTACGCAAATAGCATAGAGATGCTTGCTCTACCTCTATAGCCCCATATCGACCCCCTCATCTGATAATATTGATCAGCCCCCAACCCCCTTTAGAGTAAATAGCCGATTAATTGCTACATCCCTAGACTATATATATAAATAGATTCATATTTCACAAAATATCTTCTTTTTAGTTGAATTACCTAAAAATCCTTGCAATCCAACACCTTGTGGTCCAAACAGCCAATGTAGGGAAATAAACAATCAAGCCGTCTGCTCTTGCGTTCCTGGTTTTATCGGATCCCCACCAACTTGCAGACCTGAGTGCGTTTCCAGTTCTGAATGTTCGCTAAATCAAGCTTGCATTAACCAGAAATGTATTGACCCATGTCCTGGTACCTGTGGAATTAACGCACTATGCCAAGTAGTGAATCACAATCCTATATGTAGCTGTCAAGCCAGATTCTCAGGAGATCCATTCGTTAGATGTCTACCAATAAGTAAGAAACATCCTCTAAAATCAAATCCCACAGTTCACTAAACAAAAGTTCATATTTTAGGAGAAGAACCTGTTGTACCCACCAATCCTTGTCAACCGTCACCCTGTGGTCCAAATTCTCAATGCAGAGCTATTGGAGATTCTCCATCATGTTCTTGTTTGCAAAAATTCATCGGAACGCCACCTAACTGTAGACCAGAATGCATTAGTAACTCAGAATGTGCCTCCAATTTGGCCTGCATCAATCAAAAATGCAAAGACCCTTGTCCGGGAACTTGTGGTTCTAACGCTGAATGTAGAGTTGTTAGTCATTCACCCAATTGCGTATGTTTACCAGGCTTCGTTGGTGACCCATTCTTCTCTTGCCAACAAATCGGTATGTATAACAACGAATACTTTGTAAAACCTGTTTAGGTAGACTTCTCTCTAATTCTACTATTTGGACATAATTTTAGTTCAACCAGTTCCTGTAGAAAGGCCAACTCCTTGCCTACCATCTCCATGTGGCGCTAACGCCGAATGCACTGAAAGAAATGGTGTAGGAGCTTGCAAATGTCTACCTGACTACTTAGGAGATCCTTATGGAGGATGCAGACCAGAGTGTAGTATTAATTCCGATTGTCCTTCAAATAAAGCCTGCGTAAACAACAAATGTAAAGATCCCTGTCCAGGAGTATGTGGTCTGAATGCTGTATGCCAAGTAGTAAACCATCTAGCTTCTTGTACTTGCCTGACTAGCTACCAGGGAGATCCCTATAAATACTGCAATCTCGTACAATCTCGTAAGAAATGTTTATTTAATAATTCTTTAAAACTGCAACCTAATAATTGTATCTTTTTAGTCATAGAAGTTCCAACAAACCCTTGCCAACCATCACCTTGTGGACCAAATAGTCAATGCCGCGAAGTAAATGAACAGGCAGTATGTTCTTGTTTGCCAAGTTATATAGGTACTCCACCAGGTTGTAGACCTGAATGTACCGTAAGCTCTGAGTGTACTTCCGACAAAGCATGCATCAATCAGAAATGTGTGGATCCATGTCCAGGTACCTGTGGACTAAACGCCAACTGTCAAGTGAACAGACACAGTCCAATATGCAGCTGTCAGAACGGATTCACTGGAGATCCATTTACTAGATGTTATCACATACCTCCACCACCTCCTGATGTTATTGTACCTGAAAATCCTTGTGTGCCTTCACCTTGTGGAGCTAATAGTCAATGTAGAGATATCGGAGGAGTACCTTCTTGCTCTTGCTTACCTGAATACATCGGCAGCCCTCCATCATGTAGACCAGAATGTACTATTAATTCTGAATGCTCGACCAATCTTGCTTGTATCAATCAAAAGTGTAAAGACCCCTGTCCAGGTTCCTGTGGGTTCCAAGCTATATGTAACGTCATCAATCATGTTCCTACTTGTACTTGTATCGAAGGATATACTGGTGATCCATTTACCAGTTGTCAACCAAAACCAGTCGTGGTAGACGTAATAGAAGATCCATGCAATCCAAGTCCTTGTGGTCCAAATGCGGAATGTAATAATGGTATTTGCACTTGTATCCTAGAGTATCATGGAGACCCGTACTCAGGCTGTAGACCAGAATGTTTGCTTAATAATGATTGTCCAAGAAACAAAGCCTGCGTTAGGAATAAGTGCATAGATCCTTGTCCGGGCACATGTGGACAAAATGCTGAATGTGCCACCATCAATCATATACCCAGTTGTACGTGTGTACAAGGATTTGAAGGCAATGCTTTCATTCTTTGTAATCCTATATCAGGTATGATCACTAAATCTAAAAATATTTCCACTTTTCTATTGAAAATATAATTTTTTAGTTAAAATTCCGAAGAACCCATGTAATCCATCTCCATGCGGGCCAAATAGTCAATGTAGAGAGATTAATGAACAGGCAGTGTGTTCGTGTGTTCCAGGATTTATAGGCTCTCCTCCAACTTGTAGGCCTGAATGTGTTTCTAGTTCAGAATGTGCTTTAAATAGAGCCTGCGTTAACCAGAAATGTATTGATCCATGTCCTGGCACCTGTGGAATTAACGCAGTATGCCAAGTTGTCAATCATAATCCAATCTGTAGCTGTCAGCCAGGTCAAAGTGGAGATCCATTTACAAGATGTCTGCCAATAAGTAATTGTTTTTATATTTTTTACCAAAGACTATAGCGGGATAAGATGCTAAAGTCTGCACTTGGCTGGATCCTTATTTGGGATTTGGCACTCGAAAGTATTCAAAGCCCGGTTGGCTAAATTTTTAGATCCCTTGGTAACCTCAGAAGATTCCTATGGCAAAAAAGTATTTTAAAATAAATATACTAAACGATACTTTACTTTAAAAAATCTAAAAAAAAGTCATGTATTTACACACATTTTCAAGCCCAGAGATACTGTGATTTTTTCATAATTTTTGGATAAAAATTGAGCTCAGGAAAAATACTTTCAAAAAAAAGTTAGGTTAGGTATGTATGGGTCATTCCACGAACATACGCCTGTTTTGGATTACTTCGACAACGAATATTTTACTGTGCAACATAAGAAGTACGAAAGTAAATGGCGCTAATAATTATTCCAATAAACAACAATGTAATTTGCAATTTACTTTCGTTCTTCTTATTTTGCACAGTAAAATATTCGTTGTCGAAGTAATCCAAAACAGGCGTATGTTCGTGGAATAGGGTATATTTAATAAGTTATTATTTTGATCTATTTCTTCGTTTTTCTACTAACAGAGTCATGTTTGACATTTTCAGACCGAAACATACTCGAAACATTCGAAAAAACTTTCGGTGATTTTTTTTTTCATATTTTAAGCACATAACCTCATTTCCTTCAGTCGAGTATTGCTTATCATTATTTAATTAAATGGTATGAATTTACTATTTTCTAGTTTGGAATTTTATAAAACATCATTAATATTAATAAAAATTAAAAAAAAAAAAGGTCTAATAGTTATGAAATTAAGGGGAACAAATATAAGGGGGCGAAGAAAAATCGTTACTTTCGCATTTAAATGAGGTTATGTGCTTAAAATATGAAAAACAATCGCCTAAAAATGCAGATTTTTTTAATGTAGAGTATGTTTTGGTCTGAAAATGACCAACACGACTATGTTATTAAAAAATTAGAGTAAATAGATGAAAAATCAGTTGCAGTTGAGATTATGTGCCAAAGACATGGAAAAAACACAAAAAATGATGGTTTGTCGTATTTTGAGCATGTTTTGGTCTGAAAATGGCAAACCTGATACCGGTATCAGCAATAGCAAAAAACATTATTAAAAGTCGTTATTTATTCACATGCGTTGAGTTAATGTGCTGAAAACTTGGGACGAACATAAAAAATAGGTTTTTTGAATTTTGAGAATGTTTTGGAGAGAAAATGGCAATCTAACCCCGCCGTTCAAAAATAATGACAAGAAAATATACTCGAATAATAATTATTTAGAAGTTTACTAAAAATTACCTGCCTATTAGATTTTTTGAAAAATTCAAATATTTTTCCTGAGCTGCATTTTAATCCAAAAAATCTCAAAAAATCAGAAAAATCAGAGTGTTTGTGGGCATAAAAATGTATGTTCCTGAGTTTTTCAGATTTACTAAAGCAAATGATCTCGCAGAAAAATTTATATTGAGAAATAACACATTTTTTGTGATAGGTGGCCCCTGGGGACACCTAGGGAACCTTAAAATTTTGCTAAAGTGTTTTTTAAATATGTACTTTCAAGTGCTCAATCTCAAATTAGAATACAGTCGAGTGCAGATTTTACCACGTTATCTCGCTACAGCCCTTCAGTTGTGTCTTCAAAATCAAACCTTTGTAATCAATTTTAGGAGAAGAACCAAACATTCCTAAACAACCTTGCCAACCGTCCCCATGCGGTCCGAACTCCCAATGCCGTGAAGTTGGAGACGCCCCATCTTGTTCTTGCCTACCTGAATTCATCGGTACTCCACCAAACTGTCGCCCTGAATGCGTGAGCAACTCAGAATGTGCTAGTAACTTAGCCTGCATCAACCAAAAGTGCAAGGACCCATGTCCAGGTTCCTGTGGACAGAACGCCGAATGTAGAGTCGTTAGCCATACGCCAAACTGTGTCTGCCTGGCTAATTTCCAAGGAAACCCATTCATACAATGTCTACCAAAGATAGAACCAACTGTTATTGAAAAACCTACACCATGCATACCTTCACCTTGTGGAATTAATGCTGAATGCCGTGAACAAAACGGCGCTGGAGCTTGTATCTGTATAAGAGATTACATAGGTAATCCTTACGAAGGATGCAGACCAGAATGTACGTTGAACTCAGATTGTCCTTCCAACAAGGCTTGTATTAACAACAAGTGCAAAGATCCTTGTCCTGGAACATGTGGCTTGAACGCTGAATGCCAAGTTATCAACCACCTACCAGCTTGCGTCTGCATCACTGGATTTACAGGAGACGCGTTTAAAAATTGCAGAGTTGTTGAAAGTAAGAAATTGCTCTTAAATCAAATCATAGACATATTATAATACCTTAAACTGCGTGCTGCAATATAAAATCGTTCCTCCAGTGCGACAGAGAAAAAAGTTGCGAACTGTGTTTGCATCTCTTTCTAATCGCCGGGATTTATCGACCACGTAGCTTTCCCACTACTAAACAAACTTTAAACACAATTGACGCATGACGTATCGAAATATCATTTAAATAATCAATTTGACAGGTCGAGTGGATAGCGACCATAGATATAATAACAAGTAGATTAGGCCAGGTCCGAAAAATAGCGTAACGCGGAGCAGTTCGGGTCGGTGGTCTATCTGTCTCTCTCTACCGGCGCTTAGCTTTCTCTCTCTAGCATACGATGGCCGCCGCCTCTGTGTTTGTGTCGTTACATTACTCCCACCTCTTGGTAGATACGCTCACACTCGTACGACAGACAAAGATAGCTAGACCACCGTACTGGATATATATAACTAACCTGGTCTATTGTTAACATGTCTCTGATAGCGACGCGGTATGATATTTGCGTTCGAACTTAGATAATCGGGGTTCGAATCTTCTACTGATTTTTCTTTTTTATTTAAAAATTTTACTACATACATACATACATACATACATACATACATACATACATACATAATCGAGAACCTCTTATAGCCGAAGGTGTTGAGGTGTACAAGCTCTTTTAATTTTTTTCTACAAATTTTCGCCACTCTTTTCTGTCTCTAGCTAGTTCCTTCGTCTCACTCCATGTCTTCCCTGTTTCTTCAAGAATCTCGCTGATGCTATTGTTCCATGTTTTTCTTGGTCGTCCTCTACGATTTTCCCTATTTTTCTCGCTTCCTATATCTTCTTTACCTGTCTAGTTTCATTCATTCTGCTCATGTGTCCCCACCATTTCAGTTTCTTTTCTTCTGCTTTATTCTTTAGTGATTTCGTTCCTAATTCTTTGTCTAATGTGTTCGTTTCTTCTTCTGTCTGATCTTCTAACTCCCAGCACTTTCCTCAAGTATTTCATGTCAATCGCTTGCAGTCGCTTTGTTTGTTTTTCGTCGAGTACCCAATTTTCTGCCCCGTAGGTTAAGACAGGTTGGTACACTGTTTGGTATACGATCATTTTTGTTTTTGTTGTCATTTCTTTTCTATTCAAGAAGTTTTTATGTATTGCATGATATATTCTAGTTGCTGAATCTGTTCTGGCGCCAATCTCGTCTTGTTGTGTCCCCTTATTATTCAAACGTATCCCTAAATAATTGTATAATTCAATATGTTGGATTCTATTTCCTTCAATGTTAATGTTTATTTTTATTTTGTTTTTTATTGCTACCATAACTTTGGCTTTCTAGGTGTTTACTCTCAAGTTGTATGATTTTAATTCTTCTGTCCACATTGTCATGTTCTTTTGAAGGACTTTTTCTGTTTTTGCTATAAGCACTATATCGTCTGCAAATACGCAGGCTTCTACATTCACTACTTGCATGTTTTTGTATCCTGCAATATATTTTTTTGTTTTTGGCCAGCAAGATTTTATTACTTCTTCCATCACGCTTATAAACAATAATTGGCTCAATACACCACCCTGTCTGACCCCATCGTTATTTTTAAAGTTTTAGAAGTTCTGTTTCTTGTTTATACTTGGTTATTAATATTTTCATACAGACTGCATACCACCTTCAACAGTTCTTCATCTACATTCTTGTTCTCTGGGCTCTGCCAGATTCCTGTCCTGTCCACCATGTCAAACGCCTTTTTCATATCTAAGAACGCTAAATAAATTTCTTCATTTTTTACTATATCCTTTTCAATTATTTGTTGCAAAGTAAAATTGTGGTCTTGTTCACTGTGAGCTGGTATAAATCCACTTTGTGCATCTGCTAGTCTTCTATCTAATATTATAAGATATTAACCAATATTTCATTTATTAGATAAATTAAATAAATATGTCTATAAAATGTAAAAGGCAAGATACAGATTTAATATATCTAATAAACGTAATATTGATTATTAAATTTATAAAAAAGACAAATAAGTAGGAGATTCGAATCCCTATTATCCAGGTCCGAAAGTAAAGACAATACGCTATCCACGCGACCTGTCAAATCAAATATTTAAAAGGTATTTGATACGTCACGTATGTTTGCTGATTGTTTATAATAGTAGTGGGAAAATCAGGTGATCGATCAACCCGGCTGATTAGAAAGAGATGCGAGCACTGTTCGCAAGTTTTTTCCCTGTTGCACTGGTGGATCAGTTTTAGATTGCAGCGCGCAGTCTATGTATTATATATGTAGGTATAAATCAAATAATTGCTCACCTAATCTAATCTAATGTAACCTGACCAAAAAACTGTTTCAGTAATAGAAGAAAATCCAAATCCATGTCAACCTAGTCCTTGTGGTCTAAATAGCCAATGTCGTGAAGTAAACAGTCAAGCTGTTTGCTCTTGCTTACCGGAATATACAGGAAGCCCACCAAATTGTAGACCAGAATGTACAGTTAGCTCGGAATGTGCTCATAATAGAGCATGCTTAAACCAGAAGTGTATTGACCCCTGTCCCGGAACATGTGGATTAAACACCAAATGCGATGTTATTAACCACAGCCCTATATGTAGTTGCCAAAACGGTCGCACTGGTGATCCATTCACCAGATGCTACCCTATACCACGTAAGAATACTTCTAAATTAACTTTCCACCATATGTTTACACTTAATTTCATTGTAGCTCCTGTACCAGATATAATCGAAGTGAAAAATCCTTGCGTACCTTCCCCATGTGGACCAAACAGTCAATGCCGTGATGTAGGAGGAGCACCATCTTGTTCTTGTCTTCCAGATTACGTTGGACTTCCTCCAAATTGTCTCCCAGAGTGTTCAGTACACTCAGATTGTGCCAGCAACTTGGCCTGTATCAGATTGAAATGTAGAGACCCATGTTTAGGAGCTTGTGGATCTGGCGCTGTTTGTAACGTTGTTAACCACATTCCAGTATGTCTTTGTCCAGAAGGCTTTACTGGAGATCCATTCAGCTATTGTCAAATTAAACCAACTGTGATTGAACCTGTGGAAAGAGATGCTTGTAACCCGTCACCTTGTGGGCCTAATGCGGAATGTAACAATGGAATATGTACTTGCTTGCCAGAATATCATGGTGATCCTTATAGGGAATGTAGACCTGAATGCGTTCTGAATACTGATTGCGCGAAGCATTTGGCTTGTATCAATAATAAGTGCCGTGATCCATGTCCTGGTACATGTGGGCAGAATGCCGAATGTTCTGTATACAATCACATTCCGACTTGTACATGCAATGTTGGTTTCAGAGGAAACGCTTTTGTACTATGTCAGCCTATACCAGGTATTATATTCAACAACAATAATTTTAGTCCAAGCGGTATCTGTTTTGAATTGGACAATTATCATAGGAGTCTATTTTTTGTTGGTATCATTTTAGGATGGTCCTTGTATCGATAATCACGATATGCACCAGTCCAAAACGTTGTGGTTCATTTTTTATTTAAAAAAAATATGAAAAAAAAATCGAAAACTTTTCGTTTTTGAGACAATATTTTTGCCTATAAAAATATATTGCTGCTACAAAAAAAAACTATAGAAGGTAAAAGTTTAGTTTCTCATTTATAATATTTTTAATTATTTAAATTAACGCGTCTCACCAACAAAGGCCATTAATACGGTTATAAAAGTAAGAATTACAATGTAAAGTATTTAAAAAAAAATACAATGCAAGCAAAATAATAAGAACAATATTATCTATATAGCGCAGTATAGTTATTGACAGTCTTTGAGAAATATTATTATCACAATATTATTAAAGTTACTATTGTCACTAAGTCTGTGTGATCTTCGAATATTAATGTGTATTACACTCAACTAGTATGTGTTTGACAGTGACACGGGTATTGAAGATGTCCAGCAGTCCAAAGAGGACTGCTTTGACTCATCAGGTAACCGTGCGCAAGAAGACAATGTCCAATTCTTAGGCTTCTGATGACAACTTTGTCCCTTCTATAAGATGCTAGTATTTTTAAGATAGGGATTCTGGGTTTAATATCATGAAGTTTTGAGCTTGTTCTATTCTAAAGGTTTTGCCAGGCTCTCAAGCACATTGAGATTGATTGACTGTATGTTGTAAAGCCACCCAAAGTTGAAAACTTTCTATTGAAATATCAAATTAGGAGCCATCGCTCATATTTGAAATTCTTGTCGCCCGAGACATCGATTTAAAAAAAGATCAAAATCGGATGACAGAAAGCCAAGAAAATACAATTTTTATAACTCGTGATTTTGGACTCGCCGATTTCATTTTTGCTCGGCATGGCCACTGGGGGGCTACCCCAATGACTATAACTTTAAGAAAACCCCTAGGCTTTCGATTATTTATATTGCTTATTTTGGACCCAGCATAATTTTACTATGTGTTTGGACCCAGCCTATGTGTCTCAAAAGAAAAGTCTTTGATCAGTGCGTGTTGCCAGTATTTACATATAGTGCAGAAACTTTAACAGTAACCAAGAAAATAAGAAATAAAATTTTGTGTTACCAAAGAGCCTGGGCTAAAGAGTGCATAGAAAGAATTATGACCCTTAAGTAGAACTGGGTGGGGCACATAGCTAGAATGTCGGATAGCAGATGGACACAGCGAATAATACCAAGTCTTGGTCTCCAAGTCTTGGTCTTAGACAAGAAGCATATCCAAATAGATATCGTCCGCCAACAAGATGGTATGATGACATAAAAATACAAAAATTGGATGCAAATAGCACAAAACAGAAATACATCGAAAAGACTGAGGGAGACCATCCCACTGAGGGGAGATATCCAGCAGTGGATAAATTCGGGTTGAATGATGATGATGATAATTATTTGTCCCCTAGTTTGCAAAATTATTATGCAAAAACTATCAAACCGACCCTAGCTAAATATAGCTCAGGTTTTAATCCTATTATATAGTTTTTCTAGGCGTAATATGAAAGCTATAAATTATGTCTAAGGGGTCGAAAAATTTAAAGGAAAATCTGCATTTTTTGCACTTTTTTCAATTATTGATATTTTTGAAACAATAAGCATTCAATTTTCAATTTCTGGCTATACTAGTTAATTGTGTAAAATTGAGAAACGAAACTTTTTCCCTATATAATTTTTTTTTTAGCAGGAATACCTTCCAAGTGATAAGCGAAAATATGGACATAACAAGCAAAACTTTCGATTTTTTTGAGATGTTAAATAAAAAATTAAGCACAATAATTGCGACTGGCGCATATCATGATTATTGATATAAGGTACATCCTAAAGTGATTCTAGCAAAAAAGTAGACTCCGATAGAAAATGGAAAATGAATACCATTATTGTCTTATTTTCAACATATCCCGCCCATGGACTATTAAGATACTTTACTAAATATTAATTATTTTAGATGAAATTCCAAAACATCCATGCAATCCCACTCCATGTGGTCCAAACAGTCAATGCAGAGAAATAAACGGTCAAGCCGTCTGTTCTTGCGTCCCTGGTTTTATCGGATCTCCACCAACTTGTAGACCTGAGTGTGTCACGAGCACAGAATGTTCTCTAAACGAAGCTTGTGTTAACCAAAAATGTATTGATCCATGCCCAGGTACTTGTGGACTTAACACAAACTGCCAAGTGGTAAACCACAATCCAATTTGCGTTTGTCTACCAAGATATAGCGGAGATCCTTTCACCAGGTGCTTACCAATCAGAGAAGAGCCTGTAGAAACACCAAATCCTTGTCTACCATCACCATGTGGTCCAAACGCACAATGTAGAGAAGTTAACGGCTCGCCTTCATGTTCTTGCTTACCAGAGTTCGTCGGTTCACCTCCAAACTGCAAACCAGAATGCATCAGTAACTCTGAGTGTGCCAATCATTTGGCTTGTATCAACCAAAAGTGCAAAGACCCTTGTCCAGGAATATGTGGCCAAAACGCTGAATGCAGAGTAGTCAGTCATACACCTAACTGTGTATGTCTTCAAGGCTTTGTCGGTGATCCCTTCGGACGATGCGAACTACCCCCACCTACCAAGATTGAAACAGTACATCCATGTATGCCATCGCCTTGTGGTGCAAATGCTGTTTGCAGAGAACTGAACAACGCAGGATCATGCACATGTTTACCAGAATACATAGGAAATCCTTACGAAGGCTGTAGACCAGAGTGTGTATTGAATTCTGATTGTCCATATAACAGAGCTTGCGTTAGGCAAAAATGTGTCGATCCTTGTCCCGGATCATGCGGACAGAACTCGCAATGCCAAGTAGTCAACCATTTGCCTTCCTGTACTTGCTTACAGGGATATACTGGAGATCCGTTTGTTTTCTGTAATGTTATTAGAGAACGTAAGTATTTCAGTCTTTAAACACTAGATACATGTAACGCTTTAACCCCTCAATCATGTTATATGAGCTATCTTAATTAAGCAACAATTTGTGTAACCAAATATAATGTTATTCTTCTTCTTCTTCTAATATTCAACTATCGATCTTTATCGATAGTTGAATATTATATTGGCTACCTTATTCGCTATCGTGACTTTATTGATAGCAGCTCTGAATAATGATGTAGTCGAGTTTTCGTATCAGTGTCTAAGATTTTTTAAACATGGTGTTCTTCTTCTCCAAGACCACGTTTATCTTGGATCTTTCCCTGAATGATCAGATGCAAAAGTTCATATTTTTTAAAGTATCTCATAATGTGACCGAAGTATTCAAGCTTGCGTCTCTTTATTGTATTGACCCGTTGTGTTGTTTGTTTCAGCCGTCTAAAGCCATCTGTAACTCTATCTAACATCTCAAAGGCTTCCAAGTGTTTAAGCATAGCCTCCCTTAGACTCTAAGCTTCCACTCAATACAGTATGACTGGAAAGATATAACAATACGTACAGTAGGAAAAATGAAAGAATACCCATGAACGAACGTATAAAACACGCTGTATTTTCCTGTCACCGTGTCACACAAAAAATTGTCCAGCGCAAGTACATGTAATAACTATTGTGACATGTACTTGCACTGGACAATTTTCTTTGTGACACGGTGACGGAAAATACAGCGTGTTATATATATATTCGTTTATGGGTATTCTTTCATTTTTACGACTGTAGCTGCCCATCTCTCGTACGATGTTCTTGTCTCTTCTACTTTAACTTCTATACTTGTATTTCAGCAATATTCGGTTTTCTAAATGCTTTTATTTGGTTAACTATAAAAAAATTGCACATTTCTATCTAAAGGTGTTTCCGAATTATACATTATAAGATCCTTATTAAAATCTACATTTCTTAAAAATGTCCAAGAAGATATTCTCTCATATTTAAAATCCATCATCAGTGTTACTAAAAGCCAATAATGTGGATGCCCGAGCCACCAAAATGTTTTGAGTACAAGCCCATTAAATTTTGAAAATTGTTATGATATACTACATATTTTTAATAATATTTAGTGATGTTGCAAATATTCCTGGATATTACCCAGGGCAATACAGGACTCTTCCCACGTGGTTGGAATTTAAGAATTGAAACGTCAAATATTGAAGTTGAATGGCAATTGAATACTTTTAGAAGGACTCGAAGGTTCTTTTATATTCATTCAACTCCAATATGTGAGGTTTCAATCCTTAAATTCCAACCACGTGGGAAGAGTCGTGTCTTACCCTGGGTAATATCCAGGAATATTCGCAACATCATTAAATATTATTAAAAATATGTAGTATATTATAACAATTTTCAACATTTAAAGGGTTTGTAACTAAAACATTTTGGTGGCTCAGGCATGCACATTATTGGCTTTTATTAACACTGCTGATAAATTTTTTAATCCAAAAACCTTCTATGATGTAATGTAACCCTTTTTAGAGAATTTTAAATATATCTTTTACTAGGGATCTAGTGTTTTTTATTTATTTTATTTAAACAAAGCGTTTATCAATGTTGCTTAAATGTATAAGGTTTTAATCCCAACACTTCTTTCAACTATATGTGATCTTTTAGCCGTGCCTGTGGAGACAAATCCTTGTCAACCATCCCCTTGTGGACCTAACAGCCAATGCAAAGAAGTGAATAACCAAGCTGTGTGCTCTTGTTTACCAAACTACATCGGTAGTCCACCAGGTTGTAGACCAGAATGTACAGTAAGCTCAGAATGTGCTCAGAACAGAGCTTGTATCAACCAAAAATGTGTTGACCCATGTCCGGGCACATGCGGCCTAAATACCAACTGTGATGTGGTTAATCATAGTCCGATTTGCCGATGTGCAAACGGCCATACCGGTGATCCGTTTACTAGATGCTACCCTATACCACGTAAGATGATATATTATTCTTTTACGTCAAACGAAAAAATGATAGAATATTGGGAAAAAACCAAAAAACTTTTTGCAGACAGCGCTGATTATGCCTTGCCTCTGAATCGAAATAAAACATTAATTGTCTTTCAATTCTATCTTTACTCAAATTGTGAGTACTAAGCAACCATTTCTTGTACCTTTTCCTATTAAAGGAAAACGGGATGTGATTGAATATTGTAGAATCCTTTCCGTTTTCTATTTCGTCGTCTCTTTGCCTTGTAAACTGTAGAAGGCAGAGATGCAGGATGTTAACAAAGAATGGTTTTAATTAAGGAAGGTTTCTAGATTTAAATTAGTTTATATATTATTTTTAATAATAATGTATTCTGTATCTGAGACCTATCTGTACTTTCTATGTTATAGCATCATTATTTATACAAGATTGTGAGTTTTTGATTTTTCCCCAATATTCTGGATGAACTCATACCATCAACCTCTCCTTTACTTGAAAAAAATAACACTCTTCTATTTTAGCTCCAATTGAAGTACCTGTGGAAATACCTCACCCATGCGATCCATCCCCATGTGGTTCCCATGCTATTTGTCAAGACGTCAACGGTATACCATCTTGCTCTTGCATATCGGGTTATTTAGGTGTTCCACCTAACTGTAGACCTGAGTGTACGATCAACTCAGAATGTCCCAGCAATTTGGCTTGTATAAGAGAAAAGTGTAGGGACCCATGTCCAGGCTCTTGTGGAATAGAAGCACAATGTAGCGTTATAAACCATATACCAATATGCACTTGCCTTGAAGGCTTCACGGGTGATCCGTTCACCAGATGTAACCAAATTATCGTGGTACCAAATGTTGAACGAGATCCATGCAACCCATCTCCTTGTGGTTCTAATACTCTTTGTAACGACGGTATATGTACCTGTGTACCCGAATACCATGGTGACCCTTACCAAGGATGTAGACCTGAATGTTTATTGAATAATGATTGTCCCAAGAACCAAGCTTGCATCAGGAGCAAATGTGCTGATCCTTGCCCTGGAACGTGTGGACAAAATGCTCAATGTAGTGTTATTAATCATATACCATCATGTTTCTGTGGAGAAGGACTTACCGGCAATGCTTTCTTCTCGTGTTTACCAATACCAGGTAAATAATAACTGTGATTAACATTCGTTTAATCACTTAATTCAGGTAATAACTTTTTGTTAACGGCAATATTTTTCTAAAATTTTAGCTCCAGCACCAAAGAACCCCTGCAATCCAACACCTTGTGGTCCAAACAGTCAATGTAGGGAAATAAACGGACAAGCGGTCTGTTCTTGCGTCCCTGGTTTTATCGGATCCCCACCAACTTGCAGACCTGAGTGCGTGTCAAGCACAGAATGTTCTTTGAACGAAGCCTGTGTTAATCAAAAATGCATTGATCCATGTCCGGGTACTTGTGGTCTCAATACAAACTGCCAAGTGGTAAACCACAATCCTATTTGCGTTTGTTTGCCCAGATATAGCGGAGATCCATTCACTAGATGTCTACCAGTCAGAGAAGAGCCTGTAGAAACACCAAATCCTTGTTTACCATCACCATGTGGTCCAAATGCACAATGTAGGGAAGTTAACGGTTCACCTTCTTGCTCATGTTTACCAGAATTTAGGGGATCACCACCCAACTGTAGACCTGAATGTGTTATCAATACCGATTGTCCAACGAATCTGGCTTGTATGAACCAAAAATGTAGGGACCCATGCCCTGGTGTTTGTGGAACCAACGCCGAATGCAGAGTAATATCTCATTCTCCCAACTGCGCTTGTTTACCAGGTTTCTCAGGAAATGCCTTCATACAATGTTCCGTGATCATACCTCAACCACCTGAACCAATAACACCATGTATACCATCACCTTGTGGTGCAAATGCTATCTGCAAAGAAAGAAACAACGCTGGCTCATGTGTCTGTTTACCGGATTACTTAGGAAATCCTTATGAAGGATGTCGACCTGAATGTTCCGTGAACTCAGACTGTCCCTTCAACAAAGCTTGTATCAACAACAAGTGCAAAGATCCCTGTCCTGGAGTATGTGGTCAAAATGCCGAGTGCCAAGTTATTAAACATCTACCATCTTGTACTTGCATCATAGGCTACAGTGGAGATCCGTTTAGATACTGCAGCGTTATTAAAATCGTTGACCGTAAGTTGGAATAACGTCCAAACCAAACCCTTTTTTCAGTGCGTCATTAATTTTGACGTCATATAGGATTTTAACAATGTCGCGAATCATTGAATGACATTTTAGTTGAGTCTGATAGTTGCCAAAATCATAATCTGCTTAATATTTTTGATGTTATTTATTTAATACTACAATTTAGTCCAAGGCCAATCAGGAACTTGTTTATAGATCCAAATTTACTATCTAAGTTAATATAAGAATCACCCAGTGGTGTATTCTTAGCTGGTTCTAATATTGGTTAAAGTACTTTATTTTTGTTCGCCAATCACAATACCTTTTTCACTTAACTTGCACTATGCACTTCACTAATAATTTATATGGCTTTGTCCTCTTGAATCTTCTTTTTTGGCTAGTTATCCAGAAGCTGAACGCCCTCGACGTTTTGGTGCGGTCATAACCTTTCTTCGTACCTGCAGGCGATTTTTTATACTTCTTCATCAACATACCCCACACCCCACACATACCCACATCCAATCTGTGGATATCTTGGTTACGGATGTATCAAGGTGCGTTAACAATGCATCTCAATACTTTATTTTGGAAAGTCTGAATTATTTTATTATTAGTTTTTTTGGTACAACCCCATAGTTGGATAACATACGTCATACGTCCACTTAGGTTTTAGAATCTGCTTGTAGAGTAGCTTGTTATGAATTGACAAGTCTGAGTGTCTTCCAGAAACCAATACATCTTTTTGAATCTGATACCCAATTGTTCCCGTTTTTTTTTTGTCTACGAGTACTTTCCAGTCCTAAATATTTGGCTGTATTACCATATATCTATATTATATAATTTAATTTCCGTTTATATTTACAGGTTTGTGTTCCTCACGTTTGTTAGTAAATTCTATATGGACCGATTTATCCACTTTGTGGTCCAGTTATGGAATTTATTAACTGGATCACTATACAATGTCAGAAAGTACTAACCTGGACTGACAATTATCATTTTATCCGTTGATTTTGTGAAAGTACTGTCACGATCGAGTACTTTTGCGTCAAATCATGTTTATTCGCATCATTGATTGGGTATCGATTTAGCGTATTCTAATTCTAAACGTCAACCAATTATACATCCATAAGTAGAAGTCACTTTAATATGCAACTAACCGTCAATGCTACATAAAGTTCTATGTATAATAATTACAGACGTACTAGGTCTGGATCCTGCGTACCAAAAAAGTTGATTAATAGCAAGCTAAAAATTTGTGAATAGCTTAACGATGTCTAGTCGGATAAGGTTTGATGCATGGGAACACTGGAACAGGAGAAGTTTTAATTGTGGAACAAATTAAAAATTTGGAACGTCAGACTACGAAAACATTCCATGTATTTTGTCGGACAGAACTTCCAATTGATTTATTGCCCTTTCATTAAACTCTCATGCAAAAATCAGACTGCTATTTATCACTAACGTAATTCCTGTTCTACGTGTCGAACGTATTAAAATACCCAGAAATAGCAGTCTGATTTTTGCACGAGAGTATAATGAAAGGGTAACAAATCAATTGGAAGTTATGTCCGACAAAATACATGGGACCTTTTCGTAGTCTTACGTTCCAAATTTTTAACTTGTTCCACAATTAAAACTTTCCCTGTTCCAGTGTTCCCATACATCAAAGTTTGTCCGACTAGATGCCCTTAAGTTTTTGGTACGCGTGATCCAGACCTATATCTTTTTTGCATTAGAGAGAATTCGATAAAATATGAAGCACTGAAAGAAGGGTTTGGTTTGAACTGTATGAGCCTTTTTTAGTAAAATCGCCTAAAGCTATATCTCTTACAGCTGTCCCCGAAAAACCATGCCAACCATCTCCTTGCGGTCCAAACAGTCAATGTCGTGAAGTTAATGGACAAGCAGTTTGCTCTTGCTTGCCAGAATATACAGGTAGTCCACCGGGTTGTAGACCAGAATGTACTGTTAGTACCGAATGTGCTCATAACAAAGCTTGCGTCAATCAAAAATGCGTTGATCCATGCCCAGGTACTTGCGGCATCAATGCTGAGTGTAAGGTTGTCAACCATAACCCTATCTGTACATGTACAAATGGCAACACCGGCGATCCATTCACAAGATGCTATCATATACCAGGTACTATAACATTACAAAATACTTGAAATATTCAACTGCACTCCTGGTCAAAAAAATCCAGACAGTTTTGTATGTTTTTTTTTAATTCTTTAGGTGTTAAAAGTTTTAAATGGAGAGGAAGTAAGCATTAATAATGCTTTTCTTACTAGTCCTACTAGTCGCACGATACTAATCGTGCCACGTTGAATTTTCAATGCTTTCTCTTAAACTTAAGCAGTCTCCATCTTTCTCCATCCTCTGCAACTTTGAAGCAAAGATGTAGTGGAGCTCCTACCTCTTTTGTAGTGTGGTCCACATAGCTTGTTAGTAATCTTCCCCGGAGTCTCGCTTCTTGCACCATCCCCTGTAATATCAGCTTCCCCAGAACATCTCTGCGCACCACATGACTAAAGTAAGTCAAGGGTAGGGTCCACGGTATACACAACCAGAGCCGGATTTAAGGCAGTGGGGGCCCCTGGGCAGAATTAGTGTGGGGCCCTACCTCCTACCACTAAAAAATTGTTGTTATAACTATGGTATACAGCAACTACAAGGTTTTCCCTTTTAAAAATTAAAAAAAATAATCTATTTTCATATATATTCTTAAATAATAAAAAATACAAGAATTGTATCTTGTGACAGTAAAATATTAAAAATAAACAGAATAACATGTATGGTTAAAGTCCGGGTACTTTTCGAGATTTTTTAATTAAAAATTTCTTGATTATGTCGGGCATGTCTAGTTGCAAAGGCATCGTGTTCAATGATCGTTATAGAGAGAAGATTCAAACGCTCCTGGACCCCCATTTTTGACTCTTCGCTTCGTTATCGATCATTCGCTATCCTGTACTTTACAGATACAGATAGCGAATGATCGATAACGAAGCGAAGGGTCAAAAATCGGGGTCTTGGCCCCTGATAGACGGAAGTCGATTTCTAATTAACTTAAATTTTGAGATGATCTCTCTCCAATGCAATTAGTTAGCATCAGAATTAAAATATAAACGAAGTGTCACCTCAACATTTGGAAACGCATCTTTCACATTTTTCTCTTTACTCATTAAGTCCTTTACTCATATTTGATGAGCCGATTTTACATGAATTGAAAATTTTTACAAATTGCCAGCTCAACACCTTGGTTTTCATCTAAATCATTGCTATAAATGTCGGTAAACTTCAGTGAGTGAGTTTCAACTTCATTGGAAGTTAAAGTTTCTAAATGATGTAAAAACCCAAAATTGCAATGAATGGATTTATATGCAGAAAGCCTCTGACTTAAAGAGGAACTGAACTGATCTATAATAGTCAAATTTTGAGTCTTAAATTTCTCCGATATTGTCATTTCAGTCTCTAGAAATGTTTCATAATTCAGTGGAGTCAGTGGAATATTCCTTAAAAGAATATAAATTGATGAAGTGATCTAAGTGCCGCCACATCTGAATTAAGGTTAATATTTGGATCTTGGAGAATATGACTTATGCTGTTTGTCTTCTCTGAGATTTCAAAATACATATTGCAAATATTCCTGTTTCCAGTAAACACATTCGATTATAAAAAACCATTTGCATCGCTACGAGTTTTAAATTGTTGCTCATCGTCTTCTGAAATTTTGGATAATGCTTCTTTAATCTGATTATAACCTTTAACTAGTGCTTTTGCTGCAGCACTTCTAGATGACCATATTCTCATCACTTCTAGATGACACGGTCGGCGTTGATGTCGCTTAAAGACGTAGCTTTTAAACAGTCGATTAACAAGTTGTATTTATAAGTAGAGGAAGTGAAAATACATATAGTTCATCTAGTTCTTCCAAGAAATCGGGGAATTCTATGGCAGGAGGAGAACACTCAGCTGCAGCTTCTGCAAATAAATTTAGAGGGTGGGCAGCTTTATCGTAGGACTCTCCTTTGCAGTTTTTCAACTCGATATCATGTGTTTGAAAGAATGTCATTAGAGAATTAAATATATCTTCTACTTTATGACAGTGATTTGACAAAAATATGAGAAACCTTTCAACAGGAGTGAAACCTTCCATGTAACGAAATATTACAGTTAATTGATTGACAAAAATTATTCTATGTGCATAATGTGCTGATTTTTTTACGTTTGTAGCTTTATGGGGGCCCCCGGCATGTAAGGGCCCCGGGGCAGCTGCCCAGCCTGCTCCCTTAAATCCGGCCCTGTACACAACATTATTAGTCAGCAAAGCATTTCAAACGCGTCTACAGTGCGTTTATCAACTTTCTTCAAAGACCAGCATTCAAATCCATACAGAAAAATGAAAAAGACCATTGTTTTTACAAGTCTTATCTTTGTGTCCATGATGATGTAGCCTTTCCATACTTTGGTGAGATTTGCCATTATTTCCTTGGTTATGGCTGATCTTCTTTTTATTTCTTTGGTGCATCTTCCGTAATTGGTTATGGGGGTGCCCAGAAAAATAAGTATCTAGACGGTTTTTCACAAATAACTCAAAAAGTAAGTATTTTGTCGAAAAAAAAATGTTCTTAGCAAAAATATAACCTGTAAAAAAGTGAAAAAAATGCTGTATGTATTAGTATTATTAAATTTAAACCTAGTAGAAGCAGACTTATAGCTAATGAAAAATAGGTTCATGTTCGTCAAATTCCAAATCGAACATTTTACCGTGAAATAACCAAAAAATGAAGTACTTTTTGGGGAAACCTCATTAGAACTTTTTTAAAGTGTTTAAAAAAACAAAAAAATTTTGTTTTATAGAAAAATTTCTAGCATCAAAAGTAAACAAGTTACGCTCAAAATAAAGTTGGTCCCTTTTTTGTTGGTAAAAAAATCGGGAAAATCACCCCCTAATTAGCATCTCAAATGAACTTATTCGTTACCATTTCACAAGTTGCTTTACTGGTGTCTGTATTATTTATACGATCTGTAAGTTTTATCGGTTAAAAGTTTTTATTTTTGAAAGGGCTGTAGTTGAAAAGGCTTCAACGAGTCATTAATCACGGGTGTATGCAAATTTAGAAACAACAAATCTTAACCAATCTTTTTCTTACAGAAAAACAAGAAAATACAAGATATTCAGAAAAGCAAAGCCGACTTTTTTGTTGTTTAAAATTTTTGGTAATACCTCTAATAATTTTTAAGTTATTTTGAAAAATTAAAAATTTTATAAATTCTACTTTAAAACCATTTTTTTTTTTTCAAAAATAAGCACGTTGAATCGATGAAACTTACTGATTATATAGACACGGCATGAATAAAGTAAATTGTAAAGCGGTAACGAATAATTTCACTTAAGTTACTAATTAGGGGGTGATTTTCCCGATTTCTTTTTGGACACGACAAAAGGGACCAACTGTATTTTGAGCGTAACTTGCTTACATTTCATACAAGAATCTTTTTTTATATAAAAACAAAAATAAACCTTTTTAAAAACTCTTTAAAAAAGTTGTACTGAGTTTTCTCCAAAAAGTGCTTCATTGTTTGGTTATTTGACGTTGAAATATTCTATTTGGAATGTGGCTAATATGAAGCAAATTTTCGTTAGCTATAACCAGTGCCGGATTAACCATTAGGCAAAGTAGGCAGTTGCCTAGGGGCCTCGGTCCCAAAGGGGGCCTCGCAGAGCCCAAAACGAAAAATTAATAATTAGAATTAAATAAAAACTATAAATCATATTATGTGGAAAAATTTAAATATCGTACAAGACCATAAAAGTGGTGGTGGAGGTATAAAACTACATTACAATGCATACTTTTGTTCACATAGAAAGTCTATGTTGTGAGAATAACCCTGTGGTAGAAGGAACAGTACTACCTACAGATGGAAATAAGAAAAAAAATATTCAAGACTCGAGTAGAAAAACACAAGAAAAAGCAAGAGAAAGCAAAGATCCCTAAGCAAGATCTAAAACAGAAGCAAAACTTATTTAAACTCAGTTTCACACGGAAATCCATAGCTAGTGAAGCTACAATTAATGAAAATGCACATAATGAAATAGAAATAACTGAAGGAAACGTACTTTCCGTAACTGAAGAAAATGAAACAACTATAACGATAGTTCTATTCCAGTTCAAGAAGTTAAAGAACCAGAAATAGAAACTAAGTTAGAAATTGAAGTTAAAGATAAATTGTGTTCTAAATTCGGAAAACGACATAGGATTACGGAATACAATAACTGAAGAAGTAAGGAAATTTTGGATTGGGAAAGGTCTTCTGAATTTAAAAACCTTGATAGAAGTGTTTCAGCATCAAAAGAAATTTTGAAGGCATTACAAGATTTTTACACAATCTATGGTTTTTCGAAAACAAATCAGGGGAACAAAAATTAAAAGAGATTGGCTGACGTATTCTCCCCCAAATAGAGTATCGTATTTTGGGTTTGTTGAGTTCGTGTACAACTTTTTTTCGGCCTCTACTCACCGTTGGGAAGTTATGATCAAATGCTTAAATGAAACTCCACTAAGCGATCTCATTTCTTCACGATCGAGTCCTTAAAAGAACAAGCAGCACAAGATGGACTGCAAGGGCAGCAAGTACATATTATGCAAAACAAGACCGTTGTTTAAAGATTACGACGCTTTCAAATCTGCTCTTCATACTCATACTCTTGCTGAAGACACTAATCAGAATTTTGCTTACTACGAGCAGAAGACCTGCGATCTAAAATACTCTGAATATTCCGACGCGAATAAACGAAAGGGAGCAAGAAAACTACATTTCGATTATGCTAATTCCAATGAAGTTTTTCTACAGGGTGGACGTAGAGTCCACCTTGGAACAGAAAAGTTAAAGGTTAAAACGTATCTACCAATCTTCGATAAGCTAATTACTGAGCTGAGTCGTCGGTTGACAGTGTACGGGGCTGTGAACTCAGTCGGTTTGGTCTTTTGTGTGTTTTACAAAATTGAGTGATACACAAATAAAGGAGTGTGCTTCAAAACTACATGAAAACTATCCTGATAATATTGAATCTGAACTTGAAGATGAACTGGAGGAGTTCAAATATTTTATAGCCAAGCTTCAAGACTTACAGGGAAAACAATTTATTCCTGCTTCAGTCATTTTGGGCTATTTCGCAAAAAGGCAAATGGACATTTTCAAAAATGAAAATTATTAAAAACGGAGAAAGCCAAGGTTTCGTAAGGGGCCTTATAGCTTGGGTTGCCTAGGGGCCTCAAGATTCTTAATCCGGGACTGGCTATAACTTTGATTCTTCTAGATCTAGAGACTTCATGCATATCAATTTTTTTTTCACTTTTTTACAGGCTATATTTTTGCTAAAAAGGTTTTATTCGATAAAATACTTACTTTTTGAATTATTTGCGAAAAAATATCTAAAAACGTATTTGTTTTGTTGAAAATTGAACATATTCAGTCGCAAATAACTCAAAAAGTATTGACTTGATAAAAAAACTCTATAAAACAAAAGTTGCTTAGAACTAGTGAGTTTATCGAATTTCGGACTTATTTTAGACGTATATTTTTTCACCCCCGAGATGAGGTGAAACTCACCGCCAGGGAAAAAGCACGCATCGGCACAATATCACTTTTTTTCTTTGACATATTAGCTATGCGTATGCCAAATTTCACGTCAATCTAAGCGGTTCTTTAAAATTTACAGCAAAAACCGTCATAAAGAATGTACTACGACTTTATTGTTATGAATGAGTGTTTTTTATTAGTAATGTTTACTTCCTATCCATTAAAACTACTCTACACCCACAGAATTTAAAAAACACACACCAAAATGCAATTTTCTGGATTTTTTTTTCTATGAGTGTACTTGGTTTGATTTTTTTCTTTTTATTTATTGTTAACCGAAATTTTAGCTCCTAAACCAGATATCACAAAACCTGCAAACCCATGTATACCGTCCCCTTGTGGACCAAATAGCCAATGTAGAGATTTAGGAGGCCAGGCAATGTGTCTTTGTTTGCCAGAATATTTCGGAACTCCTCCAAACTGCAAACCTGAGTGTGTCGTAAACTCAGAATGTCCAAGTGATAGAGCCTGCATTAATCAAAGATGCAGCGATCCATGTCCTGGTTCCTGTGGTATTAGTGCCACTTGCGAAGTTCGAAATCATAATGCTATTTGTTTCTGTCCTTCGGGATACAGTGGAGATGCTTTTAGATCATGTTTCCCTGTTCCTCCACCAAAGCGTAAGTATTAATGTCATAAATAGTTCAGTCACTGTGGAGAAAACAGGTCAATACCTCTAGTTTTTTATAACTGAATCGATTGTGGGAAAAATTTGAAATTAGTCAAAATTTAGACAAATCGGTGCAGTCATAAAAAATTTAGAGGGAGAATATACCACAGTAATTGGACTAAAATTGGACTTCAAATATCTGAAAACTGATTTAATCTATCTTTTAGCTGAGCCCAAGAACCCTTGCTATCCTAACCCTTGTGGTCCTAACGCACAATGTACGGACGGTATTTGTAAATGTTATCCAGAATACCAAGGTGACCCATACGTAGAATGCAGACCAGAATGTCTGGTGAACCAAGATTGCCCACGTGATAAAGCTTGTGTTAACAGAAAATGTAAGGATCCCTGCATTGGTACTTGCGGACAAAACGCTGAATGTACAATATTTAACCATTACCCCTCTTGTACTTGTCTGGATGGTTACTCTGGAAATCCATTCTTTATATGTAATAGAATTGAGAGTAAGTATATTTTAACAAAGCTGAATAAGATTAAAAAGGCAGTACTGGTAGGAGACTACCATAATATTTTGTCCCCAGCGCTGGGGAAAAATGAGTGATTTATGATGATAAATGCCTCGTTTTTCCCCAAATCTGGGGGAAAATATTATTCTGGTCCCGTGTTGTCTTTTTACTTATAAGAACCATTTATTAAGACGTAATTGTTTCTGTAGAACCTCCTCCAGCAAATCCATGCTACCCAACACCTTGTGGACCGAATAGTCAATGTAGAGAAATTAATGGACAAGCAATCTGCTCATGCGTACCTGGTTATTTGGGCACACCCCCATCTTGTAGACCTGAATGTGTTAGTAGCTCTGAATGTGCGCTCAACAGAGCATGTCTCAACCAAAAATGTATAGATCCATGTCCTGGTACGTGCGGTATTAATGCCCTCTGTCAAGTTGTAAGTCACAACGCCATCTGTACTTGCCCTGAACGTTATAGCGGAGATCCATTTGTAAGATGCCAAGTGGTAGTCGGTATGTTGAACCATTAAATAGAACAAATCCAAACAAAATTGATACTCGTACTGTCACAATTAATAAACTCTTGTATACCAGGTTCACAATTATAGTGTCTAGACTCATGGATATTTGTGGTATAAGGGGTAAACCAAGCAATAAACACAGCATGGGTTTCAAAAGCTTTAAACTTTTAAAAGGGCCGTGGTAAGTCCAAGTACCGTACGAATTTTATACAATATATCTCCATTTGCATAGAAAATTAATTAACTATTTTTAATGGGAAATAAGCCACAATTTTACTAAAAAAAATGATTTTATTAACGTTTCGACGTCCAAATCGGAGGACCTTGTCAAAATACAAAAAATATTAATAAAATAAACAAAAATGTTGTTGCTTAGTAAAAAATTCGTGTAATAATTTATTTAATCTGACTCATTTATATCGGCAATTCAGACATATATTATATACATTTTAAAGTAGAAGACTTTAAAATGATGTTGCCAATATTTATGAGTTGTGTTCCTGGGACGACTTTACTAAAAATTTAAAATACTTTACTTTTAGTAATATGGTGGCTTATTTCCCATTAAAAATAGTTAATTACAAAAATGCCACAAAAAAATAGCTTCAGAACAACATTAGAAAATTAATGTTATAAAATGGGTGCTACTATAGCATGCGGTCTACGGACGCGATTAAAAACGCGTAAATAAGAAGAATTATTATTTTAATTTCACAAATAATCCTTTGTTAAATCTATATTTACTATTTTAGTTGGGAATAAGCCAATTTTGTGGCTTATTCCCAATTAAAATAATAAATTGATATAACAAGTATTAGTTTGAAGAATTAAAATGCTAATTCTTCTGATTTGTGCATTTGATTCACCTTGTAAAGATTGTCATTATAGTGTGCAAATTCTTCTGAGAAACGAATAAAAAGATTATGGTATTGTTTTATCACACAGGTAAGGTATACAGTGTCAGCAAAAACAAATCTTTACAAAGTAAATAAGGCGCATAAAACACAAAAATTATTGTTTAATTTTGCAAATTGATACTTTGTCTTATCAATCTACTATTTTAGTTGATATTAAGCCACAAAATTGGCTTAATACTTTGCACACTATAATAGATAGGTACATGTAGACCGCATACTATAGTAGCACCATAAAATCATTATCAATCATACAAAATTTAAAAAAAAAATAAAAATGAATAAACATTTTCAATTTTGTTGCAACCCGAAACCGCAGTCGTATTATATTTCTAGTTCAATCAGAGAGTACAACAAGAATCTCTACCGGTTTCGGAGCTTCTTAGTCCCTCATCAGGAGATCCATATGTTTTTCTCTTTGAATGAACTAGAATAATACCTTTCGTGCCGTCACGGATTGTAACGAAACTTTAAAAAACAATTATTTAATTAAGGAAGTAGGCGCAAAATCTTGATCCAATGCTATTTAAATGCATCCATTTTTTTAATTCCTGAGAAAACTAGTAAGAATTTTTAAAAAATTTAAAGACACAATGAAATATTACAATATTACCGAGGGCCGAGAGTCCCTGAAAACTTTATTTTAATAATTAAAACTTTAATGTTTATTTTAATAATTTACAGGGGTGGAAAAAGGGAAAAAGTTTAGTGTGATTTTTAATTTGAAATATTTCATTCAAAATAAACATTTTGTTTATTCTAAGGGACTTTCGGCCCTCGGTAATAATGTAGTCTTTCATTATACGTTTAAATTTTTCAAAAATATCTATTAGTTTTCTCTGGATTCGAAAAAAACGAATACATTTAAATAGCATAGGAACAAGATTTTGCCCATATCCCCTTAAAAGGTTTCAACAATAGAAGATTAGAGATAGAAGAGGGGATTATTTTTATTACTTTACCATCCTTTTTAGCCCTAGGCCTACAAGGCCTGTTGCGCTTAATGAATAAATAAATATATCATCCTTTTTAAGGGGCCACTAGAATAATGAAGTCACTATATTTGTGAACCTTCTATACCTAGCTCTTTTATTTTCAACAAATATACGCGACATTTGGTAAGTGCTACCCACGCGGACTAAAAATCGATATTAATAGTGACAGTAAAGAGATAAACGACTGAACCCTGATATTTACGTAAATATTTCTTCATCTAGTAACAGAAAAACCGTCCCCAACCGTAATCGAGGCCATAAACCCCTGCACCCGTACCTTCTGCGGCTTATACGCTCAATGTGAACCAACCTCAAGTGGTACCGCCAAATGCACTTGTCTCCCCGATTACCTTGGTGCTCCCCCTAACTGCCGACCCGAATGCCAAAGCAACAGCGACTGCGCAAAGAATTTGGCATGTGTCAACCTTAAATGCAAAGATCCTTGTCCTGGCTTATGTGGATTGAACTCTAGGTGTCTAGTAGTCAACAATATACCTAGCTGTTTGTGTGTAGACGGTTACTCAGGAGATCCGTTTACTATGTGCCGTATAAAATGTAAGATAGTGTATTATTAGTAACTAATATTTATGTCTAAGAGCTTACTAATCTGAAATATTTATTAACAATAGTATAATAATTGTCTGATATCAACTAACCTTACAAATATTACTATAGTACGTTCATTTCCAAGATAAGCTCGAGGTTACACCCATCGGTGGGTGTTTCTTGTCGTTGCAGCTTGTCATTGGTTGGAAATGACAGGTAGAGTGACCTATAGCTTAGCTTGCGAATGAACGTAGTATAGACACTAAGTGTTTACTGTATATACCTAAAACTCTCGAAAAACTACTGTTGTTGTGATATCTTATTAGAACAGGTCGAATGTTGATAATTGCAAACGATAGTTAATTGCTAGGAATTCTATAACGGTGAAGAGCTGGTGAAAAGCTGTTTCTCAAGCTTAGGGCTCTTCCTTGAAGATTGGTTTTTGTTAGTTAATTACATCTCTCCACTTTGTAGAGCCTGGATTTTTAGCCTGCATCTTGAATGACTGGTCTGGTGAAAACTTTATTCAAGGAAATGCCAGCTGTCACCTTTAAGTCACTACTGGACCTTCATTTGTCATATTTTTGTATCACACTCACGTTTAAGTGACTAATTGACTCATCTGTTGAAAGGAAAGAACCATTGTGATTTTTTACTTCTTTGACTATTTTTTGGTCTGACAAGCGTGAAGAGCTGCTGGAAACTGCTTGTCAAACTTAGATCAAACTGCTTCTTTGAAGATTTGTTTTTGTTATATATAATTACATCTCTCCACTTTGAACCCCGGATTTTTTGATTACATCTTTGAATGACTAGTATGGTGAAAACTTTCTTCCGAGATGCTTCCTGCCATCTTTAAATCACTACTGGGCCTTCATTTGTCGTATTTTTGGATCATACTTACGTTTGAGTGGTTAGTTGACTCCTTTGTCTCAAGAACCATCGTGATTTTTTACTTCTTGAACTGTTCTCTTGTCTGATGAGAGTATAAGTTGTTTTCTATCACCGTGACTGTAGATTTGAAATCGATTGTCAGTTTATTATTCCTGTACTAGTTATACTTTTTCTGGCACAAGTTGTTACTGCAACTCTTCCTTGTTGATCACATCTAGATCCAAGTGTTAGTATGGAAATGCTACTCGTGGAGTCGCCTTAAGTATGTTGAGTATTATTTTAAATATCAAGTGGGACTTAATATGTGCTTCTTACGACCTGTCATAACAATACTGACATGCCGTAAAATTATAAATATAATAAAAAACGATATAAGATATACAACAACATTTGTTTTGCGATTAATGTACCACTGTAAACAATACTTTCTTCTGTTTAAAACTATAACAGTAGTCTAACTCGACAATATGTTTTCAGCACCCGATCCAACACCATCACCTAAACCAGACAACCCATGCGTACCATCACCATGTGGACCCAACGCTCAATGCCGTCTTTCAGCCGGCTACGGAGTATGCGAATGCCTGCCGGAGTACCAAGGAAATCCCTACGAGGGCTGCAGACCAGAATGTATATCGAATTCTGAGTGTCCGATGAACAGAGCCTGTATCGGGAACAAGTGCAGGGATCCATGTCCTGGCACTTGCGGCATTTCTGCTGAATGCGACACCGTCAATCATGTTCCAATTTGTTCTTGTCCCAATGGATATACTGGGGACGCCTTTAGACAGTGCATACGGGAAATAGGTAAGATTCGCAATATATTATATATACAGAGATAATGAGAGGAAGACACAGAGAGAGAGAGAGAGAGAGAGAGAAAGAGATTTGTGTCGAATGACTAAATATGTACAATGTCACTAGAGAAGTATACAAAAAGGATCATCAGCTTGAGAGAAATAAAGATTTTTGTTGCTATCCGCATTGGATGATCAGACTATGTACAATTACATTAGAGAAATATATTAAAGATTTAATGAGAGAGAGAGAGAGAGATAGAGAAAGAGAGAGAAAGAGAGAGAGAGAGAGAGAAAGAGAGTAATAAAGATTTTCCTAGTTATCCGGCTCGAAGGACCATAATATGTACAATTAAGGCATGTCTGCTTCATGTGCCTTATCCGTTACGGACGTTGGCTATCATCATAGCAATTTTAATTTTGATTGCGGCGTTTTTGAATAACTCGATTGATGTTAGTCCAAACCATTGGCGTAAGTTTTGATGCCATGAGTGTCTTCTTCTTCCGGGTCAGCTTTTGCCCTCTATTTTTATCCTGTATGATCGGTTGGAGTATACGATATTTATCATGTCTCATAATATGACCGAGGCATTCAAGTTTCCGTTTCTTAATCGTGAAAGAGGTTTTTTTTTTATTTCGCATTCGTCGCAATACCTCTACGTTGGGGTGTTCCGTTATTGTCCAGGCCTCTGCGCCATACAGCAAGACTGGAAATATATAGCATTTTAGCAGCCATATTTTTAGTGGGAGATACAGGTCGCAATGGGTGAATATATTTCTCATGTTGTTAAATTTGGCTCTGGAAAATTCTAGATTGTATTATGTTTGTTTGATCCCATTTCGAGTTGACGACTGTTTCATGGTATATATACGAGTCAACGTGTTGAATTAATTGGTTTTTATTTTCAATTGTTTGGCAAGTTTTTGAGTTTTGCTGACTAGCATCCATTTTGTTTTATTTATGTTGAGGTTAAGTCCTTTTTCTTCACTCGCTCTTTGTACCCTGTACATGAGATGCTGAAGTTCATCGATACTACTGGCAAGTACGACTGTATCGTCCGCATATCGGATATTATTTGTCAATTCTCTATTGATTTTTATGCCTTCGTTTGCTTCATCCAGTACTTTTTAAAAATTTGTTCGGATTAAATATGAAAAAGGAGAGAAGGGAGAACACATCCCTGTCGCACACCTTTTCTGATCTCAATGCTCTCTGTGTACAAATTGCCAACTTTCACCCTGGCTGTCTGATTAAAGTAGAGACTTGTCACAATTCGGATGTCCTTATCATCAATTCCTATGTTTTGTAGAATTTCAATTAGTTGGTCATGTCTAACATTGTCAAAGGCCTTGTAATCTACACAGCACATGTAGACAACCTTGTTCATATCTCTACACCTCTGTACTAATACTTGCAGGCAGTGGCGTGCTGGAACTTTTCGAGCGGCCCGGTGATTTTATAGAAAAGCGGCCTCCCATCCTCATTTTATCTTCTATTACCAGGATTTTTTATTATATAAAATAAAAAATACAAAAATATAAATTATTTTTAAATCAAACATATGACTTTGAATTCAATGAAATTTTTTTAAATTTGCTATATTTTTTATTGAGAATAAGCAATCTTATATTATCACCTATTATCACATATCACATAATAAAATATACATAGTTTCAAAAGTTATGCATTACCTAAAATTATGCTCATTTTCATAGTTGATTTTTTCGAGAACAGATTAACGAATTCCGCTATTTTTTTACAATTTTAGATTTTTCTTTGGTATTTACCCAGTTGGGCAAAGGTTTACTCAAACTTCTTTTTTTTTTACTTATACCAGGTAGAAGAAAAGATATGTTTTTCTGATGTTAAGTTTGAGACACCCTGTAGGGAGGATAAGGTATAAGTGTTGATATATATCGAAATCGTATTGTAGTCTTATGTTTTGTGAACATTTTGTTTTTTGAATGTCCCTGATATCTTTAGAAACATAGAAAATGGACGGTTTAATTCTTTAGCATGATATGTTTTATCTTTTATCTGAAACAAAACTAAATTAACAATAAAAAATAACAGCTAACAAACCTTTAAAAACAGAGAGGCATATAACGTTAACAATTCTGGTCGAAACCTTAAGATATATTTGTCGACCAAGTGAGCGGTATGCACAGCGCAACATAAGAGAGACGAGATTGTTTAATAGAGGCTCTGTTATGTTTTGGGGTGCACTTTCCTTGAGAGCGAGTACGGATTTGGTGTCTATGTACGTGGAGGCTCTTTAAATAGCGAGAGGTATATTGCACATATTTTCTTTATTTGAACACTTTGTTCCTTTCGCACTCTATATAGAAAATAATTTCATCTTAGTGTATGATAAGACATAACCTCCTCACGTATCGCATGTCATCAGTTAAAACACTTATTAAGTCTAGTTTCTTTGTTATTAAAGATATCAGAGAAACTAAAAAAATAAAATGTTCACAAACTATGGGACTACAACATAACTTCGATGTATACCCACCTTTGTACGTTTTCCTTCCTACAGGGTGTCTCAAACTTTTGTTTCAGTTAAAACACATGTTAAAGAATAAAACCGTCCATGTTCCTTGTTTCTAAAGATATCAGTGACATTCAAAAAACAAAACGTTTTTTTGAAATTAAAAAAAAAATGTTTGTTACATCAAAATTTTTTTGGAAAAACTGTTATTGGACCGGCCTCAAGAGGCCGCAGCCTCTCGGTGATTGCACCGATTCATTTATATGGCCAGCACGCCATTGCTTGCAGGCAAAACACTGCCTCCCTTGTGCCCAAAGCATTCCTAAAACCAAATTGTGACTCGTTGATTTCCGCTTCACACTTGTTGTAGATTCTGTTATACAATCATGAGCGCCCTAATAACCGGCAAAATAGGTCAAAAGATGGAAAACATAATACATTGCAAAACAAAAAGAGATGAAAGTAGTGGAGGTGGAAATTATCGTTATAAACGTATTAATTAACATTACATTACATGTACATTACTGTGACAGGAGTATTTTATAAAATTCTACTGTCACAGTGACAGTTGTCATACTCTGATACGTCTAAAGGTGGGAAAATATATAATGTAATGTTATTTTAGACGTTTATAACGATAATTTCCACCTCCACTAGTTTCATCTCTTTTTGAGATCTTTTACATCTTTTGAGCTATTTTTCCGGTTCTTAGCGCGCTCATCACTGTATATGATTTTAGTGAAGACTTATGGTTATATGATTAATTAGGCTTATTAGTCTATGTTGGTCACACAATTTAGTGTTTTGGTTTTTCCAAATTGTAACCAATTTTCCGGAATTCTGCCGCTGTCGTATATATTATTGAAAAGAGTGGTTAACATTTCTAGGAATGAATTGTTCGTTTCTCATAAAATTTTAGCACTTCAGTATGAATATTGTCAGGCCCTGGAGATTTGTTATTTTTTTTTTGAGTGAATTTGATGGCCTTGGCCGAGCCAATTAGCCAGACATTTTGTTATTTTAAAAACAAAAAAATTTGATTTTTCAATCAGAGGAATTTTTTCTGTATTTCTAACTCTAAATACATAACAAACTAACATTATTATCTACAATTATTATCTAAATAATACTCTGTTTTGGTTGTTCATTTTTTTTGTAAATTTTTATTTTTTTTTGTATTTTTTTTGCATTTTTTTATATTGTTAATTTGTTTTTTTTATTAATTTTTTTATTGTTATTTTTTATAAATTGTTTTTTTTTTACTACGCTAAGACGTAAACCCGATTCATCCTCGCGGAGGTTTACATCTTCTTAGTTTTTTTTTGCTTTTTTTTATTTTTTCTGTTTTTTTTTTCTTTTCTTTTTCTCTTTTTTTTTGTTCTGTTCTTTTTTCAATTATAATTTATAATAATTACTTAAATCTACAGGATTTAAAACAAAATAACAACAAAACAAACATGTTTGTTTTGTTTTAACAAACATGCCTGCTTTGTTTTAACAAAATTTCTTAAATACAGGGTAAATTTTATTGCTACAATCTATATTTACAATTTTTGATATGTACGTAAATTGTTTTTAATATATTAATATCTTCAGAAAATATCAAATTGTTCAGGTAGGCGGGAAGTGGAATTTTTAATATATTAAGATTATCATAAAATTTGTTTATATTTACTGATTGATGTGAACATTCGAGGAGAATATGTAGTAGATTACCTTCTTTTCCACACTCACAGTTAGGTGACTCTGTGAGACCCAGACTGTACATATGAAGGGGGGTAAGAGCATGATTACATCTCAATCTATTTATAACTCTTATGAAATGGCGATTTGATACAGAATGAAACCATCTTTTAATGGGAATTTCAGGTCGCATTTGTTTGTAATTACTACCAGTTCTCGTATTTCGATAATACCTTTGCCAATTTTCTTTTTGGTGTCGTCTACTAATAATATCAATATCCGAAATGGGTAGTAAGTTCATGGGAAGTTCTTCGCCTATTTCTAGGGCGGATTTGGCTAGCCTGTCTACTATTTCGTTACCCCTAATGCCTGCGTGTCCCTTTATCCACGATATAATGATGTTTTTTCCTAAATTTGCAATTTTATTATAAAGAGTCATAATTTCCAGTTCTATATGATTGAGTTGTTGGTACTTATGTACGTTAGTTAGTCTATCAACGACACTCTTACTGTCTGTAAATATTATGCAGCTATAGGGTTCGTTACTAAATATGTGTCTTAAAGCAAAAAGTATCGCTATCATTTCAGCGGTGTATATCGATGATTCACAAGGCAATTTGAATAATTTTTTAAATCCACTTTGAATATTGATTATTGCACATCCTACTTTGTTTTGTACTTTGGATCCATCTGTATAGTAAAACTGATAATGTGGCCATTTATGAAGTATAAATGATTGAAAAACGGCTGGATTTAAATTAATATCCATAAAAAAGAATGTGTGTGTACTTTGTACGCACGTAAGAAGTTATACTTCTATTATATGACTTAAACGAAATTAATATACTTTTTATTTATATTTTGTTTAAATATTAAACTAATTTATACTTACTACTTCTCAAACATTTGTATTAGAACAGTGCCAAAAATTAAAATAATAAAAGAATAAAACACACACAAACACATTAAACAAGCCACAAATGATGTCTGAACATTAATTGTCGAAAAATTTTTTAACTAAATACGTATTTTCTGAAAATACAATTATATAATAAATATACTTACAATCATAAAATGTATTAAAAAAACAAAAAAGAAAGTTTCTATTGGGACTCGAACCAGCGCTGATAAGAGCGGTTGGTGTTGGAATTCATTGCCTTCTCCGCTTAGCCACGGACACTATGTGTCATTATTTACGAAAATCGACTAACTAAACGGATTAAACTTGTGGTATTTTGATATTTTGAAAATTGATCAAATTATTTTAATTTTGAATTGAAATGATTTAGAATTGAAAAAATACAACAAAACATAGAGTAAAAAAACAATATATTAGGTGAATATTGATAGAAATTTTGATGGTAATCAAATTATATAAATAAAAGTATTACATACTATGTATTTTGGCAGATCAAATAGGTAGGTTTATACCCATGATACATTAACAATTATTACGTACCTGTTGCTTTTAAAAACTATTTAAAAGTCACTACAATATTATAAACATTTTTGTTTCTGTCCTCACAACAATAAAACTAATATATTATACATTTGTTTACCTTTACCTTTACCTCCAAACCACAGCTGCCATATCGGATAATTTTTGATATGTCATTTGAACATCCAATCAGAACAAAGTTATAATGCGCATGCGCCGGGCTGATAGGTTTTAACATATAAAAAAATCACCCTCTATCGCCGGTAAAGAAGTATAACTTCAAAAAAAGTATTAATTTGTTTTGAGAAAATTTCTTCTAATACATGGGAATACATAGGTGAAACTTGATTTTCATAAGTATAGAAAGTACTTCGGTATTGAGATATTTTCAAGTAACTATCTACAAGAAGGGGACATTTTTTCTTTGTCCAATATTTATGAGTTAGATCTAAAATTGTTACTTTTGAGGGACCGTATTGCTTGTTCTACCTCTAAATTGAGAATGGAAGGACTGATTTCGGTGATTTCAATTGAGTAATTATTAGGATAGTCTGAAGCAAAGAGGTTTTCAACATATTGCTTCCATGTTTCTAGAATCTTTGTTGGTTCTGAGATCAAAATTCCGTTGGTGTCAAGTATGTCCGTTGCTGAGCTGTTGTATTTTCTTTGGCTCTAAGGCATGTAGTTATGCGAAATTATTAAAATAACTTCAGAGTTGTCTGAATTGTATTAGAGGTTTCTGGTTCAAAAGAATTAAGAGAGGGTTTGTGTTATATAGACAAATCTTGATCGCGGAAAAAAACCGGGATGAAAAAAAAACAAATTGTCTGTCTGTTTTTGCAAATAAACGTGTACACCAATTAGCGACTCTTCAATTAGAGTAAGCAAAACACAGTATTTTGTTTATATTGAGAGCCGTCGCTAGTAGAATCGGGGTGTTTGTTTATTGAGTATACACTGAAAGTGAAACATCATCATAAGTAGCTCGACAGCCCTTTTTGGGTCCTGGCTTGTTTTAGGATTTTCCGCCATTCTGTTCTGTTCCTTGCTTTGTTCTTTCAGTTGGTAATCTCAAGTGTTTTCCGATCTTGTTCCACTTGTTCTATGTATCTAAGTTTGGGTCTTTCCTTTGACCTTCTCCCTACTGGTGTCTGCCTCATTATATGTTTTGTTGTTTTAGTCTTTAACATTTTCGACAGTGTCCATGTCTCTGATCCATATATAAGAACCGGTTTTATCAGGGTTTTGTATATTTTGCATTTGGTTTTTCTCGTGATGTTGATAGATCTTAGATGTTAAATTAGGGCATTAAATCCATTGCCGGCTTGAAAATATTATTAGATCAGTGGGGATCTGGCCTTTGAAGAGGCTGAATCTGAGATCTTCAAATCATATCATAAATAATTACCGGTTCAGCTACTGAAGTTACCGGTGCTGGCAACTTCGATAGGTACCTATTGTGGGTTTATCCCCCCAGTTTAATCAATTTCCATTAAAAATCAAGTAAATTTCTATCTTTGAGTGACAGTATTAGTCCAAGTAATGAAGCTTAGAATAGAACAAAACCTCGCAATTTTTACAGAATGAATCGATTTGCTTGAAAATTTGAGAATAGGTAGAGGATAGTCCAAGAATCAAAATCTATATGATGCCGAAAGGCGCTTTTACCATGGGGGTGGTTACCACCCCATTTCAGGGGTGGAAATTTTTTATTATATGTAGACCGCAAAAGTTGGTAAAAACATTTATTCTAAGCAAAAAACTTTCTATACATTTTTTTGATATAATCAATGCTTTTCCATTTATTCGCTATCGAAAGTGTTAGTTTTATATCGAAAAAATCAATGTTTTTAATCAGTTTTCTGCTAATAACTGAAAAACTTTTCGTTTTATCAAAACAACTTTGCTTAATAAAAATGTACCTTTTGAAAAAATAAACAAATCAGTTTTTTTTTATTTTTTTTTTTAAACCAAAAGTAATCGAGCTATACTTTTTTATATCTTAGCTCTTCTGCGTCAAACGCTAAATATTGTAGATTCAAAGTCAAACGACGGGAAAACTATGCATTTTTCGAGGATAACTCGTTGAAACTAATTTAAAGTATTTAAAATTATCTATCTCTAGAAATAAAAAGAAGTCTCTAGCTCAAAAATTAAGTAACTTATAATGAAAAGAATGTCAGTCCCTATTTTTTTCGGCAAAAAATTTATCGGAAACAACCCCCTTAACACCAGCCTAATTAACATTAGTCACTGGCAATATTTGGCCTTCTTTATTTATGTATTATTAATAGGTTCTAGAAGTTTGACCGGCTTAAAATTATTAGTTTTTAATAAAATGGAGTTAAAAGCGAATAATAAATTTTTGTAGTTTGGTAAAAAATGCTCTTTTCTTCGAAATAGAAAGATTAGCATCAGAGATTCGAAAAAATGTTTAAATATGAAATTGTAGTTTATTTAATTCCCAAGAACATCGTTTGCAAAAATTTTTCCTATGGCAAAAATTGAGTGATATATTGACAATTAAAACTTGTAATAACATGCAAAAACCACCTTTACCAACCCTTTCAAAGTCACCTCTTTTTGAGACTGAGGATTTTAAAAAGATTTAATATTAATAGCCTTATAGTTCTCATAAAAACCTATAAAATTCTTTATCACCAAACTTTCTTAGATAAAAAATTAAAAGGTTACGGTTAAAAAATCAATATATTTTTTTGAAGAAAAAAAAGAGAAATCCAATTGGAAGCATAATAATGTAAGTTAGCGGTGTTTTTAGTCATTGGCCTTATTTGTTCTTCTTTATTTATGCATTATTAATAGATTCTAGACGTTTGACTGGCTTATAATAATTAATTTTAAAAAACTGGAGTTAAAAGCGAATAACGAATTTTTGTAGTTTGGCAAAAAATGCCATTTTCTTCAGAATAGAAAGATTAGCATCAGAGATACGAAAAAATGATTCAATATGAAATTGTAGATTATTTAATTCTCAAGAACTTGGTTGGAAAATTTTTTTTCTGCGGCACAAATTGAGTGAATTGTAAATGGGTACCTATACCAAGAACATTGATTTCTTAGATATAAAACTAACACTTTCGATAGCGAATAAATCGAAAACTGTTAATTTTATCAAAAAAATGTATAAAACATTTTTTGCTTAGAATGAATGTTTTATCAACTTTTGCGGTCAAAATATAATAAAAAATTTCCACCCCGGAGATGGGGTGGCAACCACCCCCATGGTAAAAGCGCTTTTCGGCATCATATAGATTTTGATCCTTGGACTATCCACTACTTATTCTCAAATTTTCAAGCAAATCGATCCATTCTGTAAAAATTGCGAGGTGAAAAGCTTCAGTTCCTGGACTATATAAGCTTTTTTTGTGTTTTTTATTGTCGAGAAATTTTGTTCTTTTTTTAAGCTTCTCCTTATAAAAGGCGATGATAGCTATGATTTTTCCATTCCTCTCATTTTTCTTATTAATCCTTCATAAATATTTCATTTCTTCTATCTATGTTCCTCTTTTCTTCCCAATCTATTTATTTTCTGTACCCTTTCTCGTTATTTTAATTCTTCTTACCTCATAAGCTCTTTTGACCAGTCTACTTTCCTCTGACCCATATTGTCATACCGCCTAATTTTCTTTTAATAACTTTTTTTATGGATTCTTGGTATAAGTTCTCTTTTATTATTTCGTTTCTTATTGTGTCTTGTTTTTGTGAAATTTTACACAAAGTTTTGTATCTATGGTTCAAATGTAACTTTTCACTGCGTTTATACTATGTAAACTGCTAAAGATTTAAAATTTTTTTAAAAATTCACACATTCAGTCACACATTCTCTGTCGTGTACAGCTTTCATCCATTTACTGCTAACAAGCTTCAGGTCGTCAGTATATCTGGTTGGTGGGCATCCTCTGCTCCATAGTGACTTTTGTCTTGTTACCACTCAACAATACGTTTTGTCCATCGGCTGTCTGATAATCTGGCGACGTATCATGCCTAGTTCCATTTGCTGCTCTGTTAAGTGTGTATAGTATCAGTATAGGATCAGTGTAGTATTAGTAATTCAGTATAGTATCAGTATAGTATCACTATCTTATCAGTAACAATAGCTCTAAGTTTGATATTTCTTTTTTCAGAACAACCACCACGCAACCCATGCAATCCATCACCATGCGGCATCAACACCATATGTCGCGAATCAGGCCAAAACGCAATTTGTGAATGTCTGCCTGGTTTCTTCGGAACACCAACTGCCGGAGGTTGTAGACCCGAGTGTACCATCAGCGCTGATTGTGACAGAAATAGGGCTTGCGTCAACCAGAAATGTATCGATCCATGTCCTGGTACCTGTGGATTCGCAGCTGTCTGTAACGTCATCAACCACAGCCCTGTATGCAGTTGCCCACCTCCACTCATCGGTGATCCTTTCACTTTGTGCAGGGAAGCTCCAAAAGAAAAAACAAAAGACCCATGCAATCCATCACCATGCAACATCAACGGAGAATGCCGAGTAATCAATGGTGTAGCAACCTGTTCATATCCGGAATGTATCATAAATCAAGATTGTCCAAGAGATAAGGCTTGTTATTCTCAGAAATGTGGAGATCCTTGTAGAGGAGCCTGTGGAATTAACGCTTTATGCCAAGTTGTTAACCACAGAGCAATATGTTCTTGTCCTATTGGTTACATCGGATCACCAGAAGTTCAGTGTCTGGTAGAAGATCAACCCAAACCCAAAGTTGAATGTACCCAAGATTCGGATTGTACCAACGATAAGGCTTGCCTTAACAGCAGATGCGTGAGCCCTTGCACTACGAGTCTTTGTGGAAACAACGCAGAATGCCGCGTACAACTACACAGAGCAATCTGCACTTGCAGAGACGGCTTTACTGGAAACGCCCAACAAGTTTGCTACGAAATAGGTTGTCGATCAGACTCAGAATGTCCACCTACTCAATCTTGCGTTAACAAAGAATGTGTTGATCCTTGCTCGTTTACATCGTGTGGTCTAAATGCTCTTTGCAAAGCAGATTATAACCACAAAGCTAGATGCTATTGTCCCAACAACTTTAGAGGAGATCCTTTCGTACGATGTGAAAGACCAGAATGTACCAGAGATGAAGAATGTTCTTACAACTTAGCCTGTAGAAATGAACGATGCTCTGATCCTTGTAACTGCGGTAATGGAGCCATCTGTAGAGTGACCAACCACAGACCTCAGTGCTCTTGCCCACCGGGTTATATCGGAAATCCATTAGTAGCCTGTACCATCATACCTGATCCAGAACCAGAATGTAGAGCTGATGCCGACTGTCCTAGAAACTTGGCTTGCTTCAGTGGAATCTGCAAGAATCCTTGCTTCGAAACCAATCCATGTGGAAGGAATACCGAATGTATAGTAGTAGATAGCCTTCCTTTGAGAACCATGTCATGTATGTGCTTGCCTGGATACATCGGAAATGCTGATACAGAATGTAGACGACGTAAGTGTTTTGAATTGTTGAGATATATGGAATGATTTTGGGACTTTATTGAAGAAATTCCACTTGTAACGAATCCATCTTCTATAAAGCTATTCAAAATCATAATGTATATTTTGTACTGATGTTAATTTGAGCTTTATATTTTAGGACCTTTTACCCCTTTTATCGAACAGCAACACTATATTTCTTTGTTTATGTATTATTTGATTTTTTAAGTGTACGCTTAACCAAGCCAATATAGGTATACAATTTACGTTATGCGCTATTCTTGGTTCAGCGAACAGTGCAAGTTTTATGGCACCCACCTTAAATGATAAATATTTTAGAACCAACACCTGAACCTGGATGCAAGAGTAGTGCAGAGTGTCCATCAACCGATGCCTGCATCAATCGTCAATGTGTCAACCCTTGCGCCTTAGGCAATCCTTGCGCACTCAACGCTGAATGTACACCAACCAACCACAAAGCCGTCTGCAGATGTCCGTCACCACTTCTTGGAGATCCTCTCATCAAATGCTATCCACAACCTCAAACCAAGCCTGAGTGTCAATCAGACTCCGAATGCACGAACGATAAGTCCTGTATCAATCAGAGATGCCAGAACCCTTGCGAACTGTCCAATCCATGCAGTGCTCTAGCTGAATGTAGGACTCTCTTCCATAGACCAACGTGTTCGTGTCCACTAGGCTGGTTAGGAAATCCACAAGTATCCTGCTATAAACGTAAGCTCTAGATAATAAATAGTTTATACCAGAAAATACTAAACAATCATTATTTTTTAGCTGAATGTACTTCAAATAGTGACTGTCCATATGACAAAGCTTGCATCAATGAATATTGCCAAAATCCTTGCGCTTCACAATCTTGTGGAAGAGGAGCAGAATGCGTAGTTCAACGACACATTCCACAATGCCAATGTCCTCTAGGAACTCAAGGCAACCCTCTTGTTTCCTGTATCACCGGTATATGCCACTACAACGAAGACTGTGCAGATCATGAAGCCTGTGATAGACTAAACAGAGTATGTAGACCAGTATGTGATGAAGATACATGCGCAGACAATGCACAATGTATAGGACAACACCACCAACCTAAATGTACATGCCCACTTGGCACTACTGGTAATCCGTTCGTTAAATGTATAGGAATCTTGCCACCAGAACCTGAATGCAAGTCAGATTCAGAATGTCTATCTCACTTGGCTTGTATAAATAGCCGCTGTATGAATCCATGCAGTACAGAAAATGTTTGCACAGCTGATCAAGAATGTCTGGTACTGGATACATTACCTTTGAGAACTATTATGTGCCAATGTCCACCTGACACCATTGTTGATGCATCTGGAAAATGCGTAAGGTTGATTTCACCTAAACCACAGTGTATCGTAGACTCAGAATGTAGTGATAGTGACAGATGTATCGCTGGTACTTGTATCGAAGCTTGCAGAGTTGACAGATGTGGAATAAATGCCATTTGTACATCAAGAAACCACCAAGCAATATGCACGTGTCCTCCTGGATACATTGGCAATGCCCACTATGAATGCAACAGTATGCCCAAGAAACCAATTCCATCCAAGGGTCCTGAATGTTATAGAGACAGTGACTGTAGTTATGATCGAACGTGCAGAAACGAAGAATGTGTTAATATTTGCATAGAGGACAATCCATGTGCTAGCAGTGCTTTCTGTTCCGCTAGGAACCATCAAGCTGAATGCAGATGTCCTGAAGGCTACGAAGGAAATCCTAAGATCAGTTGTATTCCACGTAAGTTGTTTTGTTCTTTTAATATAAAATTTCTGAGACATCTGCTCTAGCCACTTTATCTTTTACTAAGAACTTATTTTCTTATAAACGTAAATTTATTTTCATAAAAATATATTAAGATTTTCTATCAAAAATTTATTTTTTTATGTTTTAGCACTTGGTCCTACAGTTGGCTGTACATCTAACTCAGACTGTCCCAAGAGCGAGTCTTGCATCAACCGCATCTGCGCAAGTCCATGTAACTGCGGTCCTAATGCAGAATGTAGAGTGCTCAACCATTACCCAACATGTCTCTGTCGATCAGGTTACTCAGGCAACCCACAGCTAGGTTGCTTCAAATTAGGCTGTCAATCAGACAACGAATGTTCCAACGACCAGCAATGTTACAACGGCCAATGTATTAGTCCTTGCATATTAGGAAACCCATGTGCTAGGAATGCCGAATGTTACGGAAATAACCATAGAGCTCAGTGCAGATGTTTGCCAGGCTTCGAAGGTAATCCTGTGACCAGATGCGAAAGAATCGAGTGCCGCGTTGACAATGACTGTCCAAATAATAGAGCATGTTATCAACAACGGTGTGTAGATCCCTGCTCTGCAGTGGCTGAACCACCATGCGCTCAGAATGCTATTTGCTACGTTACAAACCATTTAGCAGGATGTTATTGTCCGCCAAATCTACCAGAAGGTAATCCACTATCGTACTGTATACCTAGACAAGTTAAAGAACAGCCAGAATGTGAATTTGACAATGATTGTCCTAGTAAACTGGCTTGTATTGGACGTCAATGTGTAAATCCTTGCGAAGAACTTTCACCATGCCACCGTACAGCTCAGTGTAGCGTTTCGGATACTGTTCCAGTAAGAACAATGATTTGTACTTGTCCTGAAGGTTGGGTACCAAACGAAAATGGGGAATGCCATCCAGTTATAGTACCAATACCACCAGGATGTACCAGCGACAACGACTGCTCAGATAATGAAGCCTGCATTAACAGATTATGTACTAGCCCGTGTGAATGCGGTACCAATGCTGACTGTAGAATCCAAAACCACAGAGCTGTATGCTCTTGTCGTGAAGGCTATGAAGGAAATCCAAATCTTGTCTGTCATACTGTTGGTTGTAGAGTCGATTCAGAATGTGGCTCAGGAAAGGCTTGTATCAACGGAAATTGTATCAACCCATGTCTTGTCAGAGATAATTGTGGAATCAACGCTGAGTGCTACGCCCACCAAAACAGAGCAGAATGTAGGTGTAGGTCAGGATACAGAGGCAACCCACTTGAACGTTGTATTGTCATTGGATGTCTCTCAAACAGCGACTGTCCTGGCGATAGACAATGTATCAATGCTCAATGTATCAACCCTTGCATCTACGACAATCCTTGTTCTCCAAGAGCAGAATGTAGCATTCACAATCATCTAGCCGTTTGCAGATGTCCTCCTGGACTCATTGGAAATCCATACTTTGACTGTAAACCTGAACCTCGACCAGAATGTAGAGAAGACTCGGAATGTCCTTCCAGACTAGCTTGCCTCAGCAACAGATGCCAAGATCCATGCGCTGTTCTTGAACCATGCCGTAGACCAGCTGAATGTCAAGTAATCGGAACCGTACCTCTTCGTACAATGAACTGCGTCTGTCCACCAGGATATATCAGCAGTGGAAGTGGTACTTGCAATCCTGTCAAAGCCGTCATAGTTGTAGGTGCTTGTGCAAGCGACAGCGAGTGTCCATCAGATAAGGCTTGCTTTAACGGAATATGTAGAAATCCATGCAACTGTGGACCTAATGCCGAATGTAGAATCAAGGATCACAAACCAGTCTGTACTTGCGAACCAGGATATGACGGAAATCCAGAGCTGGAATGCCACAAAATCGGCTGTAGAGCTGACTCTGAATGTTCACCACAACATACATGTGTCAACAGGTAAGCTTACTAAATAGTTATTTTTATTTCTTAATGATAATGCAGGCCAACAAAAATTAATTTTGAAACTTCGTTTATTAAATTATAGCTGATATTTATATAGATTCAGTTTCAGTATAGATATAATCCAAAGTATGGTAGATAAGTTTTTTTCACAAAGTTTGTAATGTTTCTGGCTTCTTCTTCTTTAGCTCTACAACTCTAAGTGAGTCTTGACCACATTTTCTATTTTACACCACTCTCGCTGGTCTTGTGCAAAAATCTCCCATAGTTGTACCCTCATCTTACGTAAATCATAAGTTACTGCACCCTTCCATCTTTTTCTTGTTCGACCAACTGACCTGCCCTCTGGCCTTTCCCAGAAGGTTGTATTTAGTAGTTTTTCATCACTTGATCTCAGTATATGTTCTGCCCATCTTATACGATTTGCCTTGATGTATCGTACTATATTTTCATCTCCATAGAATACTTGAAGTTTCTGGTTATGTTTTCGTGTCTTCGTCTCCACTCTCCTGTTATCTCGTCTCTACAAGCTCAAAAGATCGTCTAGAGGATCTTACGTTCTAGGACTAGTACTTTTATTGTTTCACGCTACTTCAGTGTCCACGTGTCACTTCCCTACATTGTTATGGAGCGTCCATATGTTGTTATGAGACGATTTATAGTTTCATATAACTTTGTTTCAGCTGTCTTTGACAGCAATTTTGATTTACGTAGGGTCCGCTGGAGAGTAATACGCTCTATTTCCTGATATGACTCTAGCTGCTACATCTTTTTCATAACTGTGTTCGGCTATTATCAGTGCTCCCAAGAATTTGAATTCTTTGACAACTTCGAAATTGTATTTATTGAAATATTTTGTCTAATTTTTGGTCTTGGATTTTTGGTAATTTATTTTCGTTTTTCGGTTTTATCTTCGTTGACCTTTCCCTGGCCAATTTCCCTGGATCCGGTTTCAAAAGGGGTAAAAACTTCTTTCGCATCTCTGGTGGATTGTGCAATTAAATCGACATCGTTAGCAAAAGCTAGGTACATGAGACTAGATTGATATTGAACAAACGTTTTTACATCCTTTCGAAGAAGAAAAGATAGAGGAGGAAACAAAACGTCAGTTGTTAGCAGAAATATGTTTCAGCATTGTTACCAACGTCATCCTATATTCATTACACATGGTCATTCCTTGTTATTTTACCACAGGTCATCCCTGAAGTCTACTGCGCTTGTCGCCTTATGGATGTTGACCGTTCAACTAGATTTCTGTCATCCTTGCTTCCTACGTTCAGGAGGTTGCCATTCCAGACGTCGTTTTGGAAGATTCTCGCCATTCATTAGATTTACGTGTCCTTACTAAATCAACTATTTTCTTTCTATACCTCTCATGGTTGTTACTTCTATTCCCATACGATTTTTAACCTCCTCTAACCCCATCTAAGGATATAAGAATAAGGTATTTTATACTGTTGGCCTGTGCTATGCTCAAGCTGTAACAAAATTTTGATATAATCTTCGATATGTTTCTTTTTTAGACAATGCATTCCTGTTTGTGCTGCTGACGGTTCCTCCTGTGGAGATAGAGCAGTATGCTACGGATATAACCATCGCGCTGTTTGCGACTGTCCAACAGGTCTTTCAGGAAACCCCAGGATCTCTTGTAACATGATAGGTTGTCGAACAGACACAGACTGTCCATCAAGTCGTGCCTGCATCAACAGCAGATGTGAACTAACTTGTGAAGTCGCCAATCCATGTGATCCAAAATCGCTGGCTGAATGCAAAGTCTATAACCACGTAGTAGAATGCGTCTGTCCACCAGGAACAATCAGCGATGGTAATAGGGGTTGCTTAACAATAGAAGAGAAATGCAGGGTTGACTCTGATTGTCCATTACAATTTGCTTGCATTGGATTTAAGTGCATTAACCCCTGCATAGCTACCGAACCATGTGGAATTAATGCGGAATGCACAGTTTTGAATACTGAACCTGTGAGAACCATGGTGTGCCTCTGCTTGCCAGGATACCAAGGAAATGCTGCTAAGATATGCAATCCAAGTAAGTTTTGATTAAATTTGATACATTATTTAAGATTTTCACTAATGTTCTTGCTTTCTACACATACGAAGACCTCTAAATAACATAGGAGGCCACCAGAAACGGACTTTAGATAGAGGGTGGATTGATATAAAACGAGCCTTTGATATAAAAAACAAGTCGTTTGGGATTAAATCGATTTATTTCCCAACATAGTTCTCTTTCAGCTCGACCCACTTAGTAAGACGATGTTGCAATTTTTTTTATCCCATCCGAATTGTACAATTTGCTCGAGCTTTTTAAAATAGGCCGAAATTTCAGCGAGGACTTCATTGTTTGTTGTGAAATGGCGTCCTCCGAGCCATTTTTCTTAGGTTTGGAAACAGGAAAAAGTCGCTGGCAGCAAGATCTGGGGAATACGGTGGGTGTTCAACCAATTCATAGCCCAATTTGTGTAATTTTGCCATCGCGACGGCAGATCGATGAGCTGGTGCGTTGTCTTGATGAAAGAGCACTTTTTTGCGTGCCAAACCGGGGTGTTTTTGACGCAATTCGGCATCGAATCGATTAAATAATGCTGCGTAGTACTGGCCATTGATTGTTTTTTGTTTTTCCAAATAGTCGATGTGGATGATAAACTTCCCCAGAAAAGAGTTACCATCACTTTGCCGGCCGAATATGCACTTTTTGCCATCTTCGGTGGGCCTTCGCCGCGTTTACGCCACTGTTTCCACTGTTCTTTGGTTTCCGGTGTGTATTAATGCACCCAGGTTTCGTCAACGATGATACATCGGCAAAAAAATCCTTCATATCGTGCAGCATCATCGTTGAAATCGTCTCCGAAGTAGTCACACGTTTACGGACGTGGTTAATTGTTAGCAAACGCGGCACCTATCGCGCGGATAGTTTTTTTTTGTCCAAATGATGGGGAATAATGTTTTGTAAGTATTCATAGGAAATGTTTAGGGCCTCTACTAACTCGCGGAGCTTGATTCGACGATCTGCCATAATCATGGCATAGACTTTGTCGTTCATTTCCGGCGTGGTGACTTCATTTGGCCTCCCGGGATGCTCATCATCAAAAACACTCGTATGACTACGAACAAATTCAGCTTTTCAAAATTTTACTATGGCTAACGAAGGTGCAGCCTCACCATATACTTCGTCCAGGTCGGCTTTGATTTGCACATTCGTTTTCCCCCTATTGTATAGAAACCTAATCACCGAACAATACTCGACTTTTCCATTTTTCCGAAAACACAGAAGTTGTTTGAAACCACAGTTGTTTGTTGTGATTTAAAACCACAGCAACAAATGTAAGTTTACACAAACCTTGAATCCCCTCGTGGGATGGAAAATAGCGGTTGCTACCAAGCAGCGAAGACACTACCGTCTTCTCGGCAGGCTAGGAATAAAAGGAAAGTTTGATTGTCGGACTGGCGGTTATGTAAAAGAATTGTTTTTCGTGTATTAGCCGACGTGTGGGTGTATAATTACCCAAGCGGATTTTCAATTTCAGCTAAGGACACTTGTTACATTATTGTCTATTGTTCGTAACAATGTATTAACAACCAGTCGATTGTTCGATAATTATTTAGTTTGTTAAGCGGTTAACTATTGGTTAACTATTCAAGGGAAAACAAAACTATCAAAAGTATGTGTATCCCAGGCAATCAAATAACATTTACAAAACGTTGAAAAAACGTCATAATTATTACCAAACTACGTCAGTTTATCACGTTTTTTCGACGACGAAAGTCACGTTTAAATACTTTTAACTACGTGATATCAAAAACGTAACTTTTATGTCGTTTTTTCGATTATGTTTCATTTTATGGTTTTACACAATAAAGTGTTAAGGATACACAATAATTATTCTTATGGGTATTGTTGGTATTGCAATTTTTCATTTAACCATTTTAAATTTAGCCCATAGGGTAAAAGTAAAACCAAATTGGAAGACTCTCTAAAATGTATAGAATTATAATACAATACCCTCAATGCAACATATAGGTACCTATAGGTATAGAATTTTCACTTTTTATATACTTACTGTGTCAAAATTGAAACAACATATAAACTAATAAATAGTATATTGTTAATTGAATTAAACTCGATAACACATAATTAGTTCATTAACAGAAAATAAATACCAAAACAAATTAAAACATAACCTCAAACAGTTTTCAAGAAGAAATATTGTCAACTAAAAGGGAAGTTCCCTAGGTTGGCTGTATACCATATAGTTAAAAATCTCAAAAGAAATATTGTATTAAACTTACTCACTTGAGAAAGAGTAATGAAAATCTCTTAATTAACACGTTTCTTCAACTAAATATCTAAATGAAAAGTCTTATTTTACCACACAAAGCACCTAAACAATAAATAAAAATGAAACACTTCACACTTCTTATGGAAATTGTTTGGAGACATGTCATGGCATTAAGTCTTTAAGCTCCTCCCAATTTTGTGACGTTAGACTGTCAGACTTAGGCTGCCTAAAATGAAAACGTGTTTTTAGGCGTATTTGAACGTCATTAATCTTACGTATTGAAAATCACCTACAAAAGACGTTTATACGACGTAATCTTCAAACACGTATATATATTCAACCAAAAACTGACGTTTCCTCGACGTTCTTGACGTCATTTGGTTGCCTGGGATATTTCAACAATATTGATTAACTCGTAGTTGCGAAACTGCAACAGATGTGTCTTCACATTGTTATAAATCTCTTTTAATATTTTCAGTTGCAGTCTGCAGAGAAGATAAAGGATACATCCAAACACCAGATGGTCGATGCGTATGCGCACCGAACTTAGCTCTCAATGAAAATGACGAATGTGTGCCATGTCCTATCGAAAAAGGTCTCAAGATCGACGAAAGAGGTCGCTGTGTCTGCGCCCTCGAACGAGGTCTCATTATTGACGAGCGAGGAAACTGCGTATGCCCAATCGAATTCGGGTACCACTTTGACGAAAAGGGCAACTGTGTTCCAGATCCAGGACCTGAATGTGAGACAGATGACGATTGTGCCGATCACAAGTATTGTAACCAACGGATCAAAACTTGCGAGGATGCTTGTATATTAAAGCATTGTGGAGAACACGCATATTGTAACGCTACAAACCATGTTGGTAGATGTCAGTGCATCAAAGGCTATACTGGAAATCCTGATGTGCTATGTAGTAAGTATCTATGATATATGTAATTCAGATTGTTGAGCTATTTATAAACTCTCTGTTAAATGTTGGTCTTCTTGTTGATGTGTCTATCCCTGACGAGTGTTAGCGATCATCATGGCAATCTTTATCTTATCTGTAGCAGCGCGGAAAAGCTTCACAGATGTTGTATTGAACCAGGTTCAGGAGTTATTCAACCAGGATATTCTTCTGCCTGGTCCTCTCTTTCCAAATATCTTTCCTTGCAGGATGGTCTGTAAGAGGCCATATCTGGAATTATTTCGCATAATAAGTCAGAAGAATTGTAACTTTCGAGATTTGATGGTGGTCAGTACCAGTACCTCTCGGTTCTTTGTCATTCTTCTGAGGACCTCCTCATTTGTGGCTTGGTCAGTCCACGGGATTTTAAGTATTCTCCGATATAATGCTTCCAATTGTCTGCAGTATATCTTCATTCAAGATCCACGATTGAACACCATAAAAAAAGGACAGAAAATACGTAGTGTACAGAACCCGCTATAGTGTTCTAATGTCCTACATAAGAAAATAAGAAAAGTCAATTACCTTACAGCTACGGCTTCCGAAGTCTCAGCAAGTACACGAACCGGTTGACGTCCCCTGCGATGAGACACCACCTGCAGTTAGCCCGTCACTTATTGTTCCACTTCTACACTCTATAATAGACGACAACTTCGGACATTGTTAGTACGGTATTACGCGAATTCGTATTTTTCTTCGCGGATCACTATTGAAAAATTCGAACCCGATCGCACTCTTTCCGCAAAGAATTAACCCGTAACTTAAAAATACTCCTCGTTCGCTCGTCGCTCACACACACGCCAAGAAAAAAATTCAAATCGTCCTTCCTCGACGGTTGTCACAGCACACTGCCCCGAAAACCAAAAACGTTAAAATAATTCTTCGAATCTGTTCCTATCGTCTATTAAAAGTCTTAACATCGAAAAGAAAAAATAAAAACCTTATCTTGTAAAAGGTATATTTAAAATTCCTAAAAAGGACTGTATCACAACAAAACGTTTTCGGAATCAATATTCCATCATCAGTGTTATCACAGGTTTACATGCTTTAAGCCACCAAAATGTAAGGGTAAAAACCCTTAAATTGATATTAAACAGTTAGGGTTACATTATATTATCTGATTTTAAAGGATGTTAAAAATATTTCCAGATTAACCCCTGGCATCACATGACATCAACCATATTGGTTGGTAAATTGTAGGTAGAACCTTACATGGCAGAGTTTAGGTGACAACTTCGAAAAGAAAAATAAACTCATTAATCTTTATCACTATTCTCAAAAATGTACCGAAGGTATTCCAAAGTGGTTCACTCTTATCGCGTGTAAATAATTTGGAAATTCGCGGATTACGCGTAAATAATTTGGAAATCCGACGATTAACATATTAACTTCGTTGACGGCCATAAAACCATAGACGTTACACGTAGCATTGCAGCATTCTTACTTTTATACCAAGAGAGAGGTTGTAGCTTTTGAAGAAGGCCCCCATCTGGTTGAAGGAGGATCTAACTTTTTCGACGCGCGAACTTATCTCTTCGTTGTTGGTCCATTCTTCGTTTATTATGGTGCCGAGATAGTTATAGTGCGTCACTTTTTATACAGGGATTTGTTTGATGTAGAGTTGACCTACTGTTATCTTTTTCTTGCTAACGATAATAATCTTTGTCTTTACGTTATATATATTGAGTCCATATTGTTGACTGTATTGTGATTTTGTTCATAAGGACTTACAGGTCTTACAGGTTTAGTAGAATATCTTTGTCAGATTACGTAGAGATTGAAGATTAGAGGAGACAAAATACAGCCTTGCCTCACTCCACGCATAATTTTCATATATTTCGTGTTTTCACCTTCAACTCTGAGATTTACGGTCTGATTGCAGTACAGGTTTCTAATTATTTTCAGATTTTGGTAGTTAATTCCTGCTTTTTTTTAGTATTTGCATCACCTTGGCGTGCTGTACTCGAGCGAACCCTTTCTCATAATCAACCAAACATGCGTATACATCGCAATTGACATCTCTTCATCTCTGGAATAAGATATTGTATTGAAAACAAAGCCTCTCTCGTACCAACAGGATTTATAAACCCGAACTCGTAGGGAGAAATTTGACTTTCGCAAAGCTTGTAAATTCTCTGACGGATTATCTTTAGGAACAATTTTAGGAGATGAATCATGAGGCTTATTGTACTGTATTCTTCGAATTTTTTGGCTTCTGGTTGAACGTTGGCTACCATATTTCTTAAATATGTCTGCTACGGTTTCCTTTAGAATATACGTGGATTCTAGACTAAAAAAAAATTCCCATGACTCTTCATGTAAAACTCTTCATGCTTATGAGCTTTCTGAACAATAGAAATCGTATCAATGTTTTTTTAGGAAATAATTTTATCGTGGATATTTGTCTGATAAATAAGTACTTCAACACTTTAGACAAAAAATGTTAAAAATAATGATATTAACCACTATTCTTTTCCAGATCAAACAAGCTACTACAAAAAACAAGACTTCCCCAAACCAGACCTGACAGTGAACTGTCTATCAGATGGAATTCAAGTTGAAATACGACTTACAGAAGTTGGCTTCAACGGAATTCTCTATGTTAAGGGTCACAGCAAAGACGAAAAATGTAGACGAGTTGTTACGATAGAAACCGGAGAAAGAGTTGAATATTTCAAGGTCCATTTTGGAGAATGTGGACTTATCCATGTTAATGTAAGTAACCTTTAGATAATTTAAAGCTTTAAAGTTTAATATGTCTTCTTCTTCTTCAAGTTCCATTCCTATCGGAGACTGAAAATCATTCTGGCAATTATTAACCACATCATTGTCTAATATTACGCAACCATGAAAGTTTCCTTCGACCAATCCATCTCTTTCCCTCCACTTTTCCTTGCATTATAAGACGAAGTAGTTTGTATTTAGATCCTCTAATTATATGGCCGAAGTATTCTGTTTTTCTCCTCTTTATGATGTTTATGAGCAGACGTTCTGAATTCATCATTTGAAGAACATCTGCGTGATATTCATGGTGCGTAATATGGTGTATTTAATATGCATTATTCTTGTTATAGGGAGAAGCCAGTTTCGTGCTGGTCATCCAGAAACACCCGAAACTAGTGACCTACAAAGCCCAAGCTTACCACATCAAGTGCGTCTACCACACAGGCGAGCAAAACGTGACCCTGGGCTTCAACGTTTCGATGTTAACCACGGCAGGAACCATCGCCAACACGGGACCACCACCAACGTGTCTGATGAAGATAGTCACACCAACCGGTGAAGAGATCAACTCAGCAGAAATCGGCGATAACTTAATGCTTCAAGTCGACGTACAACCTGGTTCCATCTACGGTGGATTTGCCAGAAGTTGTGTAGCTAAGACTATGGAAGACGCCGTGGAGAATGAGTATATTGTAACGGACGAGAATGGTTGTGCTACTGATCCGAGCATCTTCGGTGAATGGGACTATAATCCCGACACGCAGAGCTTGTTGGCCAGTTTCAATGCTTTCAAGTTCCCTAGTAGCGATAACATCAGATTCCAATGTAATATCAGAGTGTGCTTCGGAAGATGTCAACCGGTAAGTTTGAATAGTTTAAGAACAAAGTTTTCAATAGAGTGAGATAAATATATAAACCTTAAAAATTGGACCAAATGATCTTTCTACATAACATCACAGAATTCCACCTAAGTTATCACTTTTTATGCGTTTTTGATGAGTTTGAATTACACAAAATCACTTTGAGCCAAATCAGGGCTTTATTACGGATAATCTGTATTTAGGATGCCAACAGTCACTTATTTGGGAAAGTATGAGACAGCACATATTATAACAGTGAAAGAACAATCCCTCTTTGGTTCTTCTGTGGCTTTATAACTCTGAGTATTGGTCTGTTTACTAATTTTCTCCACTCTCGCAGGCTTTGCGAAGCTATCTCCCGATTTTTACTCCCGTGTTACGTAGATCACTACGAGTAGTTAAAGCATTTATCTTTTTCTTGGACGACCAACTAAATTTTTCCAAAAGGTTGTATTAAGAAATATTTCACTATTCGACCTTAGTATAAGTGCTGCCAATATTATACGATTTGCATTGATGTAACGTACTATATTTTCGCTCACATAGAGTCTATAGACTTGCTAAATAGGTCTTCTTCTCCAATCTTCTATTTTGTCTCTATATATCTACTTTTGATGAATGTATTTTATTCTTGAGAAAATCTAACATAAACAAATTTAAAATAGAAAAATCTGGTGATCTAGGTGGCCCCTAAATGGATCTATTTGTAGATAACGTGGAGTATTTGTTTTTAATTTATGTAAGCATGCATTTGACATACCTTGATACAAATCATATCCCACTATTATTTGTCATATGATATTTTGTAAGTCATAGTCTGGTAAAGCACAACTATAAAACAACAAATCTTTTTTCGCAGGTTAACTGTCGTGGATATAACGCCTTTGGCAGACGGAAGAGATCCGTCGAAAACTCAGAAAATGACACCGATGTAGCTGTTGGAGGAGACCTCTTATCTGGGCAACTCAGAGAAGAAATCACCATCCAGTCTAATGCCATATTGACTTTCGAAAAACGAGAGGAACGATACCCAGATCCTCAAACAGGTGAGTGAATTAATTAACTTTATTTCAAAGTTATTAATTCGTAACCTGCTACAGATAACAGACATTTTTTTAAAGATAGATCACAAAGCTGTATTTCATAACGTCAGATTGTCTGAAGTAGTATTAATTATAGATTTTTATAAATATTATAAATAAGGCCATATTTTTATGAAGAAATTATTTTACGTCATGAAACATGTTTTCGTGCAAAAGTCAACGATTTCTTTATCTTCTCTTCGTCAAGGATTATTAATCCAGTCCTGGACTCCGATTTCTTCGATTTTTCTCTGTCCTGCATCAATATCATCCACTCCACTGTTTTTCACCACTGTTCTTATGTATATCTCTTTGTAGGTCTTCCTGTGCTTCTTTTTATCTCTCTTGGTCTCCATTCCAGGATATTCCATGTCCATGTTTGATTTATCGGTCCTTTTTGTCGTCTCTATGGTTTCTCTCCCCCAATAGGAACTTGCACATTTTTTTTTATTAGATAATAATGTTCAGTTTTGTTTAAAAATGAGATTTCCAAAATTTCACGCTTCAAAAACTCGTAATAACTTATAAATACATATTTAAAGTCTTCAGCGGTATAAAATAGTTCAAACGGCACGTTACGTCACATAGTTTTGCATTAGTTTTTATTATGGTTATATTTCGCTGTGTCTAGGTACACGCTAACGTGTACGCAAATAAAAAAGTTAGGTAGACGCGAATTAAACTTCATCAAGCCAGTGACGTCATTATTTAGCTTGCGCAGTTACTATATATTTTGGTACATGCTATTTTGATATGTTTAGTGTTTGTTTGATGGAAACATATTTGTTAAGGGAAGGGAAGCAGAACTATTCAGATGTTTCAAACTTAATTGTAATAAATCAATGTGTATATATAAAAGTATATATTTAGGTTAGCAAAATAATTATATGTATTTAGTTGACATGACATGTAGGTACAAAATATTGTTAAAATAATTTTTATACGTAAGTAAATTATTATAATCAAACATTCTAAATTCAAAATAAGCCACAATTTAACTAAAAAAATTATTTTATTAACGTTTAGACGTCCAAATCGGATGTCATTGTCAAAATACAAAAATTAGTCAGATTAAATAAATTATTGGAAAAAATTTTTTACTAAGCAACAACATTTTTGTTTAATTTAATAATATTTTGTATTTTGACAACGACATCCGGTTTAGAAGTCGAAACGTTAATAAAATCAATTTTTCAGTTAAATTGTGGCTTAGTTCCTATTTAGAATAGTTGATTACAAAAATGCCACAAGGATAATAGCTTCAAAACAAGTTAATTATTATTGTGAAAGCTTTAGGTCTTCCTTTTATTTTAATCTTTTACTGTAATACTATTTCATTTATAACTAAAAAAATATATATTAATTTATAGTCTCTTATCTTTTGCGTACTGTTTTAAAATGTTCTTAAACTCATTAAAAGAACTAAATAATTGTTCGCACTCCGTAGTTAATTTAAAAACAAACACTAAACAAATAAAAAATAAGAAATCACTGACACTCTAACATTTTTATTTGCGTACACGTTAGCGTATACCTAGACACAACCTTATATTTAGGTATATTCTTCTTCTCATTCTTTAGTTTATTGGCCTCCACCTACTTGGGTATTTGGCAAGCTCATCGTCGTGGAATAAGTCAAAAATATTTATATTCTCATGACATTTATCGTATGTCATTGTAATAATATATACCAGTTTGTTAAAATTGTAGTTTTATACTGTTTTTGAAGGAAAGGAACGAAGGTTTACTATTGAAAATAAAACCATTTTGTAAAAGTACAAATTTTCTATGAATAGGTCAAACGATCAAAAACACTTGTAACGTCACATAAATGTATTTTCTACTGACGTTTATAACGTCTAATTTAAAATTCTGTTTACTTTATTGGAAAAATGTAAATGTAAAACCAAGTGACGTCACGATGCGTTTTGGACCACCTGTTTGAATTTGAATTTTTAATCGTCTTTAGGGGCCAAACGAAAGACAAACAAAACTTTTTTATCTTTGATACATGTTTTAAATTATGTTCTGTTGTGATTTATAACATTTTTTTCGAATTTAAAAATTTATGCAAGTTCCCTATTTAAACTTCCCAATGTACTCCTCTTAACTTTCTTTGCCGATTTTGGCAAAATTTTCAAATTTTCATTTTCTTTTATTAATTTTAACACATGATAAAATTGTTCGAAAATTGCTTCGATTTCTTCCTCAGGTTTTTCAGTTGTGGGGGATATACCTGTACCTGTCTTCTTCTTTTTATACTTGTTGTAGATCTGTCGATTTGTTAATTCGGACATTGAAGTATTTCTTTAGAGATAGACTGCTAGCTATCTCTCCATCTTTTTGGTGGTCTCCCGGTGGACGCTTGCTAGCTGGTTTTCCTTCTAGCGCAATTCTTGGTAGTATGTGCTTCTCCATTCTTTTTTGCATGACTGAACCATTGTCTTCGTCTTTGTCTACTCCATCTTACTACATCTTGCACGCCACATGGTTCCCTGGTGATGTTTCGAATTCTATCCCTTCTTGTCTTCCCTACAATTGCTCTTAATGTCTTTATTTCGGCTGTTCGTAGCATGCTGTTGGTTTTATTGGTGTCTTCTCTTGATTCAATACCATAGGTCATTAACAGGTCTGATGGAAGTTTTATAAATTCTAACTTTGCTGTCCATTCTCATGTGGGTTATTCCAGACCACATCTCTCAAACATCCGGACAAGACAGCGGCCTTGTTTATTTGTCTTCTTAGATCTCTAGCTGGGTCATGATAACTTGATAAATTTACACCTACCTAGAGATTTGAACTAGTTTAGCTGTTCTATGATCGTATTTGGAATTTTGAGACGTTTTCCTTCACTACCTACCTAACGAGGAGATTATTTGCACCATCTTCACATTAAAGGAAGGAAAATTTGAAAATTAACGGTGGTATATTTAGGATTCTCAACTATTTGATTGTCTTGGTGAAAACAAAGAGTGCGGTAGTTTTCCATTGCTTTCCGCGCCGCTGTACCACAGCCATTCAACTGTCCGAAATTCCTGTGGAATTTCAATAAAAACCAGGGGATTTAGGACTAGGAGGGATATACATGAAGAGGTATGATTTATAGGGTTATTGGTCATGAGTTTCACGGTATGGTATGGTGAAATCTCATGAGCTGGCGTAGGGGCAGGGGCGCTAATCCCTGAAGTAGGTCTATTTTCACCGGGATCGTGAAAAGTACCTACCCGCTACCTCCGCTAATAAGACTCTTCTTCTTTTTAATGTGCCTATCCGTGACGAATGTTGGCGATCATCATGGCAATCTTTATTTTATCTGCAGCAATGCTAAAAAGCTGCACAGACGTTATGTTGAACCAGGTTCTGAGGTTCTTTTACCAGGATGTTCTTCTTCTTCCTGGACCTCGCTTTCCAAATATTTTTTCTTGCAGGATGGCTTGTAGGAGGACATATCTGGATTCATTTCGCATAATGTGTCCAAAGTATTCCAACTTTCAAGATTTGATGTTGGTCAGTACCTCTCGGTTCTTCCCCATTCTTCTAAGGACCTCTTCATTTGTGACCCGGTCACAAGGTAATAAGACTCAGTGACCCCAAATTCAATAGGATTCAAAGAATTTTACATTAATGGTTGCTTCGAAAACTAAAAACGACACACACCCAGCACACAACGGCTGGGCAATGTTGAAGGCGTAGTTTCTACTACTGTAGGCACTGTCGGGGTAGGTTAGGTAGGTCCAAAGGATAATATCGTTTCAATTTCTTCGCTTGTTGGTTGTTGAAAAGATTCCCTACTTAAATGTTAGTGTATGCCACAGATTTGTATGACACAACCTATTGTGATATTGATCAGCACTCATTGTTTTCGTACTCTTCCGAGGCTGCTAGTACCTGCAGATCTCCATGTAAGGTGTTATTTTAAATATGCCAAGGGGCATTAGCGATTTTATTAGAGTTTTAGATTGAATAAGTCACAATTAAATTGAAAAATAATTTTATTAAAGATAAATATATATTTTATATATATTTATTTTTGGTTTAGGGATAGTATCACGAGGTTTTTCCTGGTTTTCCCTCGTGATTTACTATGGAATCTCTAACACGAGAATTTTACTGTCATCGTTGCATTTGGTTGTCTTTTTAAAGACAGATCACATGCTATGATTTTTTTGTGATGGATATTCTTGAGTTGGGATTGATTTCATGTAATCGAATGAACTATCTTTTAGTAAAGTCGTCTCAGGAACGCAACTCATAAATATTGGAGCTTATCATTTTAAAGTCTTCTACTTTAAAATGTATAATATAAGTCTGAATTGCCAATATAAATGAGTCAGATTAAATAAATTATTAGAAGAATTTTTTTACTTAGCAACAACATTTTTGTTTATTTTAGTAGTATTTTGTATTTTGACGAGACCCGATTTGGACTTCGAAACCTTAATAAACTTATTTTTTCAATTTAATTGTGGCTTATTTCCCATCTAAATAGTTAATCATAAAAATGCCACAAGGAAATAGCTTCAGGACAACATTTTAGATTGAAATCTTCGTATTTTCATGATATTAAATTTGCTAGCTGATTCTCAGAGCTGCGAACAGAGCAGAACAGAGTAGTAGCTTGTTGTCAATCGATAGGTTTGAGTTTTTTCCCAGCATCCAGTAAAGTTTTCTGTATAAAATTCCTAGTTGTAGTATTTTCGTTCATGTAGGTATGTTTGGTTCATGTGAATGCCTAGATATTTTACGTCATCCTTTTAGAGTAAATGATGTCCATCGAGGTTAACTTATGGACATGTACTTCTTAGAGTGAATGTAATATGTGTAGTTTTTGAGGGTTTACTTTAATCCTCTACAGTTTAAACCATTCAATAGTTTCGTTTAGATGTAGTTGCCGTCTCTATGATGTTATTACTGAATTATTATGAAACGTTAGCAAAGCAGTCTCATCTGCAAATGTTGCACGCGTTAGGTTATTGCTTGTTGGTAAGTCAACCGTATATATCAGGTACAAGATCGGTTCGATCACATTACCCTGAGGTACACCAGATAGGATGAGGTAGAGTTTTGTATACTATAGCTTACTAGATATCTCCTTTTTGTAAGATATGATTTAAGCAGTTTGAAGTAAGGGTAAGTTGTGTGCCATACCTTGTCAAAACAGTACAATACAGTATTTCTTGTTTTCGAGACTATAGTTCATATTGTTGTATTTAATCTGTGAAATTATTCTAGCTGTGGGATGTTGGTTGCAAATTCCGAATTGATGGTCAGATATGGGACCCAATTATTGGCGAAAACCGCTACTTTAGTCTATGTATTATGTACTAATCTTGTTTTTGTATTTTTCTAGCTCCAAACGCTCAAAAAGCAGAAGAAATCTGCGTCTCAATGATAGGTTTCATCATTGCCCTAATCATCACTGCCTTATTGGCCTTGGTAGCTGTAGCTGTGGCAGTCTCCTGTTGGTTGATGGCTTATCGTCGCAGGCCAAAACATTCAGGACCACTACCACATCCGCCTGAGTTCCCCAACCCGCTCTTCACGACGCCGGAGCCCATGGCGGAACCAAGTCCAGACTACCTCACATAAAACATTCCGAAAGATTAGTAATTATTAAGTTGAAATACTCTCATTTTGACGATTTAATGTTAAGGATTAATGAAAATACTCGATAAAATCGTCAATTGTAAATTTTTATAGTCGATTCGGTGATCGATAGGTTTCTTCTCGTGAATCCGTCCAATGCTACTCATGAAATACTGCCGAAAGAGAAGAACTGTCGTTCCGAACGAACATAGCGAATATACTATAGTTTAAACTATAGAAATGTGTACCAACGTCCTAACAATACCAACACGAAGAATCTGAAGAGACAGAAAATCGACGTATACACATTTCTTCTATCTTTTCCATTGGCTGACATTAACCAGTGTTCTTTTAGAGACAAGGGAAAAATTGGGTGGTGGTATTTAACGCTTAACAAAAATTTTCTCGGATCTACAATACGGCCCTTGCTTTTACCTACGAATTTCTTGTAACGTTTCGACTCTTTTGTATATATTAAGTGATGTTTCATCTAAGCAGCCTTTGGAAGACATAGCCAATAATAGCCTATAAGTTAAATATATTGAATATTCTCTGAGCCTGTATAAAGTGTATGAATGCGAATCGAGTGTGGAGTTATAGCTCCAGAAGTTGTAGCTCCAGAATTATATGGTGCTGACTGATTTTTTATACTTGAAACAGTCAAACTTTAGTCAATCGATTTTTTTAAATAGTACCTAGGTACCTATTATATTTTTTATGTAATTTATAAGTTGTGAGAATTCGTTTAACCAATAAGTATAATAAATTTCTGTAGTATTTATTTTAAACAACGAATCTCTCTACAAGTTTCTAAAATTGATTGAATGACGACGACGCTATTTTTAACTAATTTCATTTTTATTTATATTTTGTGTCCTTTTTTGTGTAAAATGACTTCTAACGATAATTTCTTAAAAATTGTCATTTGTGATAATCGCTTCTTTAATAAAAAATCATTTGTTTAATAAGCTTTGTGTTTTATTTCAAAAATAACAAGAGTTAAAAAACAGACGTCTGAAAAGGATGAACTTCATCCTACAGACAGAAAGGCAACTGAAACCAGGTCAATGATGTAAGGAATCAAGCACAGAAAGTTACTATTCATAAGACATACAGTGCGGTAACAAAAGATCATAATGAAAATTATCATAATAAAAAATATCAAAAAACAACACTGATTGAAAAAAAAGAGAACAGACCCTACACATAATATTACAAGAATACAAGAACAAGAACTGCAAGCAATCCTTGACATTGAAAAAATTGATTTATGCCTTGTCTCTGAAACGCATTTCATAAAACAGTCCTACATTAAATTTAAAGGATAAAAGCTGTATCACATAATACATTCTGACAATGGGACCTAAGGAGGCAATACAATCATCACCAAATATAATATCGTCACCTGAATGCAGAACTATTCTAACTCAAAAATTTAATTTTTTTCGTTTATTCCATATAAAGGTAATACATATCGTATTTTTTCATGCAGAAAAATCTTAAGTTAATAAATTTAAATTTACTAATAAAAATTCTATATAGAAAATTATAATCCTAACTGGCAAACAATTATTTTATCAGTGCAGAATAATAATGCTAAGTACATACAAACACAGTTAGGACTGTTCTGCATTTTCAATAACAATGCTTACCAATATTCTTTTTGTTATCTTAATATATGGAATATAAAACTGAATATATTCAAGCTACTACAGTACGCATAAAAACTAAAACTTTTTAAATAAAATTGTCAGTTCCATCTATTGCCCACCTAAACACTCCATTTTAAAAAGCAAATCATCCTGTAGTACTGATGGACTATCCATAAAAATCTTCTCAAATCTCACAGAAAATGTGTTGGAACTCCTCGTCTCACTAAATAATGATTCCTTTGAAAAAGGTAAATTCCCAGATTGCCTAAAGATAGGTAGCCATTATTATTCCTCTTCATAAGGGTGGTGAAAAATCTAATGCTTGCAACTATAGACCTATTGCCTTGCTACCGGTACTCTCTAAAATTATTGAGACTCATAAAAAACCGACTGTGTCCTTTCTCATTGATAACAACATCTTATCCCAAAATCAGTTCGGCTTTTTAACTAAGAAATGTACCACTGATGCCATGTTTTATGTGCTTCATGAGGTTAAACAATAATCTTTATACTGCCAGTTTTCTGTGACTATGCCAAAGCTTTTGATTGTGTAAATCATGACATTTTGATTAAAAAACTAAATTTGTATGGAATTCGAGGTATTTTTTTGAATTGGTTCCAATCTTACTTGAATAATCGGAAACAACTAGTTAGAGCAAATGATACTGACTCTAGTCTCAAAAACATTGTATGTGGAGTACCATAAGGTTCAGTATTGGGTCCTCTACTGTTAATTATTTTTATAAATGACATCTCTAATTTTAAACATCGATGGGAAAGTTTTTCTTTTTGCTGATGATACCAGTATCGCTTGGAGCAACTCAACTATTGTATCTCTTCCTGCAACTATAACTTCTGATTTGCTTACGATAAAAACCTGGTTTGACTCTAATTTACTCTCTTTTAACGTGGATAAGACAGTAGCATTATCCTATAAAAGTGCTCTTCAACCCCTGCTTGTTAATAACAGCCAGATCTCTACCGTTGATTCTGTAAAATTTCTTGGTATTTTTTTAGACAGCAACCTCAAATGGTCCCTTCATACCGATTTGTTAAGTAAGAAACTCGCCTCAGCCTGCTATGCTATAAGATCTGTTTCGAAAGAACTCAATTTAGCATCTTCTAAAATAACATACATTTCCTTGTTCGAGTCTCATCTTCAATATGTTCTTCCTTTTTGGAGTTCTAGTACAGCTGCCCAATTAGATGTTATTTTTAAATTACAAAAAAGACCAATAAGGTATATGTTTGGCCTCAGAAGAACAACACATTGCAGAAGTTACTTTAAAGATCACGGAATTTTAACCCTTCCATCTTTATATATTTTAGAAACTGTTTGCTTAATTCGTAAACACATGCATGTCTTTCCAGCAAGGCTTCATCATGACTACTCCACCAGAAATTCAACTTTTGATGTCTATTTACCGATCCCGTCCTCTGAGTTAGTAAAGAAATCTATATCATATTCCGCAAAAAAACTATACAACCATCTCCCTTTACAACTCAAATCTGCAACATCTTTCCCCAAGTTCCGTAAAATGACAAAAGCCCATCTATCTAAAAGATCATTATTATTCAGTAGAAGAGTTTCTTAATGACTAACTAAGAAATTACAGTAATGTACAAGTAACTACAGTATATTTATCTATATTTGGGTGTCACATGCAGCAGCTTAAACTTATTAGTTCCTATGTCTGTATTTTATTTTGTTGTATGTTCAATTTGCAATTTATATTAATTTTGCAATATGTCGGTTTTGTTTTTTCTTTAATTTAATAACTTTTTTATAGTAATTTTTTTTTATATTGACGATTTATCAACTTTCAGAAAATTGTATTTGTTATTGTTATTATTTTTTTCTGACTCTATGTTAAGCTTTGTCCATAAAATTGTATAATTTTCAGTGACAATAAAGCATATTCTATTCTATAAAGAACATAGGTGAATCACTATCAACTGGTAGATCAACCTGTTGGCCTACGAATAGAAAAAGACCCCTTATCTAATAGACTTCTGTATCATTAAAAGTATTTCAGCTAATTTCCTGGACATTCACGACTGTTAGGACTTAAATTCTGATCATTCGCCCATAGTACTAATCATGAGACAGGATTATTAAAAAAGAAAGTAATCCTACATTAGTAAACAAATTGACGGTTTGGGTGAGTTTCAAACTGAGCCTTGAAGAGAAAATAAATCTTGATGAGAACAAACAAGAACTAAACTAAATCGTGGAATCAACAACTCAAAAGAACTATTTTATAACTAAAGAATGATTCAATTCTTATTTACAAAGATGAAGTTAACAGCTAGTTTACAAAGGAGTTAACAAATGATGGTAGCACTGATTAATCCTTACGGAAAACTACTAAAAGTCTGAAAATACTGATTCACCTATTAAACTACAAAATGGAAACTGGGACAAAAGTATGGCGCAAAGAGCAGCGCTAGTTGGCACATATCTTGAAAATACATTCAAACCAAATGCATATCAAGTGAATGAAAAGAAAGATGGGAGGAATCTCTTCAATTAGAGCAAGAAATTCAACTAACTACACCAAAAGAAATTCTTGTAGAAATAAAGGAAATTAACCCAAAATGAATAACCATTTTCAATTTAGTTGCAACTGATTTTCAGCCTTAGTAAATGGATTTAACTACCTTCGTAGGAAAGCAACTTTGATACCCTCTCAGTAACCCCTGTTCTACGTTTCGCTTGACCGACCGCAGTATGTTTCTCTACACACTCACAGTAATCAACTGTGAAAAATCTAGCTTTAGTAAATTCAAAGAGGTTTTTCAGCGCTGCCTCTTGGACTATTAGTACCTCTAGAAACATTACTGAATGAAACTATAGTTCTTAAAATGATAACTGTAACAATTTAGGTTAAAATAGAACTGATTATTGATCTTCTTGATCAGATTGTAGTACAAAGTACCTCAGCTTGTTGGTGTAATAAAAAAAAGAATGTGTGTGTACTTTGTACGCACGTAAGAAGTTATACTTCTAAATATGATTTCAATGAAATAAATATACTTTCGGGCAGTTTATTTGTATTTTATTTAAAGATTAAATTAATTTTTACTTACTACTTTCCAAAAAATTTTATTAAAACAATACCAAAAATTAAAAAAGATTAGAAAACACCAGGATTCGAACCGGGGTCCTCTTGATCTCCAGTCCAACGCTCTACCACTGAGCTATACCCTTTTGTTTATCCGGGCTACAAGATTTCTCAGACATAGTGACAAACAGACGAAGTGAATTATAAAATACTTTAAATATTATTACTTATTATCTTATTCCCGAGGTAGACACGAGGTAAGTCCAAATACACAAAAATTATAATAATAGTTACCTATTTATGATATAAATGTTAAAAGTACAATTTTAAGGCACGTATGTGAAAGTTTCGTGTGAAAGATTCGCTTCGCTCATTCTGCAATTCACATAAGTGCCTTAAAAATATACTTTGTAACACGTACCTATATCATACAATATTTTTTCTACAAACGTCTTATATATCAACAATTATAATTTATTCATTCTCAATTACAGGACAATACCTAAAAAAACTTTTACTTGAACTTGACTGACATTCCATTTTTATATTTTTCTTGCCATTACATCAAAACTGACTATATTGTCTATACGTAAAGCAGAATAACATCTACTTTTATTTTTGTATATTCTAACAAATTTTAATAGGTTTTTTTTCTACAAGCGTGTTAAAAATGCAATAATACAGTTTAAATTAAATTTTAAAAAACCTTTTAAACCACCTTTTTCAAATTGCGCAAGTTGTATTATTAATATTAATGTTAATAACACACACCTTTTCACACCTTTTCTGGACTGATACATACATAAATTAAAACATTTAGTAACTAACTCCATACTGCCTGTGTGCGCATGCGCGCAGATTAATAAAATTTCACCCTCAATGAGATCGCGCCTAAAGAAGTATAACTTCAAAAATCGGCTTCGGCTATAGTAAGTTTACATAAAAGTGTAATCACACTAATAGAAATGGTATTTTGACATGCGTAATACATTTCAATATTGCGTTTGTATTTGGAAATATTTCTTGTAACACGTAGGTTTTATAGTCAGATGATTTGAACTTGTTTTAGTGGCGTAATGCAAAAATAACCGTAATAAAGTTTTAAGGTAACAGGACAGGAATAAGGTTTATAAATGTAAAGGTTGGTTAGATTAAAAGAGTTTTAAAATTTTTATTTGTTTTTAATATATTCTCTCCCTCAGGTTAGTCCTGGGCTAACAAAATTGACCTCAAGGACTCTGTAAAATAATATATTTATCATATATACAATGATTAACAGCAAAACTCAAAATTTTACAAACAAATGTATTAAGTACTGCCGAATCGGATTCAACAATACACAATCAGTCATTATTTTCATCATATACGTTCAGTTTTAACATACCTAAAATATAATTAAATAAAAAAAATTATAAAATACAAATTCTGTTACCTCTCAGGACAGATGATCCAGTAACAAAGGAAAAAAGAAGCTGCGGTAGTACCGTTCGCCTCGCCTCCGTTCCAAAAACTTCCGTTAACAATCTGTGTACCCCGAGGAGCCATCCTAGACCCGCTTTCCCAATGTATGAAAATATAATCTGGACACAGGAACGGACGAGAGGCCAAGACAACCGAGATTCCTTTTCCGCATCGAGGTGGTACGGGCGAGATAATTTTAGGGTACCACTATGGTATGCGGTCTACCGTCGCGTTTCTGCTATAGCTTGCGGTCTACAGAACAACACCATAATCTCTTCTCAGAAGGGTTTGTATACAATAATGAAAGGCAGAAAACTGTTTGTAGGCTCTATACACATGCACAGGTAGACCGCATACTATAGTAGCACCAATTTTAGTACGATCGTATAAAAAAAATGAAATTTGTAAGGAAGGCACGATCACACTGCCTTGTTTTTTTTTCGAAAAAAAGGGGCAGAGAAGTTATGACACAAATAAAAATATATAAAAGTTCAAAAAATATAAATATAAAATATATTGATAACACAATGATATGCGACAAGTATGCATATATGGAGACACGGTCCAGACACTTTAGATCGTTTTTTTCGTTTTCATTTTTCGTTTCCCCTTAGTACAAAAACTCGACAAGAATGTGCAGATTGCGCGGCAATCCCAGATCACATTGGAAATTTGGCAACATCGATGTTGGATACGTTTCCATAACGTTGCCAACCTTTCAAAATATAATATCATACTCCGACTGATTCCAGGAAACTACAGTTCCACAACAAGTAAATAATAAACATTTTTATAGACAGTTATAATAAAAGAAAAATGTTGCCCATTATTGTTGTAACAGCTTCTAATGCCTTTGTTTACCATACCGAGCAGACTCAAATCAAGCAAACGCAAAAATATTTTAATTATTTGGACTATAAAGTAATATTACTGTAAACTTTCGCCTGAATTTTGTTGAATTGTCAATTACTTCTGACAAGTGACATAAATGTCCATTGTCAGTCACTTTTGACAAGTGATGTAACTGTCATTGTCACTTTTCACAACGTAGTTTATATTTCAATCACTAGAGGGTCACGTCGCCAAACACACTAATGAAAATCGGTCACTGTTGTTTCGTGTTATTTCAAAATCGGGGACGGACAAAGTAGATCATGTGACTTGACGGAATGCGACGTGTTTCGAAGTTAAATCTAGTCCGCATTGTGAGTGTCCCGCAGTATACTTCCAAAAGCATTAGTCGATTTCGTCGTCTTTACTAACGTTTCCTTCGTATCACTTTCAATGTAGACATGAAATCATTTTTTAATATCACAGAATTTCTTACCCCCCGCCCATTTATTCTAATTTTTGCCATCTAAAGTGTATGTCCCGATATGTAGGCCAGCCCGTGGATCATCCTGAAAGTATTGTTTTGTTTAATAGAATCACTCCATCGTTTATTGTCGTAGTATTGTTCTTTAGAGATTACTCACGATAAATTCGAATTAAATACATATCAGTGATAGAGATATAGTACATGAGCAATCTTTTGTTTGGTATGTCCACAGGCTGTTGCCCAAAATAGGCTTACAGTACGTACCTAACCGTATTATAGCTCGGAGCGACAACATACATAGCAAAAAAATTAAAAAACATAAAAACTTATAAACATCATAACATCTCTACTTATTTAGTGCCGGTAATAGGCCGCAATGCCTCCGTTTCGGAAGACATCGATTAATATCGTAGAAAAAAGAAACCAGCAAAGTTTTCTCTCTTTTTATTCAGTTTCAATGTCGGTGAACCTTTATTCGCGAGTCCAGGTACGTCGCCAGGCCATTTTATCTATTTTAATGCAGCAAACAGTGAGGGAAGAGAGTTGCAACGGTTCGCAACTAACTTAACAACTAAGGTTAGTATTTTAAACATAACCTCAACTTTTGACGGCGCTCGATACGCTCCTACCTTTCGTCGAAAGTCGGGAGAACTGTCACCGATGGCGACATCTGGCGGCTAATGCAATTACAATTTCAAAATCATTAACAGATTTTTACCTACAGTTGCCGTTTTTACTCAAACAATACCGCTTTATATCTATATAACTTTATTTTTACCATATATTTGTATTTAGATGAAAAATGAGAAGAACAAAAGATAAAAATTTTTAAATTGAAGTCCTGAAAGTACTGATGACTCCACATAATGCGTCGAAAGCTCGGCCAAATCAAGTCAACGGCGAAAACAGCAACCCACAATGAAAATCAACGACTTAACAATCATATATTCAAAATTATATAGATTAGAGTAAACATTAGATTATATTATAGTTGCTGATTGTTCTTTAACTTCGTTAAGAGTATAAATTTAACCGCCAGTGTTGCATTTGATTCGGTTTTAGTTCTCTTTCGCAATTTCGCGAGAAAAGTCTCTAAATCTAGCAGGGGATGTTTATTTTTATGAAATATCTATTATTAAATACTTATGTTAATGTTATTCATAGACCAAGATATACGAAATCTAGCATTTTTCTTACAGGAACGGTCTCATATCGCGAAATTTGCTTCTTAGTTATTCTATATTTTTTGGCAGTGATCATTGTGTACTTTCAGATTTAATTTTGTTGAAAAGAGAAAAAAATTGTGAATATTTAACCGAGAAACTCAAACATTAAAGCAACACACTTGAATTCTTAAATGCTTTGGGCGCATCTTACGCCGCAGAGATGAAGAAACTAAAGTGAAACTATCAACCACAACAGAAACTAGTACGTAGGCGGTCCGATAAGTACTTAACCTCAGCGCCAGATGGCGCAACTATCGCAAGAGAAAGCTACTATTGAGTAATACATTCTTGTAGACTTGTAGTTTTGTTTCAACTATTTGTGGAAGCGGGTGTGTTTGAGGATTTTAGAAAAATGAAAAGAGCAATATTGGTCGGTGATTCGATTCTTGTTTTTCATTGGAAGGGAAATCAAAGAGCACATGAATGCTGTGAAGGGTGACTTTTTTTTCGATGGTGACCGTCAAAAATTGGTTTAATGAGTTTCAACGTGGCCGTAGTCGGTTTTCGATAAGTCCGACTCCGACTGAAGGTGCACGAGATAGCTGATACAGTAGGCATCTCAAAAGATCGCGTGGGTCATATCCTGCATAAAATATAGGGCATGAAAAAGCTATCGACGCACAGAGCAGTGTTTAAGCGTAATCCAAAGGAATTTCTACGTTGTTTCATAACCATCGGCCGAACATGGATCTACTGGTACACAACAGCGACCAAGAAACAGTCGAAACAGTGGACTTTAACCGGTGAACGTTTTCCGAAGAAGGTGAAGTCAGTCCTATCGGTCGGAAAGGTGAAATCCAGGGTTTCACAAGGTGTGATCTACATCGACTTACTGGAAACGGGGCAAACGGTCACAGGGCTCGAATTATTAGTCCGATTCGACGCCGAATTGAAAAAAAAACGGCTGCAATTGACGAAAAAAGTGCTCTTTCACCATGACAACGCACCGGCTCACACCTTCAACGTCATCATGGCCTAATTGGTCAAATTAAGCTACAAACTAGTGCCTCATCCATCGTATTCTCCAGATTTAGCGCTGTATGACTTCTTTTTGTTTTCAAAGCCTACTTTGCAGACATCGAAAAACATATTTTTCAGACGGATTAATGAAGATGGAGCATCGCTATGTGAAATATATCGAGCAAAAAGGAGACGAGTACTTATCGAACCGACCTAGTAAAAAGTAAACCAAGGAACCAAATCAAAACATATCAAACTAAAAACGAATACATTCAATAGTAATTAATAAAAATATCTTTCGACGAAAAGTAGGAGGGAAAGAGCGATGCGTCAGTTACGTTTTTATCGGCGGGATCCCCAGGCCCCAGCTACCGGGGCAGGAGAAGATTGGGGTTCTTCTGTGTTGCGTCTGAAGGACGGAAACTCCGTTACGCTGGCGGTGTTGGGAGCGGCGGCTCTCTGCTGTTCCCATGGACCGCCTTGGACGACGAAGCCATTGTTGGGTTCGTCCCTGTTGCGATGGGCGTTGTGGTTTTGAGCTGCAGGTGGTTCGAAGTGGGAGCTCAACGTGTGGAGTCTTTCTCGGGTTTGTAGTTCAGTGTAGTCTTGCAACTGAAAAGAAGAAAAAGATAATGTTAAAACGAGAATAAAGCTAAATCAAATGTATTCCACAGAAATATTTCAAATAAATCAAATGTTTGCCAAATAATTCTGGCGCGTAGTAAGGTTTTTAAGTTAACATATACATATAGAAAGAACAATGATGTTCCCTATTGGGAGCGTGCAAGTTCGGAAAAGCGACACCTGGTTTCTTCGCTCTGCACTTTTAATTATATTGGCCAATCATATGGCCCTGGTTGCTGGATAATTGTCAAGGCCATAGTCCAAAAAAATAATAAGAAGAAAAAATAAGATTCAGGTTATGTTATTAAAACGTAAACAATTGTATGTAGTAAATAAAATTAGTTATTAAACTGCAGTAATGCAAGCAAAATACAATTAATTACATTTACCTTTATATAATAATTGCATATCATATCAATATTGTGAGCAATATATGATTTTTCTTCTTCATTGACAGTAGATATGAAATATACGTCAATTTGACAATTTCAATTGACAATGAATTATTTAAGAAAGTTACAATATTGGATTTTAATTTCAGAATTTTATAAATGCTAGAATATTCCCCAGGGTGTTCCCAACTTTTAGAAAAAAAATCTTCATTGGTACTCCTGTCTAGCAACAATATTATTACAGCGACATTGTTAAAGAACAAGGCTGTAACATATTAAGGTGATACAGTAGCGATCAACAGGTAGCCAAAAGGCGTTCCAAGATTGCGGCTATAGTTTTGAATATTTTTTCGAGATATTTGGCACACGTATTCGTAATATAATAAAGAATGGCGGTACAGAGCCCAATTTGAAAAATATAATAATATGTGGAAATTACTCTGCAATTAAATACAATATTAAAAAAACGAGCCTGTACCGCCATTAAGAAGAACAAAAAAATACACTTTCTTCAAATAAACTTTTTTATCCGATGCCTAGATTTTGTGTTATTTTGGAACTACTAATGAAATAAAAAATTTTAGTAGTTCCAAAATGACACAAAATCTAGGCATCGGATAAAAAAGTTTATTTGAAGAAAGTGTATTTTTTTGTTCTTCTTAATGGCGGTACAGGCTCGTTTTTTTTTAATATTGTATTTAATTACAGAGTAATTTCCACACATTATTATTATTTTTCAAATTGGGCTCTGTACCGCCATTCTTTATTATATTACGAATACGTGTGCCAAATATCTCGAAAAAATATTCAAAATTGCAGCCGCAATCTTGGAACGCGTTTTCGCTACCTGTTGATCGCTACTGTTTCCTCTTAAAAAAATCACTTAAGTCTGACAACAGGTTTAGGAAATACGAGCCATTAAAAATGACCCATTTTTTGGGGTGCCCGTTTTTCGTGCCGGTGAGTGTATAATACATTGCGAAACAAAAAGAGATGAAACTAGTGAAGATGAAAATGATCGTTATAAACGTATAAATTAACATTACAATACATAGTTTCCCACCTTTAGACGTATCAGGAGTATGACAACTGTCACTGTGACAGTAGAATTTTATAAAATTAGAATTAGTAATAGTTTTCCACGTTTGTTGATTTCATAGTAGCCACCACCTACGTTTCTTGTATTTTTTTTATTTATTATCGGTTAGACAAACAGCAATAGCTGCCAAAAGTAAATCGTTATCTTACATGTTTCTGGTTTTAAACGTAAAAGTCGTACTGCAAAATCGGTACCTACGTGTGTTCTCATTCGATTTTATTGTACTGCAATTGCATTCGACAAAATCGTTACTCCGGTGTTGGAACGTGAGTGGCCGGCTTAACGATAGAAGAGACGATTTTTCGTCAATTTTTGGCAATTTTTTACTTTACTTAACGAAAAACTGAAAGTTATGTCACTCTATGGAGTATATTCTCAATATGTGCTCAAAATATGCTCAAAATGATGTATAAAGATAAAAAATAGGTACTTACATATTCTTCGGCTAGATTGAGCAAATGATCTTTGGCTTCGAGGACACTTTCCTCTTGGCCAGTGATGATCACGAGGTTCTCGTCGGCGTCCCCGTCCCTAGGGAATTTGATGTCGACGTTGAAGTCTTCCATGATCTTCCTGATGTTGCGCCCTCTGGCGCCGATCAGTCTGGAATGGACATTGGAGTCGATGGAGATTTCTTCTTTGACTAGCTCGTTGAGTTCGTTGACGATCTTCATAATATCATCTTTGGCATTGTTGGCATTGGTTTCGTATCCGGTGATTATGATGATGGACTCTTCTGGGTCACCTATAAAACAAAGAACGATTTAGACAAAATATGACTTTATTCCAATTCTTTCTGCGCTAGTACCAAAGAATATAGACCTTGTAGAAGGGTACTGCCCTGTAACGTTTCAGCATAGGATTTTTAATGCTGTCATTGGAGCGTAAAATTGGGACCGTGCAAGTTCGGAAAAGCGACACCTGGTTTCTTCGCTCTGCACTTTTATTCGCACTTTTAATTATATTGGCCAATCATATGGTCCTGGTTACCGGATAATTGTCAAGGCCATAGTCCAAAAAAATAATAAGAAGAAAAAATAAGATTTAGGTTGTTTTTAAAACGTAAACAATTGTATGTAGTAAATAAAATTAGTTATTAAAATGCAGTTCTGCAAGCAAAATACAATTAATTAAATTTACCTTTATATAATAATTGCATATCATATCAATATTGTGAAGCAATATATAGTCAAGTATATTCAAATGGGAAATAAGCCACAATTTTACCTAAAAATGATTTTATTAACGTTTCGACGCCCAAGTCGGGTGTCGTTGTCAAAATACAAAATAATACTAAATAAACAAAAATGTTGTTGCTTAGTAAAAAATTCTTCTAATAATTTATTTAATCTGATTCATTTATATCGGCAATTCAGACACGTATTATACATTTTAAAGTAGACGACTTTAAAATGATATTGCCAATATTGATGAGTTGCGTTCCTGGGACGACTTTACTAAAAGATAGCTCATTCGATTACATGAAATCAATCCCAACTCAAGAATATCCGCCACAAAAAATCATAGCATGTGATCTGTCTTTAAAAAGACAACCAAATGCAACGGTGGCATTGAAATTCTCGCGTTAGAGATTCCATAGTAAATCACGAGGGAAAACCAGGAAAAACCTCGTGATACTATCCCGACATCGTAAGTATTTGGGTTTACATTTAGTTTACTCTCAAAAATAATACCAAATTCTGACTTGATATTTTAAATTTTAATTAATTCTAAAATACTAAATATGTACTAACTCGATATGTTACTGATTTACTAATTGTGGTATTTTCTTTCTATTGACTTCCTCCTTTAATATGGGTAACCACATCCTACTGCATTCTACCGAGGAATTTGTGACACAACTGGTTTCATTTAGCGTAATTAGAGCCGTTTCTTTGATTTTTCTCTTTTTACTATCTGCTTCTTTTAGGACTATACTTGAATCTCTCCACTGAACTCTATGTTCATTATCCCATGCGTGTTGACATATTTGAGATCTATCAAATTCTCTATTTTTTATATAAGACTGATGCTCATTTACTCTAACGTTTAATGGTCTTGACGTTTCACCTATATAAAATTGTTCGCATTCACAAGGTATTTTATAAATACAATTCTTTGTTCTTTCTTGTTCACTGTTAGGTTTAGTTTCACCTATATAAAATTGTGAATGCGAACAATTTTATATAGGTGAAACGTCAAGACCATTAGACGTTAGAGTAAATGAACATCAGTCTTATATAAAAAATAGAGAATTTGATAGATCTCAAATATGTCAACACGCATGGGATAATGAACATAGAGTTCAGTGGAGAGATTCAAGTATAGTCCTAAAAGAAGCAGATAGTAAAAAGAGAAAAATCAAAGAAGCGGCTCTAATTATGCTAAATGAAACCAATTGTGTCGCAAATTCCTCGGTAGAATGCAGTAGGATGTGGTTACCCATATTAAAGGAGGAAGTCAATAGAAAGAAAATACCACAATTAGTAAATCAGTAACATATCGAGTTAGTACATATTTAGTATTTTAGAATTAATTAAAATTTAAAATATCAAGTCAGAATTTGGTATTATTTTTGAGAGTAAACTAAATGTAAACCCAAATACTTACGATGTCGGGATAGTATCACGAGGTTTTTCCTGGTTTTCCCTCGTGATTTACTATGGAATCTCTAACGCGAGAATTTCAATGCCACCGTTGCATTTGGTTGTCTTTTTAAAGACAGATCACATGCTATGATTTTTTGTGGCGGATATTCTTGAGTTGGGATTGATTTCATGTAATCGAATGAGCTATCTTTTAGTAAAGTCGAACGCAACTCATCAATATTGGCAATATCATTTTAAAGTCGTCTACTTTAAAATGAATAACATATGTCTGAATTGCCGATATAAATGAGTCAGATTAAATAAATTATTAGAATAATTTTTTACTAAGCAACAACATTTTTGTTTATTTAGTATTATTTTGTATTTTGACAACGACACCCGACTTGGGCGTCGAAACGTTAATAAAATCATTTTTAGGTAAAATTGTGGCTTATTTCCCATTTGAATATACTTGATTATAAAAATGCCACAAGAAAATAGCTTCAGAACAACATAAAGCAATATATAATTTTTCTTCTTAAATGACAATAGGTATGAAATGTACGTCAATTTGACAATTTCAATTGACAATATGAATTATTTAAGAAAGTTACAATATTTCTCCGCTATTCGCGCACGATCGTTTCTCAATTCCCTTCCGAGTACTTGCACGCCGCGAATAGGTTTTTACCTCCGAAATTTTTTACTATGAACCGATTTACATGAGATTTTGGAATTAGGATTATCTTACCCTTAACTTCAAAAGTGATATTGACCCAACTCCGTTTTTGATTTTTAAGGGGTGAAAACAACCCCTTAATGAAAAAATTGACAGTGAGCCATTTTATCGCCAGAAAACGTGTTTAATAATAAAGAGTGACATTGTGAAGTGTTTTCTAACACAATAACTCATTTTCATCCCCTTGAAAACCGTACAACCCTTGCAAACAACCCATAAATCGAAAAAATTTACAAAAAATTAATTTAGTATGACATAAAAAGATTTAAATAGAGAGTCAATGATATTTTACGTTCTCTATCTTAATTATCATATTGTTAACCCCCTTTCAACGCTTAAAAACAACCCCTAAATAGAAAAAAATTACAAAAAATTAATTTGGTTTGACAAGAAGACTTAAATATAGAGTAAATATTATTTTACGTTCTCTATCTTAATTATTTAATAGTTAACCCCTTTCAACCCTTAAAATCAACTCCTCGATTAAAAATTGTATAAAAAAATTCTTTTGATAAACTAAAAAGGATTTAAATATCGTTACACGTTCTCGAAAAAGCTATGCTGGAAAATCATTCATATGCTCAAGTTCTTTAACCCTTAAAACTACCCCTAAATTAAAACATTGAATATGTATGATTATACATTTAAAAATGTTTACAGTCGGAAAAATGAAAGAATACCCATGAACGATCACATCAATCACTGATGTTGTATTTGCTGTCATTTTCTATAAATAACAAACGTTTTTTATAGAAAAAGACAGCAAATACAAAATAAGTGATTGATGAGATCGTTCATGGGTATTCTTTCATTTTTCCACCTGTAGTTTACTAAGTAGAAAAAAATACGATTAGTTTTTGGGCCATAACTACTTCAATTTTGAAGCTATCATAACTTATAAAAAAACCATTTTGAAGGTAATTAAAAGAGCTTTTCAGTATAATATGTAGTGAAAAAAAACCTTTTATTTTGAAACGGTGAAGGGTCAAAGGGCTCGAGAGAGATTGTGGTTGCGCTACCGCGCGCTCTTTAATTAATCATATCTTCCTCAATTTTTGTGTGATAGGAAAAACAAATAAATCAAAATTTTTGTCAAAAAAACCTATTTTTTTTATTATTACACTTTTTTACCCGTGTTGAGCTGGCCCCCCCCCCACTTGCAAAAATTAAAAAACAAATAGCCCTGATTTATGAGCTATTTATGAGCTCTCATATTCCGCAAACTATAAATTTTGAGCTCGTTCCACTGAGCAGGAATTTAATACCCTAGTGGGGGTGGGGCTGAGTCAGCCCCCCCCCCACTACTTAAAAATAGGAATATTGAATCGGTTTTTGCGGCAGAATTACGAGCTATTTATGAGCTCTTGAAATTATATAGTTTCGATTTTTGAGCTCATACCCTTCACCCCCAAACAACCCTTTAATTGATTTAACTTAAGAGAAAGATGCTGAGAAAACTTAAAATATATCGTATTGCGGATATAATTCCTATAGCTTATATACTCTAAGAATAAACTATTAAATCAAGGGCATTTCGATTATTGAGCTACAACCCCTTCGCAAGAAAACCACCCTATCTTCCCGGCTTAAGAGAAAGTTGTACTTAAAATGCGTTAAACTAATTATTTGGCGACTACATATCATTTAATAATTTATAAGCTTCCAAATTACGCGCATTTAGATCAGTAAATTGCAATTTATTTTGTATAGTGCAGTCACTGAAGGTAAAAATCAACGATTACCTTCAAGTTCGGTGAACCTTCATCGATTTTCACGAAAATTGGTCAGTGGTTAGAGGATACGTCAAGAAACAAAGGTGACATGGTACCACCTTGCGCCTTTACCCTGAGGGTGGATACCGCCCCTTCTCGGGGGTGAAAATTATTTTATAAAAAATAACTGCACAAATCAATAAAAGAACAAATTAAAAGCAAAATTTATTATATAAAGTTAATAAAATAAGTCAATACTTTTTAAGTTATTAAAGATCAAAGATTTTAATTATTTGTGAAAAAAATGCATGTTTTGAAGAGGTTTTTTGTAAATCACTGAAAAACTGTAAGTTTTTACAAAAAAGTTAATAGTAGTTTAATTCGTATAGCTTATATTCTAAGAATAAACTCTTAAATCACGCACCTTTCGATTATATAGCTACAACCCCTTCGCAAGAAAACGACCCCATTTTCCCGGCTTAAGAGAGAGTTGTTCTTAAAATAATTTAAATTGATTATTTGGCGACTACATATCGTTTAATAATTTATTAGCTTGCAAAATATACGCATCTCAATTATTGAATTGCCATTTTCTTTCTATAGTGCAGTCACTGAAGGTAAAAATCAACTATTACCTTCGATTTCGGTAAATCTCCATTTATTTTCACGAATTGGCAATAATAACTTGGGGTTTTAGCCTGGGGTATATGTCACCCCTTCTCGGGAGTGAAAATTACTTTATCAAAAATAACCCCACAAATCGAGAGAGGGACAAATTGTAAGCAAAATTTGTTATATAATGTGATTAAAATAAATCAATACTTTTTGAGTTATTAAAGATCAAATATTTTAATTTTTGGAAGGAAAATGCATGCTTTAGAGCGATTTTTCATAAATGGCTCAAAAACTGAAGTTTTTACAAAAAAGTTTTCATCACCAAAATTGAAGCTAATAAAAAATATAATAAATTGCTTACTTGAAAAACCTTTAATGTTAATTTAAAGTAAGTTATTGGTAATTAAATGTATATTTTTTTCCGCGACTGTTCAAATCTAAGGGTTCAAGCTTAAATAACGGGAAAAAGATGCATTTTATAACACTTAGGTACTAAATACTTATCAAAGTACTTAGAAATACCCATCAAAAATAAGATCCAGAAAAAGTTGATAGTATCAAAATCCGCTCACCAATTTTCGTGAAAATGAATGGAGATTTACCGAAATCGAAGGTCATAGTTGATTTTTACCTTCAGTGACTGCACTATAGCAAGAAAATGGCAATTCAATAATTGAGATGCGTATATTTTGCGAGCTCATAAATTATTAAACAATATATAGTGGACAAATAATTAATTTAAATTATTATAAGTACAACCCTCTCTTAAGCCGGGAATATGGGATGGTTTTCTTGCGAAGGGGTTGTAGTTCAATAATCAAAAGGCGCGTGATTTTAGAGTTTATTCTTAGAATATAAGCTATACGAATTAAACTACTATTAACTTTTTTGTAAAAACTTACAGTTTTTCAGTGATTTACAAAAAACCTCTTCAAAATATGCATTTTTTCACAAATAATTAAAATCTTTGATCTTTAATAACTTAAAAAGTATTGACTTATTTTATTAACTTTATATAATAAATTTGGCTTTTAATTTGTTCTTTTATTGATTTGTGCAGTTATTTTTTATAAAATAATTTTCACCCCCGAGAAGGGGCGGTATCCACCCTCAGGGTAAAGGCGCAAGGTGGTTCCATGTCACCTTTGTTTCTTGGCGCAAGGTGGTTCCATGTCACCTTTGTTTCTTGACGTATCCTCTAACCACTGACCAATTTTCGTGAAAATCGATGAAGGTTCACCGAACTTGAAGGTAATCGTTGATTTTTACCTTCAGTGACTGCACTATACAAAATAAATTGCAATTTACTGATCTAAATGCGCGTAATTTGGAAGCTTATAAATTATTAAATGATATGTAGTCGCCAAATAATTAGTTTAACGCATTTTAAGTACAACTTTCTCTTAAGCCGGGAAGATAGGGTGGTTTTCTTGCGAAGGGGTTGTAGCTCAATAATCGAAATGCCCTTGATTTAATAGTTTATTCTTAGAGTATATAAGCTATAGGAATTATATCCGCAATACGATATATTTTAAGTTTTCTCAGCATCTTTCTCTTAAGTTAAATCAATTAAAGGGTTGTTTGGGGGTGAAGGGGACGAGCTCAAAAATCGAAACTATATAATTTCAAGAGCTCATAAATAGCTCGTAATTCTGCCGCAAAAACCGATTCAATATTCCCATTTTTAAGTAGTGGGGGGGGCTGACTCAGCCCCCCCCCCCCACTAGGGTATTAAATTCCTGCTCAGTGGAACGAGCTCAAAATTTTTAGTTTGCGGAATATGAGAGCTCATAAATAGCTCATAAATCAGGGCTATTTGTTTTTTAATTTTTGCAAGTGGGGGGGGCCAGCTCAACACGGGTCACTTTTTTATGTATCTTTTATTATTTTTGAGATATTATAAAAAAAAGGTAGTTTTTTAAAAATTAGAAAAAATTTTTTTTTCTTAAAATCGTGATTTTTTAAAAATATATGTGTTCCAAAGCAGCGAAACTGCTAGAATCCATCAACCTCTTTATATTAAAGTTGATTCTAGACGGAATACATTAATTTTAATTTTGGTGGAAATGGCACTTATGAAATCCATTGATTTAAAAAAAAAACATTAGACGTTCCTCTCTATTTCATTACAGCTCACTCATTTTACGTACAAAAGACTTTTAGCAGTGCTATTTATACATCCATGGCAGTGCTCATTTTAAAGCTTATTTTAAGCACTATAAAATCCTTTCTCATAAGCATGCATAAAATTTATTTGCTCTCCGCTAGATGGCATTGAATACATCGATTAAATTTCGCACAAAATAAAAACGACTTTGATCTTCAATATCTCGTTTAATATTGCACTTAGAACACTCTTTAAAAAACCATTTTGTTCATTTTTTTACCTGATACAATTTTGTTGAGTATAATATTCAGTATAATATTAAAATGCATATTTTTGGAGATATTTGCAAAAAACTGTTGAAAATCGTGAGAAAATTCCGAATTTTCAATTGCCAATAACTTGAAAAGTATTGGGTTTTTGAAAAAACTTTATACAACATTTTTTGCTTAAAATTAGGTCTTCTATCGATATCTGTTATTTTGAAAAAAAAAATTTCCACCACCGAAAAGTGCCCCAGGGTGAAAACGGAGTTCGGGTCAAATATCACTTTTAAGTTAAGGGTAGGTTTGAAGTTAAGGGTAGGATAAGCCTAATTCCAAAATTTCATGTAAATCAGTTTATAGTAAAAAATTTCTGAGCTAAAAAGCTTCAATGACTGCACTATTTGTGCACAACTAAATTGGTGCATGTGGCCTGACAATGACAACAGTATTTTCAAGCGACAAATAAACGTGACCATCTGTTCCATTCAAACTCTTCTTCTAGGAGAGTATATATTCTTTGGTAGTAAACTACTTCAACATTTCTGAATCGTCAATATTTATTATAGTTTGGTCAGTATTGTTTGATCAGTTTGACCGATAGAGCTTCTCTCATATTATATTAGTAGATTTTTTAATTTTGGGCTAATAAGTTCCAATAATATTGAAAACGGTGTTCCGATATTCTAGGCAAATTTTTAAAATCTTCAAGGTACTTGGAGATGTCTTTAATTAAATTAGTATGACTTCTTTGTTGAATCCACTCCCTTGTAAACCATCGTCTTTTCTTCATTATTGTTGACAAATCTTGTGAAATCCTGTCTGCTATCACTCCACACATAACTTGATGTGCTTCTGCCTTCAAGGTCTGCATATTCGCCTCTGGAGCAAGTATTTGATGTAAACTCTCTTCAAGAACGAGGCATGACCATGACTTCACGAACAGTGGTGTAGTTATTTATGTAAAAACAGTCATCCTATTAAATTTTTTGAGCTTTTCATCAATCAGTAATCGAAGAGCTAGTAAAATATATCGGTATGTATCCTACTCAAAAAATGTTCCTGTATTTGAACTATCAAATAAATATTTGTATGTATTTATCGAAATTCTTTTGGTTAGTGGTTAAGTACCTTTACATCGTACAAGAATGTTTTGGGAAGAACCAGAAGATGTGCACAATACACTAGTTAGTATCTCAATCAATGAGGCGTAATCGGTTTGGGGTGATATTTACATTTTGTCATGCAGCTAATAAACAACACCTTGCCTCACGTATACAAAATGGGTAAATGGTGCCCATTTATTTATGCACTGCATAAAAAGTTTTTTTACATGATGCACCCTTCAAGTCGGATATATCCATCGACCAGTCAATGATTCCTTATTATCGAAAACATGGCTCTAAAGCAGGGGTGGGCAAAGTGCAGCCCGCGGGCCGCATGCGGCCCTTTTGACATTTTTTTGCGGCCCGCGGAAAAAGTGAATTATTTTCATTTAAAGATTATTTTTTAATTATTGCTAATATTGATAATTAAATATACTCAGATAGAAGATGCAGCTATTAATTAACACTTTCGCAGCGGGTGATTTTTCCGCAAATTTTCAATAACGCGGTCAAGTAGTCAGGAACTGTGTGGAAAATTTTAAATTAACCCTTAACGACCTAGTAAGTGTAACAACTGACGGAGCACCAAATTTAAGAGGAACAAATATTGTAATGTTGAGAAAACTTCAAGATTGCGTTCTTGAACAATTTCCAGAACATGATTTATTATTTTTTACTGCATAATCCATCAGAAGGTATTGTGCAAAAATGTTTTGCAAGTAGACAACGCAACGTCATTTCAATATTATAACTAATATTGTTAATTTTATTCGTTCAATAGGATTAAATTATTGTGCATTCAAAGCATTTTTTGGGAAGAGTTATAAACAGAACATACTGATGTCATACCACAATCGACAATCATATTCGATGGTTAAGAAAAGCTTCTTAAAAGATGTTTGAATTAGGGGAGGACATTACTTTATTTTTAGAAGTTAAACACTGTTACAAATTTTCAAGTTTTTAACGCAAAATGAAACTTGTATAATGAGAATCACACTATTCATTGATCATATAAATAAGAAAGAATTAGTCCAATTATCTCCCTCATTAACATCATTAAATTTAATAATGTATCAGAAAATAAGTTTAAAATTTATGAAGAAAATCTTTGTATCTAACTGTTTATTTTCGATGAACTCTTTAACCGTGTTTAAACACGTGTCGTTTCTATTACCCATACTGTCATAATACTTGATGGTTTTTGCTCTCATATCGAATATCTTTGTAATTTGCTGATGGAATTTGAAAATCATTTCAAAGATTTTGAGATATATCATTTTCCATATTCTAAGAAAGAAATCATTTTTCAGTTCAAATTAATTCCGTACCAGTTTACATTCAACTAGAAATTATAGTTTAATTTGAATATTTTGCAATACTTTTGCATTTTACAAATCTTTGCAAATGTCCGAAAGTCCATAACATTTTGAATAATGAACAAATAATTAAATAAAAATCCATTGAGGACCAGAATTGGTGATAACTTTAGAATTTAGAAGCGACAATTAGAATAAACATGTATCACAAAATTTCCACCCGAACTAGAAAGAATACTATGTACGAGGATATAAAACTAAACTAAAACTTTATAAAAGCCATTCAGGTTCGTTTTAATATGTATTTGAATAAATATTGTAAGTTCGTAAATAATAAATAATGTATTTCATAAATATTTTTTTGTTATTGAATTCTTTCAAAGAAATAAAAAACAATGAAGGGAATGTAAGATTTTTCCAATTTATAACTTTGTTTATTTTTATTTAAATTACGTTTGCATCTTCATATTTAAGCAAGGAATTTACCTTTAAATATTTAAGTAACTAATAGCAATGTGGAAAGAAAATTCACCATTTTATTTGGGTGTAAGCCACAGGGGAGTAGGGGGAGGGGTATGGTTTGAAAATTTTAAAATGATCTATTTTGTTATTATTTTGTATGAAAGTATATAACTTTAAGAATACTCTCTGAAACTTTCAGTTTCACCGTAGGAAAATTACCAGAAAATACAGCATGTGTTATATCCCTCCCTTCGACTCGCTTTGCAGCAGCTTGACCCTAGTGAAAAAGGTTCAACAGCTGCTCCATTTTCTTTTGTAAATTACTCTGCGATTCAAAAACATATTCCAGTGCGTATCACTTTACGATTTGACAGACAGTAGAAATTTGTTAGGTGCCTGTAAAAATTTGCCATCGTTGGCTTATTTTTCAATATTTGGTCTTGAACATTTTTTTTAAATATTTTTTGGATTGCACTGAATATGTTTATTTAATTTAAAAATAAAATGTCTCTACCATAGTTTCAAACAAAATTCCAAAAAGTGCTTGAAATGATAATTTCAAACCAGACCTCCCCCATTAAACAAAATTAGTAAAAAGTTAAAAATTCGAGAACTTGTTAAGGTAACAAATATTGCGGCCCTCGGTAATAGACAAAAAACATTTTGTGGCCCTTACTAAAAAAAGTTTGCCCACCCCTGCTCTAAAGTCTAAACAGTTCATACACAGTAAGCAAATTTGTTACGTCTACAAAGTTTGGCCAAGTGTACCAAATTAGGCTATTGCTTACAGTTTGACACTTATCAAGGACGGAAAAAACTTGAAGAATCTGTTGTATGGTTGCATAGTGTTGATATGTCGATGTGTAATAATCATTGTAACGTACTGTCAATGTCATAATTAGAAAATGGCTATTATTAGTGGACATATTTTATAAAGTTACATTGTACATTTATATTTAACTATGTTATAATATATTTAACACAATATAACTTTATAGAATAAAGACAATATAAGTTATAAATTCCAATAAACACAGCAAATGCGCTAATGTAACTGCCATTGAAAATGATAAACGTCAAAATTCATGGTAAAAAAGGTACCAAAGACATTACGTATTGTTTATCCACGTTTAACTTATTGTGGTTTCTAAGGACAAGCGGTTTAATTTTGCAATACTAGTTTCTGTGAGTAAAAAAGAGACGTAGTATAAAAAGTAATTCGTGAATAAAAATTCACAAGGAAAAAGTTTTCCTGTGGTTGGCTGTACATATACCATGTAATACAAAAACATTAAAATGCTGTATAAAAGGTATATTTAAAATCCCTCAAAATTTTGATGTGGCCCTTTTGAGGGATTTTAAATATACCTTTTATACAACATTTTACTGTTTTTTTAATTCGTGAATAATTTCATGCATGGGCAAAGATCTAAAGAGGAAGAACTATACTAAACTTTGCTGATGTTTTACAAAGAGAATATCCTGTTTTCGCGTTTCATTATACATATTTTGATAATTTTTTTACCTCGCAAAATTAATATATCAGCTTACTGAGATGAATTTCGGGGCAACAGAAACAGTAAGAGAGAACAAAACCATCGATTTCAATTGTTTCAATAGAGTTCTGAACATTAATTGGTTAAGATAGTTTGATAAGACGTAAATCATTGTAAGATAGTATAGTGAGTATTTATAATATTATAAAATCTCAAAAAACCACACTGTCTGTTTATTTCCCAAAGTTTTGGAGGTGAAAAGTTTATTGAAGAAACTTGCCACTAACGAGCTTTGGATACAAATTTGGCCAATATTCCACCAGGAGGGACGGAAGTACATATTATAATAGGTATACAGAGTGAGTTTTATGTATGGAAACACTCAATTATCTCGAAAACGGCTTGCACGATTTTTATGGATTTTGGTAGATGGGGGGGGGGGGGGTTCTATAGTGCTAATTACATTGTTGTCATATTTTCCGTTTTTCTGAAAATCTAATGAACTTTCTTATTTCAAATCGAGATACGTCAAAATAATTGTCAAAGTTAATTTAAATTTGGAAATCTCTCCGAAAAATATTAATTTTTGGCGGATTATTTGATTTATACCGTTCTAATTTAGTTTTGTTTAGTTTTGTTAAACTTTTCCTTATTTAGTTTACATTTTGAAAGTGTTCATAAGTTAAACGTTACTTGAAAACTCCTCTATGGAGTCATCTAGTGGAGGCGAACCGCCTGATATTGAGAATTCGATGGATAGTAGCTGTGATTTACAAGATTTAAATGGATTTCTACCCAACCAGCCTCAAAATAAGATAAGTAGTAGTATTAATCTTAACAATATTAATGAAAAACAAAATACTTTAGTAAACTCAGATCAACCAGAAAAAACCAGGCCTGTTTATTTATACGAAAAAATTGATTTAGGACCTTTTTACATTTTCATTGAAAACTCCAGTTTAAATTTTACAGGAAAATTAAACGCTGTTAAAATAGGCGAGATCCTATTTACGTTACATCCAGAAATTGACAATTATATAAAAAAAATTGACTCAATCGGACGCAACCGAGTTAGGGTCTAATGGGAGATATGCCCAGAATTTGATCGCCAAAAGAAAATAAAACATTATATGTCTGAAAACAGCTTATCTTTTAAGGAAACAATTAAACTCTTTCCTAAGATAACTTATGCATCTATAGCAGCCAATAATTCCTCAATAAATTCTCATCAAACTCCAAATATGAATGCACCATCCTCTTCATATTCCTTTACTCAATTGTCCACGTCTCAAACATCTTCCAATCAGTTCGCTCTACCTTCAGTTTCAAATAGATATACAATAATAAAACCACCAAAATACAAACGACCTATCTCTTCCTCACCAGACCAAGTAACAATGGAACATCAAAAAATAATAAAGTTAAACCCCATGTCCAACAGACCTGGTGGTATTATCACCTCTTCTTCGTATCAATCTACATTTAATCCAGAACAAGGATCTAAAATACATGAACCATCAAAAGAATTAACAGAATTAATATCAAATATAGTTACAAGTATTATCTCGAATATAAATCACAAAAATTTTGAAATTCCAGAAAAATCAGTTCTAGTAAATTCAATTCAATCAGTTTTAAGTTCTCTCTTATATAATAATGAATAGATTGGTAATTTGTCAATGGAATTGTAGATCGGCTAACTCTAATAGAGAAAACCTTATCCACCTATTAGAAGACCAGAAAGTTGATATCGCATTATTATCAGAAACTAGATTTAAACCAGAAAAGTATTATAACTTTCACGGGTACAATATTGTCAGAGACGACCGCTTTTCAGTAACTGTTGGCGGTGGCTCAGCAATTTTAATAAATTCAAACCTATATTACGAGGAAGTCACCATGAAAGTAGATTTAATAAACGTCAATAAAGTAGCAATAAAAATAAAGTTTAAGTCATATACTGTCACATTTATATCTATGTATGTTCCCCCAGGAACCAAGTTATTGTTACAACAATGGAACAATTTCATAACATCTATAGAAAGACCATTTATAATAGGAGGTGACCTTAATGCTCACCACATTGCCTGGGGCCTAGACAACCAAACAGATATGAAAGGTAAAATCTTGATGGACTGTATAGACGATAATAATTTAATATTCAAAAATGATGGCTCTCCTACTTTCTTTAGGAACTTCTCGAAATCGGCAATAGACCTGACCATTTGTACTCCTGACTTAAACCACCTGATCACTTGGAAAACACTTCAAGACCTATTTGGTTCAGACCATACACCTATAAGAGTAGAGTTAGAGGATCAACCAACTCATACATATAATCCATATTCACAAAAGTGGAATTTAAAGAATGCCGACTGGAAATTATATGAACAGTATTCGGAAGATGTATTCTCTCAATTTAAAGATATAAATTCTTATGAACAAATTTTGCACAATATAAATACAACTGCATCCTACTGCATCCCCAAATTTAAAATAAAAAAACCGACTTCCAGAGGAAAATACTGGTGGGATTTAGAATGTGAAGAAGCAGTCAGAAGAAGACAGGAAAGTTTTTGTATATTCAAAGAAAATCCAAACCATGAAAACCTACTTAAGTATAAAAAAGATGATGCACATGTCAAGAAGATCACTAAACAAACTAAAAGAAATAGCTGGAGAGATTATGTCGGATCCCTAAATAGGTCAGTCCCTATTAAAGATGTATGGTCAAAAGTTAACCGAATAAAAAATAGAAAAACAAAGAACAAAGTCCCTGTTATTCTGTCGGAAGCTTCGTGGATAGAAGAGTTCCATCAAAATATCACACCGCCGTCTGCAGAATTAGTAATTCCTGATTTACAACTAAATGCTCTGTACGACTATCCAGAACCAATCCGTTTCCTAGTCAAACCATTTTCTGCCACTGAACTAAACTTTGCGTTGAAGAAAAACTCAAATTCAGCACCAGGTGCCGATAATATCCATTACTCGATGCTATCAAATCTTTCAAGAATTGGTAAGGCTGCACTACTAAATATATATAATGAAATTTGGATGCGCCGCATAAAGATTCCTGACGATTGGCACGTTTACACTATTATCCCGGTTTTAAAACCAGGAAAATCATCAAAGAATTGGGATTCTTACCGTCCAATCGGTCTGGCTTCCTGTATACTAAAAACATATGAGAGACTTATTAAAAACCGTCTGGAATTTTGGCTAGAAAAGAACGACCTATTACCAAGAAGTCAGTTTGGTTTTAGAAAAGGTAAATCCACACAAGATAGCCTCTGCCACTTTTTAATAGACATTTATAGTTCCTTTACTTATAAGAAAGCAGTTAGTGCTTTGTTCTTAGATATAAAAGGGGCTTACGACAACGTTAATCTTCACATACTATACGCGAAAATGTTGGAAATAGGAATACCCGAGATAGTAACATGGAACATCATTAACTTATACATTAATCGAGCAGTTCACGTTAGATTAAATGGAGATCAATCTAACTCCCGATACACATCTTTGGGACTACCTCAGGGTAGCATCCTAAGTCCTATATTATATATACTGTATACTGCTGACTTAGAAACTAAACTTCCTCAACACATAAAAATCCTACAGTACGCTGATGATGTTGCGATATATGCAGAAAATAAGTCAATAGATAGATGTAATAACTACCTTAAATCGACATTGAATATTATAAAAAAATGGGCTACCGATAATAACTTAACAATATCAGAGAGTAAATCAACCATTGTTACCTTTACTAAAAAACGATATGTTCCTCAAAGCCATCTACAATTTGATAATACTAGTATTCCTTATAAAACTTCAATAGAATTTCTTGGCGTATTTTTAGACTCCAAATTAAATTGGAAAGAACACACAAATTACATATTACGAAGAATGGAAAATGCAATGAATATCATGAAGACTGTAAGTGTCAGTAACTGGGGAGCTGATCCAAACATATCAATATTACTATACAGAAATTTGATAAGATCAATCTTAGACTATGGATCTATTTTTTATGGCTCAGCATCAAACTCTGTACTCCAAAAAATCGAGAGGATCAAAAATAAGGCACTTAGGTTATGCACTGGTTATCTTCGTAGCACACCTATATTGGTCATGGAATGTGAGCTTAATGAACCTCCACTTTCATTACGCAGGGAATACCTAAGTGAGAAATTTATAGTTAAAACAGCGGTTAACGATAAACTGCTATTAAATAAAATTGTTCATTTAACCACCTCATACCTAACTCATTATTACTGGGAAAAAAAGAAACTGCTTTTAGTTGTGGAAAGCTTCCTCAACGTTTCTAATTCCATTGGCGACATACACCAAATTGAACAAAGCTCGTCTCGAAAGCTAAATTATGAAGATTATTTATCTCCAGTTAACTGTCATTTAAGTAATATTCGTGCGACAGACTTCCTTACTAAAATAGACCACCTTCAGTGTGTACAAAAAAACTGGGGGAGTTATCAGAAATTATATACGGATGGTTCAAAAATGGAAGGAAAAGTTGGATATGATATATATTACCCACAAAAAAGTATAAAAATAAACAACAGATTACCTGATAAAATGACAATTTTCACAGCTGAACTCATTGCAATCAAAGAAGCATACAAAATATGTATTAATCAAAAAGAACTCAATTATGTTATATTTACAGACTGCCAAAGCATTGTAAAGAAATTGAAATATAATGTACATAATTTTGCAGAAAATTATATCATCAGTGACATCATAGCAATGAACAGTGAAGCTTTGAAATCGGGCAAAAATATAATATTGTGTTGGATAAAAGCACACATTGGTATAAAAAACAACGAAATAGTAGATGATCTGGCTAAAAAAGCAACAACGAAGGAATCCACTCTGCATACTTATCAACTTCCTATGGGAGACATAATTTCTATTATGAGATCTATCAAACGGACGAAATGGCAGGAACAATACAATAATTCAGACAAAGGAAATTATTACAAAAAAATCCAGCCTACACTTCCCATCAAGACATGGTTTAATCAAGTTTCCAACAAAGGCTTTATCAAAACTATTTGTCGAATAAGAAGTAATCACTGTCTGACTCCAGTCTACAAAAGAGAAATAGGACTTGTAGATAATGATGAATGTTTATGTGGAGAGCTAGCTGATCTACAACATATGCTATTAGAATGTCCTTTACATTTTATTGAAATATCAAACTTTTTTGCCAATCTAGTTCAAGTTAATGTACAATTTCCTTTTAATCTTATATACCTTTTACAATCAAACAATCTAGATGTTTATAAAATTTTGTACAACCATGTTAATTGTTTAAAATTAAAGCTCTGAGAAAAAAAAAAGAAAAAAAAATAAAAAAAAATAATTAAATAAAATAAAAAGTTACTAAGATCTAAACCTCCGCGAGGTTGAATCGGGTTTAGGTCTTAGCGCGATAAAAAAATATACAAAAAAAAAAAAAAAATAAAATAAAAAATGTAATAAAAAAAATGTTAAAAAATATAATAAAAAAAATAATAAAAAAAACAGAGTAAAAAAAACAGTAGTACTAATAGTTTTAAATTTAGATACTAAGCATATATTTTGTAAAAGAGAGAATTCAAAACACATTGACTGGCCAGTTGGTTGCTTAAACCAGTGCCAATAAAACATAAACACACACACACTTATTTCAAATGGAATAAATACCCTGTATATTTTTTGTGCTTTGAAGTCCTTAAGAAATATGTACTGATTATTTTTCATGTTATATTCCCTATACCTAAATGCCATAATTTCGGAGTTATTGCTACATTTATTAAAAAAAAAAAATTTAAACAAATTATAAAAATCAATTTTTTGGCCCGGGTAAACACTATTTTAGGTTGTTTGGACCATTTTCTCTTAAATTAATCGTTTCCGAGTTATAAGTAAACAATTTAAAACTGAAAAAAAAATCGAATAATGACGATTTTCAGGGTTCAAGAACACAAATTAACAATATTATTTTTGAAACTGCGAAGTACCCAAATTCAAGCTCAAGCCTTATTTTATCGGTTACCGATAAGTAATTTGAGATTGTTTCATTTTAGAACATTGATTTTTAGTTGTTAATGCCCATCCTCTCATGATATGCACTTCATTAAAAATTAAAAAGCAATGTCTTAGAATAAAACGAGCCAAAAAATCTTATGGCAAGCTATTAGAAGAAAAGTTGTACTTGAATTTAGGTACTTTGTAATTTCAAAAATTATATTTTTACTTGTGTTTTTGAACCTTAAAATCGTCATTATTCGATTTTTTTCAGTTTTAAATTGTTTATTACTCGAAAACGATTAACTTTACAGAAAAATTACAAAAGACCTTTTTTGTTCCCAATGATCCAAAGAACCTAAAATAATGTCTACTCGGGCCGAAAAAATTGATTTTTATAATTTGTTTAAATTTTTTCAACGAAAACTTTTCGTTTATAAATTCGCAAAGTCTGTGTTTTATTGCGTTTGCCGTTCCTGCAATACTCAGAGCAGATTTATCGATGGATTTTTATGTAGTTTTGTCTTCTGAATCCAAATCTGAAAACGGCATTTCGATATCTCTAACCGTCTTCCGAGATAATCGACCTCAAAGTCTAAAATGTGACGTCACAATCATTTTATTTTCTGCTGACACACTAACCGTCAGCTGAAATCGTTGCTAGTAAGTAGGCTAGTTTTTTAATCTAAATTTGTCAAGCAAAGAATAGGTTCTTTACATTTGAGTTTGACACTTCGTGAATGTCAAACTAAATTTTAAATTAAGTATTAATAAAATATCAATGACATTTGATAGTGAATTTAATTATTATATAAAATAAATAAGATGTTCAAAAATACAATTTGAGTATATTTTGAAAGCAATAATTTATTAAAAACTTTAAAAAGGTTTATACGAGTATACGGCCTCCCCTTAATGATAAATGTACTGTTCCATTTGTTATTAAATGAAAATTGTTATTATAGTCGGTTCGCTAAACTCAGACACAACTGGCTAGTGATTTTAGTAGGTAATTTTTTAGTTTTTTGACAATTTTGCCAAAATTACTAATTATTTAGTAATTATTAACTATTTAGTAATTATTTTTTTTTTGCCAAATTGGCAAAATTACTGACTAAAATCACTAGCCAGTTGTGTCTGAGTTTAGCGAACCGACTATATGAAATGTTGTTTGGAATGAAAAATTATGGTCTGATATGTGCATCATTCTAATGGAAAAAAATATTTGAAAATGTTTCTCAAATTATGGATACCAACAACATTTTCATTTATAACTCTTTTATTTTTAATTTGACGAAGAAAAGTTATTCTTCATAAAAAGCTCTTCATGGTCTAAGATTTATGATGCAACCATCATATATCAAATTTTATTAATTTTATACGAGGTATATAAAAATATGAATTTCGTTCAAGAGTAAAGTACCTTTATAGTTCAAAATATTTAAATTAGAATGATATAATTGCACATTAAAACATAATTTTTGATTCTAAACAACTTTTATAATAGCAATTTTCCATATTATGAATTAAAATACGCAAATAAACAAAGTTTTCGTTATGATAATGCTCGCATTTTCAGCTTGTTTTTAATAAATGTAGCAATAACTCCGAAATTATGGCATTTAAGTATAGGGAATATAACATGAAAAATAATCAATATTTCTTAAGGACTTCAAAACGCAAAAAAGTATATACGGTTTTTCATTTGAAATAAGGAAGTTCATTAGATTTCCAGAAAAACGGAAGATCTGACAACAATGTAATTAGAACTATAATATCGACCGCATTAGAAAACCCCTACCTACCAAATCTATAAAAATCGTGCAAGCCGTTTTCGAGATAATTGAGTGTTTCCATACATAAAACACAGTCTGTATATCAAAAAAGATATTTGGTTTACAAGGATACTTGTCAGGAGAGATATGTAATAAAAAACTTACCCTTCTTGGGGAATGTGATCTGTACATCATGATCTTTCCTGATCTTGGTGATAACAGCTCCCTTCTTGCCGATAATCTTGGGGTGGTACTCTGGAGGTACTTCGACTTGCAAACCGAACGACCTCAATTCCCTGTCTTTCCTGTCGGCTTCAAGATCTTTAACTCTGTCTAGAAGCGCTTGCTTGGCATCTTCGACATTATTGGCCGTACCGGTGATCTTGATGATATCTTCCCTGATGTCTTGAGCGGAAAGAACGATGTGGACGTCGTACCTGTCCATTAGGTCTTTCACGTCGCGGCCTTTTTGGCCGATGATGGAACGGTGGAAGTCGAATGGAACGTCTACTGCAATCGTGATTGGAACTAAGTCCAATAGAGCTTGTTTGGCTTGTTGACAATTTGTTTCTTTTCCTGTAAGATCAATCTTTATTATATACACTTTCAACTGATTTCATTGTACCGGGTGTTAAAATAAATAATATGGCTCTCGGCCATATCTCAGGAACCGTTTATAGTACAGCTTTGAGAAAAAAATATTTATAACAAAAGTTGCATCGGGAAAAGCCTGGAAATTATTTTCATAATTGTGGGTCCACCGCTAGAGGGCGTAATTGAATATCAAAAATTAAAAATCTAAATTTTACAAAATTTACACAATGAAAGGGCACTGGAAATCCAATCATCGTATTCTTCATAAAATTATGCGCATATTTGATTTCACAAGTTTATGTCTACCTTTGTAATGAAGAGGTGGGGGTGAGTGGGAACCTTCTTATGAAAAAATGGCTGTAAGTCCGGTTCTGCTAAATCGAATTTTGCATACTTGGTCTTGTTGAAAACAGCTCTTTTTCGTCAACGTAAGAGTCTTATTTTCGAAATAGCCTAATAAGTAATATGCCAGCTAGGAGGCGTTATTTCATTATTTTCATAAATCTAGTTTTCTTTGGAAAATATTAAATGCAAGTATGCATTTTTATTCCTGTATTACAAAATTAGACCAACTTAGCAAAATAATACCGAAAACCGCATGTCGATACCTTTTTTCTATCTCGAGATATCTTAAGAAATGTGTAAATTTTAAACATAACTGTTACTGTCACCGGTAAACGAGGTTAAGGAAAAGTAGTGTGGTATGGAAAAAACAAATAAACATTTTCCAGATGTAAACGTATCTAATTAATTAAAACAACAATAAGACAAATAAAAAATAAAACAACACTATATATAACAAGGAAATAAAAGCAACTACTTACTTAGTCTTAGTGACTGCCTAAATGTTCAAATTGTTGCTAATCATTTTCGATGCAAGTCTTTAGTTTTTCAAGGGTAGATTGAATAGCAACATATTTAACTGTTTTAGACTTTTATTTGTGGGGACGGATTAAGGACCTTGTTTTTGCCGCTAGGCCCACTACTCGAGAAAACATGATCTAGAATCTAGAGAATACGAAACGCCATTCAAAGCATTGCAAAAGCAGAAATTGAGGCTGCTGTTCAATCTACTCTTGAAAGAGTAAATGTTTGCATCGAAAATGATGGGCAATAATTTGAACATTTAGGTCGTCACTAAGTAAGTAGTTGCTTTTATTTCTTTGTTATATTTTATAGTGTTGTTTGTCTTATTCTTGTTTTAATTAATTATGTACGTTTACATCTGGAAAATATTTCTTTGTTTTTTCCATAGGACACTACTTTTCCTTAACTTCGTTTACCGGTGACATTAACAGTTCTTTAAAATGTACACGTTTCTTAGGATATCTCGAGATAGAAAAAAGGTAATGACATGCGGTTTTCGGTATTATGTTGCTAATTTGGTCTAATTTTGTAATACAGGATTAAAAATGCATACTTGCATTTAATATTTTCCAAAGAAAACTAGATTTATGAAAATAATGAAATAACGCCTCCGAGCTGGCATATTACTTATTAGGCTATTTCGAAAATAAGACTCTTACGTTAACGAAAAAGAACCGTTTTCAACAAGACCAAGTATGCAAAATTTGATTTAGCAGAACCGGACTTACAGCCATTTTTTCATAAGAAGGTTCCCACTCACCCCCACCTCTTATTTGCACAGGTAGACTTAAACTTGTGAAATCAAATAATGCGCAGAATTTTATGAAGAATACGATGATTGGATTTCCAGTGCCCTTTCGTTAGAAAAATTTTGTAAAATTTTGATTTTTTTAATTTTTGATATTCAATTACGCCCTCTAGTGGTGGACCTACAATTATGAAAATAATTTCCAGGCTTTTCCCAAGACAACTTTTGTTATAAATATTTTTTCTCAAAGCTGTACTATAAACCGTTCCTGAGGTATGGTCGAGAGCCATTCTTATTGGGACACCCGGTGCATACGGTGGATTAAAAAGAAGTGCAATCCTTACCTGTTATTTTGATCACATCACACTGCCTAATAGGCTCCGTATCGACATCTCCATTAACTTGTTCGTGATTGTACAATTCCTGGTTGTCTCTTTCGGGGAATTTGATTTGCACGTCGAAATCTGAAGTAATCATTTGTACTTTACGTCCCTTGGAACCCATTACGGTCCTATGGTGCTTCTGAGGGATGATGCATTCGATAGTAACCATCGATTCTAAATCTGCTATGATTTCGTTGATTCTGGTTTTAGCTGCTTCTATGCACTCCTTAGGTCCTTTGAGCACGACTCTGTCGCTGTCGACGCCCGAACGGGGGAAGGAGATCATCACTTCTCCGCATTCTTCGGAGATTCGGTTCAGAACTTCACCTCTGCGGGCCACGAAGTGTTTGTGGTGGCGCGGTTCGACTTGCATTACGCTTTCTATTATATTGTCCTACAAAATAGAGATTTTATTACTCACTAGTAACTAATATTCGAGGAGGAGAGGACTTAAAACTATGCATACACTTACAATATCCTTGATTTTGGCTTCCAAAGCGGCCTTGGCTTCTTCGACAGCCTCTTTCTTGCCAATAATAGCTATCACTTCTCGGTCTTCGTCATCGTCGGCAGGGAAAATGATACGAGCACCGGTTGAGTCTCTGATTTTCTTTATGTTGGCACCATTTTTACCGATGAGGAATTTGTGATGTTGAGGTTTGGCACGTACCTGGAATATTTACCATTTTATAATTTTAAAAGCAAAATTAAACAAAAGGCTTAAATTACTTTTAATAATAACAAAGTAGGACGTGCAAAATCCGGAGATGAAAGGACCAAAAAACTTTCGATGCATCCAAACATTGAATTGAAAAAAATAATAAAAGCATACTGTTTTAAATTTTCGTGCAGAAAAAACAATGAACAACAATATTGGATGCTTGTCTCGTATAACATAATTGTTTATAAATAATTTTAATATTTTCGCTGTATACTTTCGTATGTGCCACATTGCATTTTGAAATTTTAACCAATTATTCACATTCAGCAACTCAAGAAACAATATTTCCCAGTTCAGATGTATCATCAGCCCATTTTAGATTCACCGCGGGACATAGGCCTCCCCTGTAGTAATGTTGATTATAGTTACTTTCGAGTATTCGTTACAAATCGTTACTTTTGTATAAAGTAATCATTTACAGTATTCGTTACTTTGATTACTATGATTGCTTTTGTTACTTTTGCATTTGAGTACCGGTAATCATTTCGAAAATCGTATTTCTCAGTAGGTAGGTATTTTGTATAAAGTAATCATTTACAGTATTCGTTACATTGATTACTATGATTACTTTTGTATTTGAGTACCGGTAATCATATCGAGAATCGTATTTCTCAGTAGGTAGGTATTTTGTATAGGTATTCCGATATAAAAACGACCTTCACGAAGTACGAAGTAATCAGAGTAATCAAAGAAATCAAAGTAGATACAATAGTCGTTACTCGCTCTGATACGATTGGTACGAAATAATCAAAGTAGATACAATAGTCGTTACTCGCTCTGATACGATTGGTACGAAGTAATCAGAGTAATCAAAGTAACGAATTGCCTCTCTGTATAGTAATCGTTACTTTCGGTATTCGTAAGTAACGAGTACTTTGTAACAAATAGTTACTTTTTCAACATCACTACTCCCCTGTTTGTATCCAGAGTGAACGGTCTTGTGCAGTATGGATTCAATATGTAATCTTTTTTCGCAGATCACTTGCCATCATGTAGGTGGTCCTCCTCTGTTCCATTTATCTGATCTTGGTCTCCATTCGGTTAACTTTCTTTGTGTACTTCTTGATTCATCCTCCTTATTTCTTCGTTACTTGTGTTTATATACTCTTTTATATTCCTCTGTTTCATTAAACAATAAGCCTGAGAATGTTAACAGACCTTGGGGTGTATTATGTAACAACACTTCCGTTAAATTTTAGAGGCCTCTAAAATTTTAGCGCCCTCTAAAAATATTTTGGTATTCTGTAAATCATACATCCGTTAAAATCATAACCTAAACCGTTAAAACTTCCTCTAAATAAAAATATTTTAGAGTTTAGAGGATGTCAAAACGTACCCGCTAAATTTTTAGCAGTCCGTTAAATGTGGTTTGATTATTTTTGTTGGGTTATGTTTGTATGAATAGTAGTTTGTTATTCTTGTATTATATTGGAGATAAATATTTAAAAATGGCAAATCGCTTTTTGTAATGTATTTGGTGAAGAAGTACTTAATAAATATTAATGAAAGGTAAGTCTCAGTTTACTTTACAATCGACACACTAAGTACACCTATAAGTAACAAAATTCACATTTTTGTTTCTTTTTGTAGAACTGATTTCAGATTACAACAAAACCAAAAAGTAATTGACCTGAAAGTAACTACAATTACCATTTCAAAGGAAGTAGGTACCTACCTACCTAGAGATGTGATTGAAAAAGTGTTGAAGTCAAAGATGTTTGTTAAAGCAATTAAATCCTATTAATGCAGGTAAAATTATTTAAAGTTATTGTGGAACATTACAAAACGTATTACCAAATGTTTATAAAGGTGAAGTTTCAGAAGGTTTATAACCAGATGCAGATTAATAAGATGACCTTAATGTTATTGAAAATAGACCATTTGACCAAAATTAGTGTCGAAGGGGAGAAGAAATAAGATATGCAATTTTTCAGCAATATTTTAATGTATAACTTTATAAATAAAAATGTTTAATTGGAAAATATGAGTTTTACTAAAAAATAATTAAATACAATAAATATCATTTTCTAGGAAACTGTCAGTTTCTTCTTCTTCTTAAGGTTTTTGGCCTCTGACAGTCAGTTTTCGGTCAATTTCTAGGTTAAAAGTAGTTCAAAAACGATCAACGTGCGACGTTGCCGTACTTGTTCCAAAACCTTTTAGAGGATTCCTCTAAAAAAATATTATTTTAGCGGTCCTCTATAATATGTGTGTTTACAGAATGTCAATCTAACCTAAAAGTTTTAGAGGACCGTTAAAAGTTAAATTTTAGAGGACTCTTAAATTTAACGGAAATGTTACAGAATACACCCCCTTTGCCTCTAAAACTGTTTGACAAGAAGTAAGATAACCTAAAAAAATGAAGTACTTCTTTTCTACACGTTTGTGTGGAGGTCAAATCTTAAATACAACATTGGTCCAGCAGCTTATGCTAACAAGCAGTAAAGGTGTCTCAAACTAATGAAAAAAGATAGCCATTGATAAGTTATCTTTTCACTCTAGCTTGTCATAATTTAGCACTATTTCTTTTACAAAAACCTTATTAATAAAGGTACTTGCTTAGATCTATATTGCATATTTTGTAAATCATCAATTCGTTATTGCTTTAGCTCTGGTGTGAGAGAAGGCCACACTCATTTGCAAAACAGCTTTCTCATACCTAAATGTTTATGTATAATAGTAAAAAAGCTGCCCTTTGATAACTTACGAGTGCCAGCTATCTCTTGCAACTTCACTCTTTTTCGATACTTTCAGGAATAACTGCATCATTTATCCTTCCGGAGCGCTCAGTATCATTGGTGTCGATTTGAATTTAGCGTTTGAATTCAGTCAACCATCGTTTAACGGTTTTACTCGATGGAGCAGTGTCGTTAACACTTTTTGAGCCATTGCTCAGTTTGGATGGTATTTTTTCCCATCAAATAACATGGTAGGGGAGCCCAAGCGGGGATTTTTGCAGTTACTCGAGCGCGTCAGATTATCATATGGGGAGACACCTGGTACCCTGCATATGTACCTCTACCATATATTGGCTCTTAACACAGGGGAGTTCGTTAAGGCGGGCCCGAAAAAAAAAATCTATCCTTAAAAAAACTCGAAATTGTCAGATTAAGATAAGGTAAGTTAAGTACATGTAAAAGAGTGTATATTTCAAAAATCTGACGATTTGAGCCGGACGTAAGGAAATGGGTGAGTCCCAAAGTTTCACAAGAAAAAAGCGAATATTTCGCGAAATGAATGACAGATCGAAAAACTAAAAAATATGTGCTCAATATTTTTTAGAAATCTATCGAATGATACCAAACACGACTTCCCACGGAGAAAGGGAAATTTAATATTTTAAATACGAATCCCGCGATATTTCGCGAAATGAACATCAGATCGAAAAACTGTAAAATATACTTATTTAATATTTTTTAAAAATCTATCGAATGGCACCAAACACGACCCCCCACGGAGGTGAGGTGGGGGGTTACTTTAAAATGTTAAATAGGAGCCCCCATTTTTTATTGCAAATTTGGATTCCTTACGAAAAAATAAGTAATTTTTATTCAAAACATTTTTTCGAATTATGCATAGATGGCGTTATAATCGGAAAAAACGATTGTTGGAAATGGAAAATTAAATTAAAAAATGACAAGCGCCCACTAAAATGGAAAATGTTACTTAACTGTTTTTGGTTTTAGGACCTACTCTTCACAACCCCATATGTCTCCAAAGCGCTCGAGTGACTGCATATTTAGCATACTATGCTCCCCTACCAACAGTGATAAATCAAATTGCTTTGAATCTATTGTTTATAAAAATCATAAAAATAGCGTCACTTCAAACACTGTAACTCGTTAAATAATAATCCTAATGACATTAACATTTTGACAGTATGCTTTTGAAGGTTAAGACTATAGCCCGATCAAAGAACGCACAATTTTCCGAAAACCTGCAAAAAAATAAAGAAAGGATGAAAATTTGGGAATATCTAGTTGAAATTGTCTACTATTATATAAGAATAAGTTTACAATTCTACATCCCCTCCATTTTACAAAAATTGGGAAATACGGGGTGAAAAATATTTTCTCGGGGGTGAAAAAATATACATTCAAAATAAGTACGAAATTGGATAAAACCACTTGTTCTAAACAACTTTTGTTCTATAGAGCTTTTTCACTAAGTCAATACTTTTTGAGTTATTTGCGAGTATGTTCATTTTTAACAAAAAAAAAAACATGTTTTTGGACGGTTTTTCGCAAATAACTCAAAAAGTAAGTATTTTAGCGAAAAAAATATAGCTTATAAGAAAGTGAAAAAAATGGTGTATGCATGAAGCCTGTAGACCCAGTAGAAGCAGAGTTGTAGCTAATGAAAAGTAGGTTCATATTCATCAAATTCCAAATCGAATATTTCAACGTGAAATAACCAAAAAATGGAGCACTTTTCGGGACAACTCATTATAACTTTTTTAAAGTGTTTTAAAAAATGTTTAATTTTGTTTTTCAAAAAAACTTCTATTAAAAGTGAGTTGCGTTCAAAATATTGTTGGTCCCTTTTATTTTTTGGTAAAAAAATCGCGAGAATCACCCCCTAATTAGCATATCAAATAAAATTAATCGTTACCGCGTCACAAGTTACTTTACTTATGTATGATGTATAAGTTTCATTAGTTCAATGTGCACATTTTTGAAAAAAATTGGTTTTAAAATAAACACTTTTTTTTAATTTTGAAAAAAATTCATTCTTTTTAAATAACTTAAAAATTATTAGTAATACCAAAAATCTCAAAGAGTATTAAAATGTACGTTTTGCTTTTCTGAATATTTTGGATTTTTTGTTTGCTTGTTAGACTAAAATTGGTTATGCTATGGCTGTTCAAAATTTGCATAAACTCGTGATTAGTTACTCGTTCAAACCATTTTAACTACAGCCTTTTCAACAATAAGCACTTTGAACCGATGAAACTTACAGATCATATAAAAAGAATACATAAGAAAAATAAGTTGTGAAGCGGTAACGATTAAATTTATTTGGGATGCTAATTAGGGGGTGATTTTGCGATTCTTTTTACCAAAAAATAAAAGGGGCCAACAATATTTTGAGCTTAACTCACTTACTTTTAATGTTAGAAGTTTTTTTTTAAAACAAAAATAAACCATTTTTTAAACACTTTAAAAAAGTTAACGAGTTTTCTCCGAAAAGTGCTCAGTTTTTTTTTGGTTATTTCACGTTGAAATATTCGATTTGGAATTTGACGAAGAACCTACTTTCATTAGCTACAACTTTGCTTCTACTTGGTCTGTAGACTTAATGCATACACCATTTTTCTCACTTTGTTATGGGCTATATTTTTGCTAAGACTATTGTTTTTCGATAAGATAGTTACTTTTTGAGTTATTTGCCAAAAACCGTCCAAAATCATGCTTTTTTTTATTAAAAATGAACATATTCACTCGCAAATAACTCGAGAAGTATTGACTTAGGGAAAAAACTATAGAACAAAAGGTGCTTAGAATTAGTCATTTTATCCAATTTCGGACTTATTTTGAATGTACATTTTGCACCCCTGAGAAGGGGTATTCCCCTCAATTTTTGTAAAATGGAGGGGATATACAGAAAGGTCCTAAATTATGGAATAAATTCATTTTCTCTAAAATGGACGACTATAGAGAAAAATCCTGAAACAGGTCGATTTTTGTTTTTAAATTACAACTTTTTGGCATATACTTCATACTAGTGACGTCATCCATCTGAGCGTGATGACGTAATCGATGATATTTTTAAATGGGAATAGGGGTCGTGTGGCACCTCATTTGAAAGGGCGTTCAATTCTCTATTCAGTAATACAAACATTAATATCATTATTTATACAGGGTGACCAAAAAAATTATTTTTGAATTAAATTAATTGACGAAAAAAGAAGAATGTATGCAATTTATTTAACTCAAAATACATTCTATCGCTGTCACAAAATAGAAAAAAATGTTTATTTGGCAAATAAACCTTGCTTTTCGCTTAAATTAAATGTTCAAACTGCCAAGTGGTAGGTGGGAGGCTGTTTGTGATTTAATTTAAGCGAAAAGAAATGTTTATTTGTCAAATAAACATTTTTTTTGTATTTGCTGACAGCACTATAATGTATTTTGAGTTAAATAAATTGCATACATTCTTCTTTTTGCGTCAATTAATTTAATTCAAAAAATATTTCTTGGTCACCCTGTATAAATAATAATATTATTGTTTATATTACTGAATAGAGAATTGAAAACCCTTTCAAATGAGGTGCCACACAACCCCTATTCCCATTTAAAAAAAATCATCGATTACGTCATCACGCTCAGATGGATGACATTACTAGTATGAAATATATGTCAAAAAGTTGTAATTTAAAAACAAAAATCGACCTGTTTCCGGATTTTTCTCTATAGTCGTCCATTTTAGAGAAAATGAATTTATTCCATAATTTAAGACCTCTCTGTAGAAATGTAAACTTTTTCTTATATAATACCTCCAAGAGAGACATTATATAATACCTCCAGAGACAATTTCAACTACCTATTCCCAAGTTTTGATCCTTCCTTTATTTTTTTTTGGGATCAGATTGTTCTTTGATCGGGCTACTACCGAAATGTCAAATGGAAAATTCATTAGAGTCGCCATCTTATGGTTAGTCCCGGAACTTATTGACCGACGTAGTACAGTTGACCCCGCTTATTAGAATACCGGTTATAGAAATATTCCTATTTAAGGAATAAATATTTGACCCCCAATGAGCAGTTATTAGAATATCCCGGTTATAGGAATATTTTCGATTATAACATAGCCGATTTCGATTAAGGCTATTAAAATAAGCGGATTCGACTGTAGTTATGTAAAATAGACTACTCACCTCGGCACTAAAACTGGCAAGTTGCCTTTCATTGGCTAGATCCAATAGCTGCTGCTTGGCTCTTTCAACATCTTCTTTAGGCCCTCTGATAGTAACCTTATCGCTTTTACTGTCAGCCGTGGGGAACTTAATAGTAACACCACCACAGTCTTCCATGATGGAGTGGATGAGCTTTCCTTTGGCACCGATGAGGGAATTGTAGAATTTGGGCGGGATTGTGATTTCTTCGGTTACGATATTCTCTAATTCGTCTTGGATCTTGCGGATCTTTTCGCAGGCTTCCTCGACGTTTTCTTTTTTGCCGGTGATCGTTATGGTGTCGTTTTTGTCGCCTTCGTCCGGCAGGTCGATCTTGGTTTGGGTTTCTTCACGGATTTTGCGGATGTTAGCACCACCTGAAATAAAACATTGAACAATACCTCTACAACTTGGGTCGTATTAATATGGTTAGTTCAATTTCAAGATAAGCTTGAGGTAAACAGTTTCAGCACGTGATGGTTCTGTAGTGTCGTCGCAGCTTGTCATTGGTTGCCATATTACTGAACAACTAGATCCAGATAAGAGATAAAATGCAAAATTGAGATAGCTCGCACATTTTTATAAATGAGGTCATTCTTGTGTAATGCATAACTTGCAACTTCAACTTCGAAAGCGCATGATTAAATGTTACATTTGGTCAGTCCTCTTATACGGTGTCGGAGCATGGACATTAAAAATGTCCACCATTAATCGTTTGGAAGCATTTGAAATGTGGCTGCACAGATGTACACTAAAAATACCATGAACAGCTATGCTGCCAAATGTAGCAGTCCTTAAGAGAGCAAATGCTGCTCGTGAGCTGCTTGATAACATCAAATCGTCCCTGCCAATTCCAACTATCGAATGTGAAAAGTGGTACTTTTCAGGAGAACAAAATAACTCTTTTTCCACCTACCTCTACCGAAAGTATACTTTTCCGGACCTGATTGTAGGGAGCAAAGTTGTAGGAAAATATTTTTCCTCCCTAGGGAGGAAAAGTAAAAGTGACGTGGTATTTCATTCATGAAATATACCTTATTGACGCCCTGTACAATATCTATTTTCTATTACGGAAGTATCTGATACATTTTAACGTTTATTTATAAAACACCCTGTATTTTGCAGAATGGTAAAAAACAGTAAATTTTTATTTTGATTTAACAATGTTTACATTAATAATTTGACTTATATTTGACAGTTGACAGTTATATTGTACCTACTTGTTAGTTTTAGTTTTAATAAATTTTGTTGGTTAGTTACATAAATAAAGTAAAAATGAAAAAATGACTTGTTATTAATTTGAGGAAGGTGGAAAAATCATATGTATAACATGGGAGTAAAGTGCCTTTTCCTCCCTTGAATGATTACTGCCCTCCGCTAGGCGTCGAGCAGTAAACTTTATTCTCGGGAGGAAAAGTAGCACTTTCCTCCCTTGTTATACAAATAGCTATTTTAGAGACTCCTAAATCAGCGCATTGACAAATGGGAAAATTTTTATATTTTTTGTATGTAATGTTTAATCCTTGTTAGACTGATAACAAATTTTAACTGCTTATCATTTTTTTCTTTCCAAAAAATCACATTCGTTACTTTGCTTTTTGTATTAGAGCCCGCGCAGACTGCAGACTTTTTAGTCGGCTTCTTAATCAGTACAGAGAGGTATGCAAATGCGCACATTACACCGATTCACCGATGCATACATCTCTGTACTGATTAAGAAGCCGACTAAACTATCGGCCGACTAAAAAGTCTGCAGTGTGCGCGGGCTCTAAATCAAAGATTTATTTCGATCTGATGATTCAAAGTAGCGAATGTATAATAGCGAATAACTGTATAATCAAATAATGAAAATCCGTTAAAATGAAATCATAAACTGCCTCACAAGAATTTCTTGGAAGCGATACTGAAACAAAATTCGCACAAATTGTAAACACGTGCATTTTATTCTTCTCAGCAGTTTAGCATTTTCGACAGTTTACAGATTATAATGGAATAACTGTTGAATAAATTACAACACAAACTAACGAATGTGACACATTCGACATTAAGCGTTGTACAAATATACCTTTAGTTATATTTATACAAAACAAAAGTATCGAATATAACCATTTTCGTCAGTTTGCAGTCAACCACATGAAAAATTCATATTCGATGGTTTAAAACAGCGTATTTCCCGCGCAATCAAGCTACAATAACGAGAATTTGCCACAAGATGTATCACGTCTGATGCGAGGGCAAGGTATCGAATCTGAAAAACCCGATTTTTCACATTCGATAGTTGGAAATGGTAGGGACGAAATGTAAAAAGATGGCCTATTTTGGACACAAAGCAAGGCGAGACAGATATAATACTCTTCAACTTATTATGATGTGTAAAATCAAAGGATGCAGAGGAATTGGTAGAAAACAGGCCTCATGGTTGAAGAATATCAGAGAGTGGACAGGAATAAAGAAAGCAGAGCAACTATTTAGAATAGCTCGAGACAGAGACAGTTTCGGCATGTTAATCGCCAACGTCAAGGGGACTTCATAGGGCACGTTAAGAAGAATAATGTGTTTACTGTAAATTAGTAAATTGTTTACTGTAAATTACTATTTATTTTTCAAACGTAATTAATTATTTTAAGTATACCTACTACAAAGGATAAGTATATAAGGCTTAAATTTTAATTTAGACTTTACTTGAGATGTAAATACTTTGGCTTATGCAACCAGTAAACCGTATCTCCATATTAATGTCACGTAGCTGAGTCGTTTTGACAGGGCTTATCTTGAAAATGAACATAGTATAAATAATATTCCTAACAACATCTAATCGACATTGGCAGTTAACGTGTTAAGTGTGTTAATTAATAAATAGTAGGAATAATACCTTTTCCGATGATGAACTTGTGGAATTGTTTGTAGATGGGAAGGTCAATTTTATACCATGATTCGTTAAGTTCTTTGACTAGCTTCTCCAAGTGCCTGGCACATTTATCGACATCCTCCTTTGGTCCTCGCACTTTGACGATGTCATTGCGGTCTCCTGGACCGGGGAAGTAAATTTGTACTTGATTAAATCTATCTCTTATATCTTTGATATTTTCACCTTTAGTACCTAAAATTTATATTTCTTTAGAAATCGTTATCTTTGTTATGTTAGTTAACAGTACTTACCTATGATATTCCTGTAATGTCTTTGTTCTATGATTACGTCCTTTTCTTTTTCGTTTTCTAGCTTGAAGATTCTTTGTTCTAGTTCTGTTCTGGTACTAGCGACGTCGTCTCTGTTGCCTTCAATTCTGACCAGACCGCTCTCGTCTATGTTGATTAGTACGTTAAAATCTTCCTTAAGTTTATTAACTGAAACAATACATACATTAATGACTGAAACAACAAACAATTAATATTTTCTATTAGTATATCGACACATTCTGCAAATACTTTGGATAAAGAGCACACTGAAAGGTGTGTGATATCAAATGTGTTAAAATTGATAATACCAAGAAGGTAAACTGAGTTCTTTAATTGATATGAGTCATACATTGTAACTTTTCAATAAATTATCAAAAAAAAAGAAACCTATAGAAGTTGTAGAGCTGGAAATTAAGATTTTCAAAACTTTTTGAATTGCGTGGCAACGTCGCAACATAGAGCAGGCGATTGACAGAACGGCCAACCCAAGCTCTGTTGTTCCGTATTCCTTGTCGATCTGAGACTGTGCTTAGCGAGGACTCTACACTCCTCAAGAACTCTGTGCAGTGCAGACTGGGTTAAGTTCTCATTGCCAACTCAGCGCGTTTCAATGGCTAATAGAGAATGTCGTATCTATGGATATTTATGTAAACTTTAAGTAAAAAAACAGTGCTTCCATAAACATATGTGCCTTCAGTAAAGTATCGGTAAGTTAACAGTACAATACATTTTAAAACAAAAGAACAAACTTGTCTTACTTGGAAGGAATGAAATTAGAGACGGTGGTGGTAAATGGATAGCTAAGTTTGTAGCACTGATACACTCACCTGGTCCAATAATTGCTGCAAAATCAAAACAGTTTGTGAAGCATTGGGTTTAAAAGAAGATTTTGATGTATCATCTGGGTAGTTGACTCGGTTTAAGCAAAGACATGGGATGCAGGAGACAAGACTTAATGGAGAGAAGCTCAGTGGTGACCCAACAGGAAGCTGAGGAATTTGAAGTGAATTGGAACAGATCCTTTCTTCAAGTGATCTGAGCTATGAACAAATTTATATGACAGACGAATCGAGACTCTTCTGGAGGTGTCTTCCAATTCCCAAATACAGATCACGATTGTGTCCTGCAGAAAGTCACAAAGTGAAGTTGTCAGTGGGCAAGTAAAAACTCGACAAGTAAAAACTCCTTCCATTGTTAGAATAATGAACCAGTTAAAGACGAAGAAAAAAGAAATATTCGAATGGTGTGGAAAATTGAGAAAATTTCTGATGAGTTGTCGGAATATCAGCAGCAAACAATTTAAAACGATAGTGCTCTGATTACTCAGATATTGAAGATCAGATTTAGACAAAAAATACTGTTACAAACTAATGAAAAAAGGTGACCATTAATAAGTTACCTTTTCACTCTAGCTTGTCATAATTTAGCACTATTTCTTTTACAAAAACCTTATTATTGAAGGTACTTGCTTAGATCTATAGTGCATATTTTTTTCGACAATCTATTATCACATTCATTGAATGGAAATTCTTGACTTACTGTATATGTGTAACCACAAAGATGCAAATCTGTGGTGTAAATGGGCTGTAGAGATCTGACAACGTTTAATTCTGAACCACGTTCAGATTTGATTTATTCTGGACCCGCAACAACATTTTCATGAATTGCTTTAACGCTACGTGTTTAATGATAACATGAAAGTCTTCAACATCGCTTAAAATCCAATCTGGAATAATCTCATCAAAATAAATGAAGTTAAAAACTTTTTCGACCACATTTTGTACAAAAATTACAAACAGTAGTTATAGGTATTCCTATATGCTTGAAATATTTCACTACACAGTAAAAAAACTTCCATGTTTAATGACTCTGATTATGCTGAACACTTCACTATGGAAATAAGACCAAATACAATATTACATAAACGCAAATTGAAGCATTTACTAAATAAATCAATGCAAAAAGATGATTTAGGCGCTCCGCACATAGAGCAAATAAAAAGAAACTAAACTAGTTGGGAATTACAGTATCCAACTGGTTACCAACTATGAATCGCACATTACGCAATTGAAAATTAATAAAAACAAGTCACTTCTCGATTATAGCTTTGTTATTAAATACGGTGTTTAAATTTTAAACCTTTATTAAAACAAATATTATTGATTGCTACCGCGTTAAAAATGTCTAGCGATCCAAGTGATGAAGATATTATCCTTTATTATTAAAATAGAGAACGCAAAAAGCAGAAAAAATGAGGTATTGGGTTCATCCCTACATTGCAAACAATTTAAAACGCAGAGCATTTGTTGCTGCAAAAGAATTACAAGAAACTGATGCTAAGTTTCTTGCATTTTATAGGGTGATTCCATTTCAAATCACTCAATTTTGGATCAAAAAGACTTTTGGATCTCCGATTTTTCTTAAAATTGGTATATAGCATCTGCAGAATGTAGAAATAAAACATTTAAAGTTGAATTGTCTTCTTCTTCTTTTTTTTCTCAAAATGTTATTTTAAGCGATTTTACAGTGATTTGGTATTTATTTAAACAAATTTGCATTTTCTATCGTAAAGTATCAATGAAAAACATAATATTGTAATGGAATGAACTCAAAAATGTCATTATATGGCATTATAACAAGTTATTTTGATTCAAAACAAATTTTTGATCAAATGCTTTAGTGTAGAAAACGTTAAAATACCGTTTTTTACATTTTCCTCCATTCCCAAAATACATCATAATCGATTTGACAGAAAATTTGCCCACAGGTAGCCAAAACATAGGACTTGAAGTGGTTAGAAGGATTTGAATTATATTACAATACCAAAAAAGTTACATGCAATATCATAGTCAAAAATATAGGCGTCTGTTGTAAGTACAATTAACTCGAAAAATATCGACCTCACGACAAAAATTGTTAAAAAGAAATTATAATAATTGTAAATACGACTTATTTGGAACAATTTCAGTTGCTACCATTTTTGTCGAAAAGTTAAAAATGGCGGAGATATTGAGCAAAAATCGGTTCTTCTTTAAAATCAAGATGGCGGCTAACGTTAACGACGTTCTACACCTTCGGCAAAGAATTAAGGATTTGCATGAAATTTTAGTATGTTAATAGTTTACTTCAAAAAACTAAGACTTGATTTTTAAAAAATTGTTTTATCGTGCCGTTTAATTACTATTAAGGTTCAAATTTAAGTTGTAACATGGGCTCTTATGGGAATTCTTAAAAAGTTATTAACTTTTGACCCAAATTTACGATTTTTAATTATTTGTGCTTAAATTAAAGGTTTTTTTGTAAGGAATAACTTATTAAAAAATGAGAATTGTTTACCGTACCATTATTAAATAAAAGTGAAAATACTGTTTCGAAAATACTGTTTCGCTCTTAAAAAGTTAATAACTTTTGACCCAAATTTACGATTCTTAATTATTTGTGCTTAAATTAAAGGTTTTTTTGTAAGGAATACCATATTAAAAAATGAGGATTGTTTACCGTACCATTATTTAATAAAAGTGAAAATACTGTTTCGAAATCATGTTTCGCTCTTAAAAAGTTAATAACTTTTGACCCAAATTTACGATTTTTAATTATTTTTGCTTAAATTAAAGGTTTTTTTGTAAGGAATAACATATTAAAAAATGAGGATTGTTTACCGTACCATTATTAAATAAAAGTGAAAATACTGTTTCGAAAATACTGTTTCGCTTGCATATAAGTTTCCCCCCTTTCCTCTGAGAGGCATACCCCGCAACGAAGGTGTAGAACGTCGTTAAGGAGGGATTCATTCGCGATTTTAAATTTAGGCTACTATTGACCCCCCTAAAGATTAGAAAAATAAAATTTTGGGCAGCTCGGCATGCAAGGTCAAATGCTATCCCGACTAGACTAATATACTTTTGAGTCTGATATTGCATGTAACTTTTTTGGTATTGTAATATAATTCAAATCCTTCTAACCACTTAAGGCAAGCGTCCACAGACCCGCATCGTACGCAACGGATTTTAGTTTGCCTTCCGCCATTACCATCCGCATCGTACGGATCGCATTATCGGCAATCATTGTAAGGCAAACTAAAATCCGTTGCGTACGATGCGGGTCTGTGGACCCGCTTGTCTTTAAAGTCCTATATTTTGGCTATCTGTGGGCAAATTTTCAGCCAAATCTATTATGATGTATTTTGGAAATAAAGGAAAATGTAAAAAACGGTATTTGTTTTCTATACTATAAAATTTGATCAAAATCTTGTTTTGAATTAAAATAACTTGTTATGATGCCATATAATGACATTTTTGAGTCCCTTCTACTAAACTATTTTTTCCATTGATACTTTACGATAGAAAATGCAAATTTATGAAAGAAGTGAAAGAAGTATATTAAAGTGTGTAAATGTATTTTAATTTCCTTAGTTAAGCGCTTTCGACATAAAAGTCATCTTCAGAGCTAATGGTCAATATATAAAAAGTACCGGCTACTTAGGATTGTATTTTCTTGCATCGCATTAAGAAATTTGTAATTCAGGTCCACTGTACAACTCCGGCTGATGAAAGCTAGTTTTAATTTTTAGTTTTTCTATGGTAAAACAATAAAAACAACCACTGGGACGATACATATAAAATTTTTTTCATGGTAAAGGTTTTACCCAACCATTTTGAAGTGATATGAGCTGGCGACTGACTACAAAAGTTGTTAACAAGAAACAATTAAGATCTAAATACTTCATATTAGGGATGAAAGAAAATTTTGAATAAACAATATCATTCAGAATTAACAAATTGAATTTTATTCATATCTTCTTTTTTATTATAAACAAAATATCTTCTTCCCTTTGTCATGACACATTGTATATATTATGTCTTGAGCCACCAGGCCCTCAGTTTGGTAGATAATTTTAGACAATTAAATTATTATTATTGTATTGTACAGACATCTAAGGTACAATTTTTGTTCATCAATTTTTTCAATTATTCTTTTTAAAACTAATTATTTAAAAATTTCATTTATTTGTAATGTCAGCTGTCAGATGCCAACACCGGACAGATGAAACATTTAAAATCCAACGTACAATCAACCACTGTCAGTCAGTCGCCAGCTCATATCACTTCAAAATGGTTGGGTAAAACCTTTACCATGAAAAAAATTTTATATGTATGTATCGTCCCAGTGGTTGTTTTTATTGTTTTACCATAGAAAAACTAAAAATTAAAACTAGCTTTCATCAGCCGAAAAAAAAAGCAGTCAGTCGCCAGCTCATATCACTTCAAAATGGTTGGGTAAAACCTCATGAAAAAAATTTTTATATGTATGTATCGTCCCAGTGGTTGTTTTTATTGTTTTACCATAGAAAAACTAAAAATTAAAACTAGCTTTCATCAGCCGGAGTTGTACAGTGGACCTGAATTACAAATTTCTTAATGCGATGCAAGAAAATACAATCCTAAGTAGCCGGTACTTTTTATATATTGACCATTAGCTCTGAAGATGACTTTTATGTCGAAAGCGCTTAGCTAAGGAAATTAAAATACATCACTTTAATATACTTCTTTCATTCATTTCAAGTGTGTACAAAACCTATCAGTCTTTCAACAAATGCAAATTTGTTTAAATAAACACCAAATCACTGTAAAATCGCATAAAATAACATTTTGAGAAAGAAAAGAACATATTTGACCTTAAATATCTTATTTTTACGTCCCGCAGAAGCTATACACCAAGTTTCAAAAAAATCGGAGATCCAAAAGTTTTTGCCTGAGTGATTTGACATGGAATGTACCTATATGATGTCAAAAGAATCGTATATGCATTTAGTCCAATTGCTTGTTTTTCTCTCCATTTCTCTTCCAATAGCATTCCAAGCCTATTCGGTGATATCTTTGCGCTAATATTCATTCAGCTTATAGTCATATAGGCACGGATGGTTTCCACTTCTACTAATTTTATATTCAACGACTGTTTTGTCAGTTTCGCCATATCGCGTGGTAATTTTAACCAATAAAATAATATCAAAACAAACTAGAAACTAGTCCCCAAGCGACCTGCACGTCCAGTCGCAGTCGACTGATCACTGACGCATTGCAGACTGATTACTAAATAGTGGCGCTGTGTGCGGATACTCATTAAAATACATGGACAGCAACTAATAAGCAACTGATTGGCAACTAACGTTTACAACTGTTTTTTTAGTTGCTTCATGTGCGAACGGCCTTATAGATACAAACGTGTACTTACTATTGGCACCACTTTTTCCAATGATATGCTTAAAAAGTCTAGGATCCACGTGCATCTCCAAAAAGGTCATCTTACTGATAAGGTCCTTCGCGATGCTTTCGAGTTGTTCTTGTGCTTTTTCCACTTCTTCTGGCGGTCCTTCGATCTTGATCTTGTCGTCCTTACCGGTGAACTCGACGTGGACCTTTGGCAAGTTTTGTGTGATCTCCTTGATATTGGCACCCTTGCGACCGATGATGTACTTGTGGATCCACGAGGGGGCGTCCACGTCGCTGGAGCGAACGGAATTGGCTTTTTCGTATACTACGCTCAAGGCTAGGCCTAGTTTATCGTGGGGGCCTCGCAACGTGATAGTACCTGAAAAATAAAATGGTATATTATGCATTATGCATGATAGTTACAATGTGAGGATAAGAAATGGTTCTAAAGAGTTTAGCTTCCCTAGCAGCCAAAAGCAGAAAAGGACGAAGAACCACTATCAGAGCGATCGAGACATGATGCCTTTATACTCTTTCGAGAGTCAAAAATCAAAATAAGATGCGATGATCTACTATATTAGCAGTGTTAAATAAAACAATCCGACGGTCGATTATTAAACAATAAATCTGTGAACTTTACCAAATATTTGTCTCTAAAGAGACAACAGTAACAACCTCAAAAGGGTTGAACATTAAACAATATATCTGAGAACTTTACCAAATATTTGTCTTTAAAACAGTTTGACAATAAGTGACAACAGTAACAACCTAAAAAAATAAAATACTTTCCTTATACGCGCTTGCGTGAAGATACAATCTGGAATACTACATTATTCCAGGAGCTTACGCTAACAAGAGTAAGGGTGTCACAAACTAATGAAAAAAGATGACCATTGATAAGTTATCTTTTCACTCTAGCTTGTCATAATTTTGCACTATTTCTTATACAAAACTCTTATGATTTAAGATATTTGCTTAGATCTATAGTGCATTTTACTATTTTACTTGGGGAATAAGCCACAATTTAAGTTGGAAATTAAATTTTTTGACGTTTCGACTTTCACTTCGGAAATCGTTATCGAAATACAAAATATTAATAAATTAAATAAATTTTGAGTTGAGACTTCTGAGCTTCACCGATGACGCATAAGGATGCTGAAATAGCTATATGGAGATGGTGGTCCAACTCTGAATCAAATATAAACAAAACCTGCCTTGATCTTTTTTATCTAAATAAATTTTGTTTATGTTGCTTGGTAAAAAATTCTTCCAATAATTTAATTTAATCAGACTCATTCATATTGACAATAATTCAGACATAATACATATATTATACATTTCAAAGTAGACGATTTTAAAACGATATTACCAATAGATATGAATTGCGTTCCTGACACGACTTTATTGGAAGATAGTTCATTCTATTTATTACATGAAATCAACTTTAACTTAAGAATATCCGTCATAAAAATTATGGCATGTGATTTACATTTAAAAAGACCACCACATGCAATGGTAACAATAAAATTCCTGTGTTAGTGATTTCATAGTAAATCACGAGGAAAAACCAAAAAAATCACATTTTGTCTGACAAAATAATCTATAAGTGTCTGTTAACCAAATGCTAAGTGACAGACTTTTCCAAAAAAAGATCTCAATGGAGGACTCGTAAATTAGAAGAATGTTTCGGCTACTATTTCACAAAAATTTATCTAAGCTGACTACATGATCCTGTGAGTCCAAGAAGAAAACATAGCTGAAGTTAACGCCTAACACATAGCAAATCCATTTAACATACGAAGGACAACAAGGATTGCTCTCTTCAACAACCTTTTGGCGAAGATAAGTAACCGTCACGCAGAAGAAACAAGATGAATTAATTGTATGTATGTAGAATTGAGATTTTTTTCATTTTATAAACTTTTTAAAGCATAGGCAATTGTTACCTTGTATGCTTTTTGTAACAAGTTCATCACAATAAATATTGTAAACTAATTCTTTTATATTTGCTCCATCTGAGTTCCCCGGTGTATATTTTAAGATACAAACAATCCTACACCTGAGTGACCAAGTCAACGCTGTTAAGCAGTATTCTATGGTTATACAAATGGCGCCCAACGTGAGCGGCACCAATTACAATAACACTGTGTATACAAGGATTATACGAAAAGTAAAGGACGAAATGAACAACACCAAATTTATTTTAAAATTGTATTTTCTTCTATACTCACCGGCACGAAAAACGGGCACCCCAAAAATGGGTCATTTTTGATGTCTCGTATCTCCTAAACCTGTTGTCCGATCTAAGTATTTTTTTTAATATGTTATAGCCTCATTCTTTAGCAATATCGCTGTAATAATATTGTTGCTAGACAGGTAAATTTTCATTGTATACCGGGTGTACCAATCAAACTGGGTGTTTTTCTTAATTTTCACAACACCCTGTGGAATATTCTAGCCTTTATAAAATATTGAAATTCAAACCCAACTATAGCCTCAGGTTTTCTTAACATTCTGTTTTTTGATTCATTCGCTTATGTTGGATAATAAAAAAGTTAGGGACTTCAAAAACTAGGCATGGCAAACTTTAAGAGCTAATTCTTCATGAAAAAATAATGACAGTTTGCTTTATAAACATATGTCCGCAAATGCTTCTTATCCGAGATACGGGATGTTGAACTTTGATGTGAAAATTGAGACAAGAAACCCAGTTTGATTGGTACACCCGGTATACAATGAAAAACTACCTGCCTAGCAACAATATTATTACAGCGATATTGTTAAGAGGAAACAGTAGCGATCAATAGGTAGCAAAAACGCGTTCCAAGATTGCGGCTGTGTTTTTGAATATTTTTTCGAGATATTTGGCACACGTATTCGTAATATAATAAAGAATGGCGGTACAGAGCCCAATTTGAAAAATATATTAATATGTGGAAATTACTTTGTAATTAAATAAAATATTAAAAAAACGAGCTTGTACCGCCATTAAGAAGAACAAAAAAATACACTTTCTTTAAATAAACTTTTTTATCCGATGCCTAGATTTTGTGTCATTTTGGAACTACTAAAATTTTTTATTTCATTAGTAGTTCCAAAATGACACAAAATCTAGGCATCGGATAAAAAAGTTTATTTAAAGAAAGTGTATTTTTTTGTTCTTCTTAATGGCGGTACAGGGTCGTTTTTTTAATATTGTATTTAATTACAGAGTAATTTCCACATATTAATATATTTTTCAAATTGGGCTCTGTACCGTCATTCTTTATTATATTACGAATACGTGTGCCAAATATCTCGAAAAAATATTCAAAATTACAGCCACAATCTTGGAACGCGTTTTCGCTACCTGTTGATCGCTACTGTTTCACCTTAAAGAAAGGGCTATAAGATATTAAATAAATTACTTAAATCGGACAACAGGTTTAGGAGATACGAGACATCAAAAATGACCCATTTTTTTGAGTGCCCGTTTTTCGTGCCGGTCAGTGTATATTAAGAATTTCTCAATACATCCTCTAAAGGTGTATTTAATCGTTATCGTTTTATATACAATGTACATATTGTTCTTATTCAAGATGTTGATTTTGAATATAAAACAAAAATGCCATACATCAAATTGTCAAAAAGACTTACCAGTTGGTGAATCAGTCTGTGGAATCTCAACGCTGACACCGGTAGTCTGCAAAATCTCCTGAATCGTAGATCCTCTTGGTCCAATCACGTATCTGTGTTGGCTCTTGGGCACCTCCACCGCAACGGTCTTCAATTTCTTCTCGATCGATTTGTACAAATCCTCGATTTTGTTTTTAGCCGCCATGACACCTTCCTTCTCACCAGCAATGAAGATTTCATCTTTGTTGGCGGATGGTGGGGGTACGTTGATTTTGGCACCGGTTTCTGTCATCATGTTGTTGAGGTTTTGGTTGAAGGGACCAGTTATGAAGGGATGGAAATGTCTGGGGATGTTCAAGCGTTCTGAGGCCTTTTTGGATTGTTGATCGGAGGTCACGCGAATTTCGTGTTCGGCCTTTTCAATGCCTTCTTTGGTACCTGTAATTAAACAAATATAGTAAAAATAAACTGCCAATAATTGCTGTGTATTCATCAATACAAGTCACCGACTTACCTGTTATCGTAAGGATGTCTGATGGATCGTTCATGGCAGGTACTGAAATTTTTGTAGCTGTAGTCTTTTCTAATTCTTTCAATCTGTCACCTTTCTTGCCCAAAATCCATCTGTGGTGTTCTTTTGGGATTGATATTTGTCTATTTGCCTGCAAATAAGTACAATTTGTATTGTAAGAGGAGAATTTAGCATAAATAATGAAGAGAGGGACAGCGAAGACAATCAACCAGCTTCTATTAATTTTCTTGGTGGTACTAGTTTCTCGTGGGACACAAATGGACCAGGAACAAACAAAGCAAATGACTTTTCTTAATAGCTGTGAAGAAGAGATGTAGATAGACAGATTGGTCTAGGTTGGGCAGCTTATGGCAGATTGAAAGACAAATTCAGCAGTGAAATTCCTTTAAGCCTTAAACGGAAAGTATACAATCAATGTGTTCTTCGAGTCATTATGTACGGAGCTGAAACACTAACATTAACCAAAGCAAGGGTGTCAAAGCTTAGAATAACACAGCGGAAAATGAAAAGATCCATACTAGGAATAAGACTTGCGGATCAAGTGAGAAATTTAGAAATAAGGCAAAGAACGGGTGTGCAACATATCATAGAAAGAATTAGCAGATGAAAATGGAGTTTTGCCGGACACACAGGGTGAGTCACCACTAACGCGACGGAAGATAACAGCGAAATGGTAAAAGATTTGAAAAAAATTTTAATTAGTTGTTTGTAAGTTGATAAAATCTACATTTTAAAATTATTTTGAAATATACAGGGTGTCAAAATAAATGGCGGCGTATCAAAGTTATGTTTTTTCTTATGGAACACCCTGTATTTTATTGCATTTTTTAATTGTCCGCAAGAAATAAGGTATAGTCTCATAAGGCTTCCCTATACCTATGTACAGAGTGTTCTTAGTTATGTTGACATTTCTTAAAATGTAAAGTTTTAAAAGAAGACTTATTCTCACGTTATTTAAGAAATAATAAAAAAAAATACTTTTACATCTAAATAGTTGGATATTGGTTGAATGTATTCCATGATTGATGATTATACATTTATTTACAGGGTGTTCAACATTTACAGTTTCATTATTGGATTATTCAATGTGTCTCAAGATGCTTATTTTAAATGGAACACACGTATATTAATTATTAATTATATTAAACGAAGTCACCTCTTTCGAATGGTATATGGATGTCCTATACCTAGGTCTAATAGTTTTTGCGTAATTTACAATTATTTAAATTCTTAATCTGTAAATCGATTTTAAAACAAAAGATGTATCTCATTGTATGACATCGTCATTTTATTACAGTACGGTCTGGTAATTATCAAAAATATAAACATCCATGTATGATATTCAAATTTAATTATTCCTAAAAATGAATAACCACGTTATCTACGAAAGAGTAGACATGGTACTTTGCATTGGGGAGTGTTTGCAAAGTTGTATCTTACTTTCTAAAGTTTACGCTCAAAAGTAGGTATCCTGATAGAAGACACCCAAAAAAGGACGTTTTTTAGAAATTTCGGAAAGTTAAATAAAAATAAACCAGTTATTTGTGATCACGTCAAGGAACTTGATGTCCTGCTTTCTGTTACGGAAAACCCAAATTACTAGTAAAGAAAAAATTTCGGGTAAATCAGTCAAACGACTGTTAGAATACTTAAGAGAAACCACTATTATCCCTATAAAACTACACCAATATTAGACCGAACAGGATTATGATAAATATTTAACTTATCGTTTATGGACTTAAGACTTTGGAGCAGATCCTGATTTTTTTTAAATGTATTGTATACAGACCAATCTACCTACTTTTCATAATAATGGTCTAGTAAATAGATATAATTTTCATTTCATTATGATACAGTAAACAAACATTTATTTCGTACAGTTTAAAAATCGAGAGTGCATAAATATTATTATTAAAATCAATTTACAGTTTAAGAAAATTGTAAATTACGCAAAAACTATAACTCCTAGTTGTGGAACATCCCTATACCATTCGAAAGAGGAACCTGTGTTTAGTATAATAATTTATTAACATACATGGTGTTGTAATTAAAATAAGCATCATATGACACATTAAATAATCCAATAATGAAACTGTAAATTTTGAGCACCCTGTAAATAAATGTGTAATAATCAATCATGGAATACATTAATTATAAAATAATTACCAGACCATACTGTCATAAAATGACATGTCATACAATGCCATTAATTAACTACATCTTTTGTTTTAAAATCGATTTACAGATTAAGAATTTTAATAATTATTGTAAATTACGCAAAAACTATGACACCTAGGTATAGGACATCCATATACCATTCGAAAGAGGTAGATTTGTTTAGTATAATTATTTATTAATATACATGGTGTTCCATTTAAAATAAGAATCATATGACACATTGAATAATCCAATAATAAAGCTGTAAATTTTGAACACCCTGTAAATAAATGTGTAACAATTAATCATGAAATACATTCAACCAATATCCAAATATTTAGATGTAAAAGTATTTTCTTTATAATTTTTTAAATAACTTGAGAATAAGCTTTCTTTTAAACTTTACATTTTAAGAAAAGTCACCATAACTCAGAACACTCTGTACATTGTACATAGGTATAGGGATGCCTTATGAAACTATACCTTATTTTTTGCGGACAATTAAAAATGCAATAAAATATAGGGTGTTCCATAAGAAAAAATATAACTTTGATAAGCCGCCATTTATTGGGACACCCTGTATATTTCAAAATAATTTTAAAATGTAGATTTTATCAACTTACAAACCACTAATTAAAAATTTTTTTCAAATCTTTTACCATTTCGCTTTAATCTTCCGTCGCGTTAGTGGTGAGTCACCCTGTATAGCGAGACTGCAGGCTGACCGGTGGACAAAAAGATTGTTAGAATGGAGACCTCGCATGGACAAGAGAAGCAGAGACAGACCACCAACACGATGCACAGACGACATAAAAAGAATAGATGGTAGATGGATGCAATTAGCACAAGATCGAATTTCCTGGAGACGTGCTGAGGAGGCTTATGTCCTGCAGTGGACAAGAGAAGAAGCTGGATGATGATGATGTGAAGGTGTGTACAAGTATTATTAAGAATTGTTCTTACCTGCGTTTGGAAATGTGTCAAAATCTTTCGTCTTGCTTCAAGTACTTCATTTTGTTTGCCAGTCACAAGGAATGTCAGTGACTGATCTTTAGCGTGAGATATTTCAATGTGGGCTCCTGTTTCCTTCATTATGTTACCGCAGATATGATTTGATTCGCCTTCGCCGAATTTTTGAACATCGAGTTTGCGTTCTTCGTATGGAACTCTGAAAAAAGGGAGAATAGATTGGTATTTTTATTTAAATGTGTAATAAATATAAAGTTAATCGGCAGAACGATATTGGTATGACTTTAACACTTTTTAATACATATAACACTAAGTTATTAATGAATTTTAGCACTTAGTTTATTTAGTGTTTATTTTAATTATTTAAAACTATCTATACTAAACTATCTATACTAAAATATAGATTCTCTATTTCCCAACTAACAATACATAATCGATTTATAACTCAGATTGGTTAAAAAATAATAAATTAATCCCTTATATAAAACAAAATAAGTTCTCAATCCAGTAGCACAGAAAACGACAACATATATCGTTCTCATACCTCTAGATTGACAACAGTTGAAAGTTCTCTGGTTACTACCCCCGTGACTTTCAAAAATTATAAGCCATACGGGTGCCGAGACGAACATTAAGAGAGAAAATTTTAAATAATTCACGTCCCATCTGCTCAGCGTGGTAAACTTCCAACGAGAAAGCTTCCTAAGTACTCCACAAAAAGAGTAAATGAAATAAAAATGAATTACACTTTTTATTCCCTTATATATTTTATTTCCTGTTTGCTGGACTTGTCTTGAATTTACTAGAATTTAACAGCAGGGACCCTTTCGTCAGGCATGTACCTGCTCTCGTGTCTTCGAGAAAGGTCTGGTCGGTCTAGCGTTAAGTATGGGGAAAGTAACGTAACAATATTTCTTAGTAAAGAAAAATAATTCTGATCTAGTATACCGCAGAAGTGATATATTCCGACTACTGAGCTATTCCTGGTCAAATCAACACACTTTGAATTAATTTTTTGTGCTGACCTATTTAGATTTTGTTAAAATTTAGAGTATTCATAGTGGATGAGTAGGTGAAGAAAAATGCAAAATTTTAAATTATTATCTTAAGCCGTTTTCGAAATATGGTTATCTAAAGTTTTCCAAAAAGGTCCAAAACACCGCGACAATACTTTATTGGAATGGTTGTAGAAGCTGACCTGATTGAGCTAGAATGCTGGGAGAGGTGTCATTTTGCAGCATTTTTAAAGCTCTTTATAGTGATATATACAACATACCGCTACGATAACAAGTTTTCTCAAACAAAACAAATATATTTTGATTAAGTTTTTTTCCAAAAAGTACATAATTTAAAATTTTCATAATATTCCTACAAATACACAGTACTGTTGTTAATAACATATAAAAATTTTATCATGGGATGGTGATGGGTTCAACATAAAAAAAATAAATTTCACACATACAGTATGGTGCAAATGAAAGGAATAAATGTAATGAAAGTTGGGAACTTTAAGGAAAAATCCCGAAACAGGTCGATTTTTATTTTTAAATTGTAATTTTTTGGCATATGTATCATACTAGTGACTTATCCATCTGGGCGTGATGACATAATCGATGATTTTTTAAATGAGACTATAGGTCGTTTGTTAGCTCATTTGAAAGGTTATTCAATTCTCTATTCAGTAATATAAACAATAATATAATTATTTATACAGGGTGGCAAAAACTTTTTTTAATTAAATTAATTGACAAAAAAGAAAAAAGTATGTAATTTATTTAATTTAAAATATATTTTACTGTTGCCAGAAACAGATAAATTACATACATTCTTCTTTTTGTCAATTAATTTAATTAAAAAAAACTTTTTTTGCCACACTGTATAAACAATTGTTATTGTTTATATTACTGAACAGAGAATTAAATAACCTTTCAAATGAGCTAACACACGACCTATAGTCTCATTTAAAAAATCATCGATTACGTCATCACGCCCAGATGGATGACGTCACTAGTATGATACATATGCCAAAAATATACAATTTAAAAATAAAAATCGACTGGTTTCGGAATTTTGCCTTAGAGTTTCCAACTTGCGACATTACGAATTTATTCCTTTCATTTGCACCATACTGTATGTGTGAAATTGTTTTTTATGTTGAACCCATCACCATCCCTTGATAAAATTTTTATGTTATTAACAACAGTACTATGTATTTGTAGGAATAGTATGAAAATTTTAAATTATGTACTTTTTGCGAAAAAAGTACATACTTTTTCTTACTTAAATATATTTTTTTTGTTTGAGAAAAACTTGTTTATCGTAGCATCATGCTGTAAAGAGCTTTAAAAATGCTGCAAAACACACCTCTCCCAGCATTCCAGCTCAATTAGGTCAGCTTTACAACCATTCCAATAAAGTATGATCGGGGTGTTTTGGACCTTTTTCGGAAACAGCTCGAGATAAAAATTTAAAATTTTGTATTTTTGTTTCTTTTATTACACACTGTGAGTACTCAAAATTATAACCAAATCTGAAGAGGGGACGGAAATTAGGTGTGTTGAGTTGATATGGAATGACCCTACTATCTAATAATTGGATCTATTGGACCTAAATATTTTCTAGCTGATTCTCTTCTGGTGGTAAACTGTTATGTTTCACCAGTATATCCAACGACCACGATACAAGCAAGTTGGTCTAGCGTCATCTTTAAAGTCAAAACCTAACTCCTGGTCGTCCTGAGGTTTTATGTACTTCGCTTTCATCTGAGTTTGGTATCTTTCATAACGTAACAGTAAGCTGTGGCATAGGTGTTTCTGTATTATGAGAAAGTATCTGAGGAGAGATATGAAATGATATGAGAGATATCATTCGGTTATGAAATGCTTTGATTTTGAGTTGAATCCTTTGAGATCACACGATCAAAAGTAGCAGTACCCCACAGTCCTTTTTTTACCCTTTCTTTGCAAAAAATACACTTTCTTCACAAATACTGGCAAATTAAGTTGTTGCTTTTACACTGTATATTTGTCACAGATAAAATAGTCAGGTGTATTTCTTAGTTTTGCAAGCTCATGCTAAAAAATTATTAAAAAGTCCGAAGCTTTATTTCCGAAGAAATAAAGACTTCTACTGGGACCATACTCTGGTAAATCCTGTATTCGTGCTTTCTAATACTTGCAAAGCAAACGAATGATGGATTAAAGAAGCCTAAAGGAAATTTAAAATTGCATTTCACTACCTGTCTATTCATCTAGGTAAAAATTCCAACGAATCTTGGTTCCCTGTACTCAGTTAGGGGTAACCTAATATAAAATGAAAATGAGAGACATCTTATATTTCATTTCGTTTAAAGGGGACCATCATCCTCTTATGTACATTTCACCCTCATTAGGGATCATAGAGTCTGCTCTGAACGAAAAGAGAAATAATTTGTCTACCTATGCCGAATTAAACCAAATAATTCGCTGGAATTTTTACCTAGATGAATACAGGTAGTGGAATGCAATTTTATTTCCCCTAGTCTTCTTTAGTTCATCGTTCGTTTACTTTGCAAGAATTAGAAAGCACGAATACAAGAGTTACCAGAATCTGGTCCCAGTAGAAATGTTTATTTCTTCGGAAATAAAGCTTTGAACTTTTTAAGTAGACGTCGCTACAGCGCAGCATCCATATTGAATTTGCAATAGTAAGACAGTGTACTGAGTATTTATATGTGATGCAATTTGCAATTGTAAGACACTGCAGTGAGTATTTATAATAATATAACACCTCAAAAAAACCACACTGTCAGTTTATTTCCCAAAGTTTTGGAGGTGACAAGTCTATTGAAGAAAATTTGCCACTAACGAGCTTTGGATACTGAATTTATAATTTCAAAAACAAAATATATATCTGATTATATAGTATTTTTACTACAAAAACGTTATTACGTAGGTCAAAATTTTTGACGTAAGAGAACTGTCAAAACATTAGAATGTGACTTTTCATTATTGCTATGTTTATTATAAACACGGCAATAATGAAAAGTCACATTCTAATGTTTTGACAGTTCTCTTACGTCAAAAATTTTGACCTACGTAATAACGTTTTTGTAGTAAAAATACTATACTAGAATTTTGTCTGTGCTACGTATAATATTATCGTTAATAGAGAAATGTCATTGCTATCTTCTTCCTCCCCATCTCTCCAACCATAATCGTCATTGTCATCATAACTAAGCCCGTCAATATCTGATAAGCCCGTCTCAATTAGCTCTATTAGTTGTTTTTCATTTAACGGCTTTCTTTTACTCATTTTTATATGTATTTTAATACTGCAAAATAAAAGAAGTATATACAATTGTAAATAAATGGTGGTGTGGTTTTGTACCATACCTGTCGACCTCCGTTTATTCACACTGTACAGTATACTGTACACTAATGTTTACTCAAATATAGAAAAAACAAACAAACTTAACGGAAATTGGACTGTAAATTTAGGAAATACAAGTGTTTCTTAACATCAGCAAAAATATATCTGATATTTAAAACCAATCTGTAAATTATTAAACACCACCTTACATCGAGACACTGAAGTAACCATCACAACAGGGCAGATTGCAATTGCGCGCAGCGGTCAGGGTTCTCAACAGGGTGTCTAAGCCAATGGTGCAACTGCGCGCACGTCTTTAAAAAGGTATGCTGTGATTGCGCGCAAAGTCGTAAATTATAGTAAACGGAAGTTGTATTTACTTCTTATTCGTTTTGAAGGGAAATTTTGCTAATTTTAAAAAATTAAGATAATAACAAGTGAATACTACATTGAAATAGTTGTGATAAAAAAAAACTAAATAGTGTTTCTTTTATTTATAATTAATATTTATTGTATTAAATAATGTACATATATAGACATTTAATTTGAACATGCCTTATAACATATAGTTTTAACAAATTCTATTCTGGATATTTCTTTATTTTTAAATTTCTCTATCAAATTTGTTACATATTTTAATGTTCTTTCATAATTAATATTTTTAATATTTTTTTGTAAATGTAAGCTATTTAATTGCACATAATTAATTAAAAAATTAATGCATTATATATATTATATATTATACAGTACAATTTTCAAAGGAGGAAGACCTAACCCTTCGGTCCAAACCTAACTTTCGGGTATTAGAGCTGCTGATATATACCGCTGCGCGCAATCACAATATACCGTTTTGTTTACCTGCCTTAATCCTTCCGTTGCGCGCAATCACAGCAACCCTCTAAGGGCCAATTTCTCATATCGAGTTCAACTCCAGTTTAACCTGAACTTCTAGTAAACGTCAGTTTAAAGTCAAAATCGTCTTTCTCAATTCCCGTTCAACCAGTGGCGGCCCGTGAGGTAGTGCCATAGAGCCATGGCACTACCTTACTAACTATGCAGAAGCATATTTTTATTTTTAAAATCTTTTCATGCCTGTTAACTGTTTGTGTGTATTTCTTTTTATCTTCATAAATTATATAAAATCTGGCAACTGTGCGCGTAGTACAATCGCTGCCACTTACAGCGGAGATTATTCGGCTGGAGAATCTCGAGCCAAAATTGGTACTACCACGGCTGAAAAGAGAAAGATTTTACGAGCATCCCATATAAGTGACAGAGAAAGAGCTATATTGGACTATTTAGTATACCTTAAATGGGAATCTCGTGCCTGGCACAAGATTTTGAGTTTCTTTAAGTGCTGGCTTGTCGCTTTTTTTATGTCTATTTTCTGTTAAAGTTTTTGTATTTACTTATAATATTAAAATTATTATTAAACTTTTAGTGCATCATGATCGTGGGTGTAGTATAAATAATATTTTGATTATTAGTTTAATTTATTAATTGACAAGGAGTCATATTAGTATCTTAAAAAACTCTTTTGGTGGGTTTTCTTTACAAATTTTATAAGGTTTTGTGGAGCTTTCGAGTTAGCTTAAAGAGGTCACGACGAAAAAAAATTCACAAAATAGAGGCATATTTAAGGAACTGGTCAATTTTAGCGCCGAATTAGACAACGACTTGAAGGTTCATAATATTTAAAGTTCCAGACTTTCAAAGGTCTACTGTCTCCTAACATGTAGTTGCTTCTAATTTATTTATGTCGGAGAAGTTTTCTGGTTAGAAGCGTCGGTTCCCCGAATCATTTTTTTAATGAAACATGGAGACAATTATAATTTTTAAACAAAACTCGGTTTAAAACTGAATTAGAAGTACTGTATTAGTGCGACGAATTAAGTACTACCTTTGGGGCTATTCCGCTATGAGTTTTATTAAATGAGGAAGGTTTAAGAAGCACATTGGAAGAAACTATTTAACTTTTAAGTATTTTAATTACCATTCCTATATCAATATCTGAAGCAGAACGCTGTTTTTCGATGTTAAAACGAATTAAAACATTAGTTAAAAATACAATGAAAGAAGAACGACTTAGGTATCTGCAGAAAAGCATTTTGTAAATGGTATTGATAATTTTAATAATAAAGTCATTGAAAACTTTGCAACCAAAAAAACAAGAAGAATGTATCGTAAACTTTAAAAGTGGTATTAACACAACTTTGTGCATGTGTGTAAATAATGAAATAGTACTATTTTTATAATTTTGTAAATAGAGACTAAATCGTAATATGTACAAGCTAAGTAATATTAGCAGTAAATAATGGTTGTAAGTTAAGAGTTTTTCCTGTTAATGAATTTACTGAACTGTTTTGATAAATTTTGAACAATTTCTTGGCACCTCAGATAAATACTTATACATAAGATACATAAGGTAAAAGTATCAGCGCCTATTTTTTTTTAATTTTTGTTTTATAACTTTTTTGACAATATCGTGAACCCGTCACTAAAAATTTTGGCGGCTGTCCGAATTCTGGCACTACCTTCTTAAAGTGGTACGAGCCGCCACTGCGTTCAACCGATGGCAGTTTAAACTTGAACGATGCTTGAAAGGTGGAATTCGGCCGTTCAAAGATTTCAGAACTCAGTTCAGATGATATCATGGACTACGCATGCGTTGTATTAACACGAAAGGCTGTCATAATATAAATATATCCTATTTTATTATATTAAGCCTAACGATAAACGATAACATTATTTGTGTTTTTGTAATATTTATTTATAATTAGTAAAATGACTATTTGACTATAAATACTTAAATTTAACTTTATTCAAAAACAGCATAAAAAAGGTAGTTCAAAATGGCGACAGTTTTTTACCTTTTGCCATCTATTAGCATTTCTCGAAAGCTGTAGAACGAGCACTGACATGAACGCGCAATGAGAAATGCATTCCAAACAGAACCGGAGATCACCCGTGAACCCGGTTCAACTGAACCATAGATTAACGCAGGTATGAGAAATCGACCCTTAAAGGTAAATTTCAGTACCCCAGGAGGTATTTGACCGCTACGCGCAATCACAACCCACCCTCACAACAACCTACTTCTTTGAATTTAATTTTTTTTACTTACAACTAAATCAACGCTAGATGGAAGCAACCGTTTAAAATTAAAATTAATATGTATACACTACCATTTACATTGTGAATAAAGCGGATAGAAACATCTGGTCACGTTATTTTGATACCAGTAAAGTGATGTACAATATACTGTACACCATGAGCGAAAGGGTTAACATTACAGTAATATGTGTTGATGAACAACATTCCGAAATAACGTGAGAGAGCTCACCTGAATACTTGGGTAATTGTTGTCGATCCAACTCTCATCTTGTTGTTGGTCCATTGTCCTATGCTGGAGTTCGTTTGCTGTTGTGGGGTCGATTCCGGTAGAGCTGGAAAAAGATCGTCGTAGCTTCTTACAGAGGGCTCGTAGGCCGCTCCGCCTTCCATCACTGGTTGCTGCATTTTATTGGGATTGTCCTGATTCGTGCCAAGTCGTTACAGCAACACTGCAAAAAATAACACATTTAATTTATCATCTATATCTCGCTCTGAACGAATCGTTTGAATTTACTCGGCTAGCTTAATTGTAGCAATCTGTGTTAAACAGATTCAATAATGATGATGAACTACTGAGATTATAAAAAGTATCAAGAAGAGAAATCTGAAGTATTTCGGACATGTAATGAGAGATCCCAAATATAGGTTACTACAAAATATTATGCAAGGGAAAACAGCAGGCAAACGCAGTCCAGGACGAAGAAGTTCATGGTTGAAGAACTTACGAGATTGGTATGGTATTGATACAAGCATACTATTTAGAGTGGCAGTGAATAAAATTAAGATGGCTATGATGGTAACCAACATTCTGAAAAAACATGGTACAAGAAGAAGAAGAACAACGAATATGTCCATGGAATTATTTTTCACATATTCTATCTTGACAATAAGAGATCTAAAAGATACCAAACAATTTTTTTAATGTCTTTAGATTGTTTGATCCGCAATACTAATATTTGAAACGTTTCGCTGTAGAAGTCATTCACTACGTTGATAAGTTTTACGTAAAATATCAATGTTTAATAAAATCATCATTCTCTTTGCCTTATCCCTATGCGGGGTCGGCTTCCCTAATTGCATTTCTCCACACAATTCTATCTTGGGTCATATCAATGTTCCCCTTTACCAACATGTCTTGCCTTATCGTCTCCCCCCAGGTCTTCTTTGGTCTTCCTCTCCTACTCCTTCTAGAAATCTGCACTTCAGCTATTCTTCGTATTGGGTGATTAACGTCTCGACGTTGAACATGACCAAACCATCTTAACCTATGCTCTCTCATTTTGGCATCAATTGGTGTCACACCTAGACTTCCCCTACTATACTCATTTCTAATTTATCCTTCTTTGTCACTCCACTCATCCATCTAAGCATTCTCATTTCCGCCGCATGCATTCGTTGTTCCTTTTTCTTTTTCACTGCCCAACATTCAGTTCCGTACATTATAGCCGGTCTAATGGCTGTTTTATAGAATTTTCACTTCAGCTTCATTGGAATTTTTCTGTCACACAACACACCACTCGCTTCTTTCCACTTCATCCATCCAGCCCTAATTCTACTGTATGCATCTCCATCTATTTCTCCATTACTCTGTAATACCGATCCTAAGTACTTAAAACTATTGCTTTTCACAATCATTTCACCATCCAAAGATACCATTTTATTTGTAGTACTCCATGTTTAAATGAACATTCCACATACTCTGTTTTTGTTCTACTAAGTTTTAAACCTTTTTCCTCCAGAGCTTGTCTCCACTGTTCCAGTTTTTGTTCTTCTAAGTCTCTTTCACTATTTCCTATGAACACTACATTATCAGCATACATTAGGCACCATGGAATGCTACCCTGTAGTTTCGCTGTTATCTGGTCCAAAACTAATGACAATAAATAAGGACTAAGCACCGTGTCCGAGACACACCTGTCCTAACACTAGTAGTTACTATCTCATACATATCTCTCAGAATCTTTACATATTCGCCAGGGACTCCTTTCTTATTGAGTGCCCACCACAGAATCTCTCGAGGAACTCTATATGCTTTCTCAAGATCAATGAATACCATATGAGCGTTGGTCTCTTTATTCCTGTATTTTTCCATCAGTTGCCTTACAATGAAAATTGCACCTGTTGTTGATCTACCCTGCATAAAGCCAAATTGATTATCGGATATTTCGGTTTCTTCACGTATCCGTCTATCAATTACTCTTTCCCATATTTTCATGGTGTGGCTAAGAGTTTTATAGCCCTGTAGTTTGTACATTGTTGTATGTCTCCCTTGTTTTTGTAGACAGGTACTAATATACTGCTTCTCCATTCGTCTGGCATTTGTCCAACTTCCATAATTCTATTAAGTAGACCTGCTAGCCAACTTATTCCTGTGTCTCCCTGTTTAATAAAAGTGACTTCGAATAGCATAATAATTATTCATATAATATTGTTTATATTACCTGAACATTTGAAGAACATTTTAGGATATCAATATTTTAATATTATTCAAAGTATACAAAAATTAACGCTGGATAAAAACAGAAAACAGCTCATTAGATTATTTCTATAGTATAAATAATTTATATTATCTGAACATTCTGAAATAACCATTTATTAAAAACCTTAAATAATTAAATAATGCAACTCGTTATAGAATCAATATTTTGAAAAACAATGATTCATGTAAACAAGATTTCTGTATCTACGTACAAAGAAATTAGTCAATACTTGTAGGAACTGTGGCAACCCTGTAATTTAAGCCATAAACGAATCCTGCAAATACTGAGCAGGAATACAGCCCCCGGTCAAAAGTCGTACTCCACAAATAAATATACAGCCACTGTGCAGCTCCCTTACAAGATATCAGCATCAACAAATGTGCTTATTACCGTATTATTTGTAAAGTAGATTGTAAATGTGTAATTCTTAAAACAAAAAAAAATATTTTAACCATGCATTATCATAAAAACATGATAGGTCTGGATTCCGCGTATGAAAAAAAGTTGATTAATAGACATATTTTGACTCTCATTTGACATATTCTACATGTTCCACTCATTAAAACGCCCATTTGGTGATAAATAGCAGTCTGATTTTTGCATGAGAGTTTAATCTCTGTTCGGAGAGTTTAAGTCTGTTCTGTCGGGCAAAATACATGTGCCGTTTTCGTGGTCTGACCGTTCCAAATTTTTAACCTGTTCCACAATTAAAACTTCTCCTGTTCCAGTGTTCCCATATATCAAAGTTTGTCCGACTAGACACCCTTAAGCTATTAACAAATTTTCAGCCTGCTTTTTTCATACGCGGGATCCAGACCTACGATAATACTTAATAATTTTTAATTCCGTTTTTTCTATGACTACTCGGAATATTAGGCAACAATGTACGATCGTAATAGCATAAAATTAACATTAAATTGTCTGAAAAAATTTCTGATTCGGTTTTTTTTGTGGATTCCTATTCAAAAATGTTCCCTTTAAACAAATCTGGAGGGTGCCGGGCGGAATTTTTGGGCAGAAATTGTTTAAACATTTTTTTAAACAAATACAAAAGATCACCTTTTTTGACCCGAAATATATTTGTTTTAGGTTCTTTGGGTCATTATTCGAAAAAAGAAAGGTATCTTGTAATTTTTCTCAAAAATTGATAGTTTTCGAGTTATAGGCGATTTAAAATCTGAAAAATGCGAAAACACGCATTTTCAAGGCTTAAAAACCATATTTAAATTAGTATTTTTGAGGTTGCCGAGTACTTAAATTGTAGTTTAAACATTCATTTTTAAGATTATGAAGAGTTATCGGGTCTAACTTTAATTTAGAGCGCCGTTTTTTAACTGTTAATTATGCGTGTCCATCCGATTTTTTTGCCGGTGCAGCGCCCTCTATTTCAAAAATCTCCTGTTTCCCCTAAAAATATATTTTTTTAGATTCTGTGGGATATTCTAAATAAAATATGTTTTTTGTTATTTTTCGAAAAAGTTAATAGTTTTAAAGTTATAAGCGATTTAAAATTCGATATATGCGAAAATTCGCATTTTTATCAACTTTTTATCAAACTATCAACTTTTTAGAAAAATGGCAAGAAACCTATTTTATTTAGAATGTCCCAAAAGAATCTAAAAAATATATTTTTCGGAGAAAACTAGGAGATTTTTGGAAAAAGTGCGCGCCGCACCGGCAAAAAAATCGGATGGACACGCATAATTAACAATTAAATAACAACGGTGTAAATTGAAGTTAGACCCGATCAGCCTGCAGAATCTTGAAAATGAATGTTTAAACTACAAGTTAAGTACTTGGCAACCTCAAAAATACTAATTTAAATATAAGTTTTTAAGTCTTAAAAATGCGTATTTTCGCATATATTTCAGATTTTAAATCGCCTATAATTCGAAAACTAATAACTTTTGAGAAAAATCACAAGATACTTTTCTTGTTTAGAATGACCCAAAAAACCTAAAAAATATATTCCGGGTCAAAAAAGGTGATCTTTTGTATTTGTTTAAATAATTTTTGCCCAAAAATTCCGCCCGGCACCCTTCAGATTTGTTTAAAGGGAACATTTTTGAATAGGAATCCGCAAAGAAACCGAATCAGAAATTTTTTCAGACGGGAGAGGTCTCACCACATGGACTAGACACGCAATTAGAGCAAAATTGAAATCTACGTAAAAAATTATTATCATTTAATAATTGTACGGCATTGCACAGAGTTAGTTTTAACCATGTAAAAAAAACTCAAAAATGACAATGTCTGTTGATTTTCCAAAGTTTTGGAGGTGACGAGTCTATCGATAAGAAATCGCCACTAACGAGCTTTGGATATCATTTACTATAATTGTACAAATGAACAATAAAATAGCTTTGTAGATCTCACTAAAGCCTTTGACTGCGTTAGATTAAGACATGTTTTACAATTATTACAATTCCTCTTCAAGTTAGTAAGTTAGTAAGTAAATGGACAATCATTTTTTAATCTGATATAAAAGAGTCTTAAGGTACTAGTACACTTTAGAAGACCAAAAATAAGCATTTTTTAAAGATTTTTTTCCTCAGAAACTTTATTAAAAATGAACATAAAACTTTTTACATATTAATATCTAACTCTTAGGGAATACAAGAATGATATGTTTTTTAATTTATGCACGTACAATAATATTGTAGAGGGCGCCAAAGTCGAGGCCTCGAAAAAAAGTAGTTCCGATGGCGGACAGTTAATCTCAGGATTGGGATTTCTGAAACCAAAAAATCGTACTTCATTTGAAAAAGGAAGGTTTCTTACGTGACAATTTACCACCGTTAGTGAAAAATTCCGCAAAACAAAGATTATACGGAAGTTTAAAAAAATTTTGTGAAAAAATCGGCCGTTTTCTTTCAGTTTTTCATGGTTAAAAAATATGTATTTTTATTTTTTGGTCAAATTGTGGTAAATTGTCACGTAAGAAACCTTCCTTTTTCAAATTCAGTACGATTTTTTTGTTTCAGATATCCCAATCCTGAGATTAACTGTCTGCCATCATTTTTCGAAGCCTCAACTTTTGCGCCCTGTATAATATTAGTGTACGTGCATAAATGAAAAAGGGTATATTTTTTGTACTTTCTAATAGTTAAGGCTGTATGACACTATGCATTTTCTTGTATCATTTCTAATATCGTTTCTGATATGTCAAAAAAATGTATAGTGTCATACACAGATACAAGAAACGATATCAGAAACGATACAAGAATTTGTGTCAGGCACAGATTCTTGTACAATAACTGCGCCAATTTCTGCGCAAAGAGCAAAAACGTAAAACCTGCTGGTAAAACTTCTAAATGTCATAATGGCGGCTGAAAATGAGATCATATGATTTATGTCTTGATGAATTTATTTGTGTTTTGTAGGTATTATTTATAAATATTTTATTGATACTTAATATACCGTTTGGTATGGACTACTGTTCTACTAATAACCATATATTTAGAATAACTTTGGGTTTCATATTGCATAATTTTTTAATAGAGGAAAGTACAATAGTTCCAATTTGGATCAAACTGAAGATAATTATAATGCAAATATTTTAGCACAAATATCAAAACAAAATAAAAACACAAATAATCAACAGTCAACGTAAAAATTCTAGTTATTATAACATTAAAATATTTGTTTTTAAAAGTTTATAAATTTTATAAAATCCTTAAAATCAGCTGTAGGCGCAGTACTACCATACCAATGTAACGTGACAGGGCGACAAACAAAATTTCGACCAATCACGTGCCGAATTTCATACAGTTTTCGATACAAGAACTTGCATAGTGTCATACAGGGCACAAATGTACGTACAAGAAATGATACAAGAAAATGTATACAAGAAACGATATCAGAAACGATATTAGAAATGATACAAGAAAATGCATAGTGTCATACAGCCTTTAGAAATTAATATGTAAAAAGTTTTATGTTCATTTTTAATAAAGGTTCTGAGAAAAAAATTCTTGAAAAAAATGATTATTTTTGGTCTTCTAAAGTGTACTAGTACCTTAATAGGGGATGGATCAGGACTGTTTGAACACCATTTTAAAACAGGAATATTTAATTCCTTCAACTAAAAAACTTGCGTGCATAGAAATCGGCCCACTTAGAAATTTAACAGATTTTTGAAGTTATACTTCTTTACGCGCGATGAGGGTGAATTTTTATATGTTAAAACCAGGCGCATACGCATCACCCAGGCGCATACGCGCATTATAACTTTGTTCTGATTGGATGTTCAAATGACATGTCAAAAATTATCCAATATGGCAGCTGTAGGACAGCTGTGGTTTGGAGGAAAAGGTAAAGGTAAACAAATGTATAATATATTAGTTTTATTGTTGTGAGGACAGAAACAAAACAGTTTATAATATTGTAGTGACTTTTAAATAGTTTTTAAAAGCAACAGGTACGTAATAATTGTTAATGTATCATGGGTATAAACCTACCTGTTTGATCTGCCAAAATACATAGTATGTAATAATGTAATACTTTTATTTATGTAATTTGATTACCATCAATATTCACCTAATATATTGTTTTCTTACTATATGTTTTGTTGTATTTTTTTTTCAATTCTAAAGTCCACTTTACATCAACAATAATTGAATAAGAAATTGACAACAAGTTATTCAAGGTCAAATTTGGCTTATACAAAACACAATTCTACATCCAATTTTGCCGTGAATAAAAAGAAAATAAAGAAATTTGACAAAATAAAACATATCCAATTGTTCTATTTCATCAAATTCCTTCATTTTCTTTTACAAACCATACATTTTGTACTCGTCAAATTTGGCCTTGAATAACTTTGTCAATTTCTTGTTCAATTTATTGTTGATGTAAAGTGCACTTAAATCATTTCAATTCAAAATTAAAATAATTTGATCAGTTTTCAAAATATCACAAGTTTAATGACGTTCTACACCTTCGGCAAAGAATTAAGGATTTGCATGAAATTTTAGTATGTTATAGTTTACTTCAAAAAACTAAGACTTGATTTTTTAAAAAATGTTTTACCGTGCCGTTTAATTACTATTAAGGGTCAAAGTTAAGTTTTAACATGGGCTCTTATGGGAATTCTTAAAAAGTTAATAACTTTTGACCCAAATTTACGATTTTTAATTATTTGTGCTTAAATTAAAGGTATTTTTGTAAGGAATAACATATTAAAAAATGAGGATTGTTTACCGTACCATTATTAAATAAAAGTGAAATTACTGTTTCGAAATTTAACAAAGTTGGTAGTAGTGAGATCAGCTGCACTCATAATTATATCCGAAACGTACGTGTCAATCACATGACCTCGGTGGTCTAGTTGTTGAGCGTTCGGTCAGAGTTCGAAACGTCCCGGGTTCCAATCCTCTACGATTCATTTTTTTTTAGTTGTTTTAATAAAAATTTTTTGAAAGTGGTAGATAAGAAAGTTAGTTTAATATTTAAATAGAATACAATTACTTCGTTAAAATTATATAATAGAAGTATAACTTCTTACGTGCGTACAAAGTAGACACACATTCTTTTTTTAATATGTTATAGCCTGATTCTTTAACAATATCGCTGTAATAATATTGTTGCTAAACAGGTAAATTTTTATTGTATACCGGGTGTACGAATCAAACTAGCCATGTTCTCATTCAATACAGGGTGTTTCTAAATAAGTGCGACAAACTTTAAGGGTAATTCTGCATGAAAAAATAATGAGTTTGCTTTATAAAAGTATGTTTGCAAATGTTTCGTTTCCGAGATACGGGATGTTGAATTTTTTCTTACAAACTGACGATTTATTTACTGCTCTAAAACCAGTTAAGATATGCAAATGAAATTTGGTGGATTTTAAGACGTAGTTATTACACATTTTTTGACATACAATTCAGAATTTAATATTCACCATTAGCGCGCATACGAGTAATATGATCGATCATATTACCCGTATGCACGCTAATGGTGAATATAAAATTCTTAATTTTATGTCAAAAAATCGGCAATAGCTATCTCTTAAAACCTACCAAATTTCATTTTTTGCATATTTCAACTGGTTTTAGAGCAATAAATAAACCGTCAGTTTGTAAGAAAAAATTCAACATCCCGTATCTTGGAAACGAAACATTTGCAAACATACGTTTATAAAGCAAACTGTCATTATTTTTTTATGCAGAATTACCACTTAAAGTTTGTCCCACTTATTTAGAAACACCGTGTATTGATTAAGAACATATTTAGTTGTTAAAGTACCTGACTTTTTTATTATCCAACATAAACTAATGAATAAAAAACAGAATGTTAAGAAAACGTGAGGATATTGGGACCGTGCAAGTTCGGCAAAGCGACACCTATTTCTACGCTCTGCAACTTTATTCGCACTTTTAATTATATATAACAGCCCTACAGGCCTTAGAGGCCCTTGGCTACTTTTAATTATATTGGCGAATTATATTAGTCCTGATTACTGGATAACTGGTCAAGGCCATAGTCCAAAAAAATAATAAGAAGAAAAAATAAGATTCAGGTTATGTTATTAAAACGTAAACAATTGTATGTAGTAAATAAAATTAGTTATTAAAATGCAGTACTGCAAGCAAAATACAATTAATTAAATTTACCTTTACATATATAATAATCGCATATCATATCAATATTGTGGAGAAACATATAATTTTTCTTCTTTAATGACAGTAGATATGAAATGTACGTCAATTTGACAATTTCAATTGACAAATATGAATTATTTAAGAAAGTTGCAATATTTCTCAGCTATTCGCGCACGATCGTTTCTCAATTAACTTCCAAGTACTTGCACACCGCAAATAGTTGGGTTTTAATTTCAGTATTTTATAAATGCTAGAATATTCCACAGGGTGATGCGAACTTTGAGAAAAAAAAAAGTTTGATTCGTACACCCGGTATACAATAAAAATTTACCTGTATAGCAACAATATTATTAGAGCGATATTGTTAAAGAATCAGGCTATAACATATTAAAAAAATCACTTAAATCGGCCAACAGGTTTAGGAAATATGAGACATCAAAAATGACCAAATTTTTAAGTGGGCCCATTTCTATGCACGTAAGTTTATGTTACGGATTTCGCTGTATGGCAGGCTGTGCCATCAAAAGGAGATGTCTCAACTCTCAAAACAGTTTCTTTTGAAATGGGTCTACCAACAGCATGGGCCCATTTTATAGCCAATTCTCTCCGAGGAGAAAAAAATCCGGCGATCTTGTTTAATAAGTGTCGAAATCACACTCACCTTTTTCAAAAAAATTTTAAGTTCGGCCATAATTAACTTTTGTTTGAACATTTCCCATTTTGTTAAATTGTCAAATTATATTTCTCACAGTTCCTTGCAGAATACTTAATTTTTGAAAAATTGTATGTCCAGAAAGTCTCTTATGGGACGCAACAATAGAATTTCATAAATCATTGGATAAACACTTTCCACGAACCATTTTGATAACTAGCTAATAAATTTTGATAATTATAAATTAAATCACTCAATTAACGTCATAGATTATTTCTTCAGTGCACACTTGATAATAAAATTTCCAGAAAAAATTATACAAGATATTTTATTGGATAAATAAATATTTATGGCTGGTTGGGTGATGAGACAATTAATTTAAGTCACACATTACTTTTTCTTTTTGTTTATTTTATAATTATTGTAGTTAATGAAATAGACCAGGGCATTTAGAAAAAATAAATCGGTTTTTTAAATACGTCAGGGGAAAAGTTTACAATAGAAAAATGGGTGGAAACGCATAATTGCATTCTTCTTTTACTTCTATACCTTTTTTTTATTGCCAAGACTGTGTTGTCATTGTACAATGATATTTATTTATCTAATACCTTGCAGTAGGAACCATTGCCAATTGATACATTGAATTTTGTTGAATTGTTAAAAATCTGTTTTTATTCATGTCATATATATGTTACAGTTCAAGTTGATTCTCAGTTAGAGTTGACTAGTTGGAGTCAACTCCAACTGAAACGAGCAGTAAAAGTTGATTTTAAAAATTTAAATCAACTTTTACTAGTTGGAGTTGACTCTTCCTGGATCGATTCAGTAAATGTTGATTATACGAGAATCTCAAGTGTATTTTTGATGAGTGTGCATTTCTTTGTTTTGACCGTTTCAACTACTTATTAGTATAGTCTGTAACGTCGCCCCCGTTAGGTAAATTATTCTGATTCGATTTTTTGCACAAACTTACTCAAAGAAATACATCCGTATAACAATCCTTATAACAAATACACAGGGTGTCACGCGGTACCGCGGTCGAAAAATTGTTTAACCAATTTCAGTAAAGTCAGTCAGTAAAGTGACTCTTTATCGAACGAGTCTGATATTACGAGCAGAGGAATAGACGCGTTCAGTAAAGTGACTATTTATCGAACGAGTCTGATATTACGAGCAGAGGAACAGACGCGTTCGATAAAGAGTATTGAGGTGGTGCGTACAAAATTGTATCGTTAATCATAAAAAACATTAACACTTACTTACAACTTTGAGGAAATTTTTTTTAATTTTAGACGAAATAAAAAATTCGTATGACAGTAATGACAGATGACTTTTGCATGATGGCCGGTTTTGATGTTTAATCGTTAGTTATCAATATTGTATACCTACCTAATTACTAAATCTGTAAAGTTTTGATTTATTTTGTATGAATATAATTGCGAAACACTACAGAATTTTACTTTTTGACATAAATTTTATTAATAATAAGATAAATTTTGTACAATATTTTTAATAATTAAAGTAAATAAATTTTAATTTCACTCAAATAAATAATCGATTGCTGCCATTAACCACTTACATTCAATCTCGGTTAATTTGATTAATTATCGCGGTAGGTAAAGTAACATTCTTCTTTCAATGCAACAAAGTGTTACTTTACTGCCGAAAATGAGGGCAAATGAGTACAATAATGAATGATTTTGGTGAAGTTTGGCGATAAACAATAATTTTAAACAAATTCGCAAAAATACATAGTTTTTTCACTTCGTACAAATTTTTTTTAGATCCGTTGGGCCTTTTTTTCTCTAAAATTGACTGTTGTCGAATTATTAGCGACTTAAAATTTGAAAAACGCCAAAATAACCATTTTCAAGGTTTAATAACTCGGTTAAAGATAATTATTGTGAAAGTCGAGCGAGCGGCCGTGGAGTAACGGCATAATCGCTGGCCTCATACGCCAGTGGGTTCGAGCCCTGCTAAAGACAAACCATTTTCATTTTCAATAATGACACGAGCCGTCTCACCGTGCCTCGGAGAGCACGTTAAGCAGTCGGTCCCCCTGGGCTAGTGTACATCGACACTAGTTACTTGAAACAGGGTTAAAGATGTAATTGGCGCCGGAACTGTCCGAAAGGCAAAAATGCCATACGATATTATATATTATGAAAGTCAGAAACTAAAAAAATCAAAGATTAAAGCTACCTCTATAAAATCCTGAAGAACTTTTTGTCATTATTTCATTAATAAGATATTATTTTTAGTTATCAACAATGAGCGCTAAAAAAAATTGATCGAAGTGAAAAAATTATTTTTGTGAATTTGTCTAAAAAAATTGTTTAAAAAACAATTTATCGATCAAGGTACTGCCTGGCACCCAGTAGATTTGATATAAGGACCTCTTTTTGAGTAAGTTTGTGCAAAAAATTCGAATCGGACTAATTTACCTAACGGGGGCGACGATACAGCCTAGACTAATTTGAACATATTCAGTAACATTTCATTTCTAGAATCAGCTGTTTGTGTGAATCAGAATCAACTTTTACTAAATGGTATTGGGAAGAGTATACTTTTCCTAGTTGGAGTCTACTTTTACTAGTAAATGTTGAATATAAATCTTCATTTTATATTTATAATCAACTTTTACTGAAACCAGCCGTTAGAGTTGACTCTAACTAGTTGGAGTCAACTCCAACTGGATAATCAACTTGAACTGTAACATATATAGTCGATTCGCTAATCTGAGACACAACTGTCTACACTACAATCACAATAAAGATGCACTAGAAATAAACAAGCCAAAGGAGCACTCCCAAATCGTGATTTGGGAGTGCTCCTCGAACATTCAACGTGTCTTGGTTTGTTTATTTCTATATAGTGAATTTTTATTGTGATTGTAGTGTAAACAGTTGTGTCTCAGATTAGCGAATCGACTATACTTTTTTTATTGCACAGCCATTGTTAAGAGGATCGGTACGTATTTTCGGCTGCAATGCAATTCAAATGGGGATTCTTTTTTTTCGAATCCTGAGAAAACTAATAAGTATTTTTGAAAAATTTAAACGCAGAATGAAAGATCACGTTATTAGCGAGGGCCGAAAGTCCCTGAGAACTTCTATAATGTTTATTTTAATAAGTTACAGGGGTGAAAAACTAAGAGAAAATTTAGTGTGATTTTTAATTTCAAATATATCATTCAAAATAAACTTTTTATTTATTCTAAGGGACTTTCGGCCCTCGGTAATAATTTAGTCTTTCATTCTGCGTTTAAATTTTTCAAAAATATTTATTGGTTTTTTCAGGATTCGAAAAAAATAAACACAATGCCGTGGTAATATTTTCCAAATCTATCTTTGTCTTACAACGCACTCAGCCGAATATAATATTGTCAGCATATATTGTCAGTCAGACACTGACAATCAGTGACAATTTTAAATATTTGACATTGCATCGGGAATATGTTGAGTTATTGATTAAATATTATTGAAATATAGTGTATTTGATAAATAATTGATTTAAGACGTGAACTTAATAAAAAGTTATGTATTGTGTATTATTTGTGAAAGATCCAAGCAGAGAATACATCAGGATAATATATTCTGTGATCCAAGTATTTTGTTGTTAAAGATGTTCAAAATTGTAAGCGTTCCATAACAATACATTATTAAAAAATCACTTAAAATATTTTCCTCTTTTCTCGATTGAGTATTAGTCTTTGTTGTACAAATAAATTATTACAATCACTGAATACATAGTTAGTGAAAAAATTATCACATTTATTAACTGAATTAATAATTTCCAATTATAAAAATAACAGTTATCCAAGAACATTCAAAGCCCATCTCTTGAAATTAATAATGACATTTTCAAGTAGAATGACATTCTAGTAATGTTTACATATCCATACCAGTGTGAATTTTAATACGCGTAATTTGCCGTGTAAAGACAGAAAAAGTAGGGATACACGTAAAATATTTGCGAATTATGTACCCATAGCCTTAAGACATTGTATTATGCCTTAAGACGTTGTATACTGCAAGCGCCAGTTAACTTGGCGACAGCGAATACCAGCGTTGCCAGACGTCCCGCTTTTCGCGGGACGTCCCGATTTTTAACTCAAAATTAAATGTCCCGCGCGGGACAGGCTCAATCCCGCTTTTTGGGAATAATTCGACCCTGCGTGCAGCGTACTGAGAAAGCGCAGCGGTTGGCACAAACAAGTGTGGACCGGCCGCCTGTCCAGCGCATAATGAATATAAGCGCGGGCGAGAGAGAGGGTGCCTCTGTGCCTCACGCAATCGGTGCGTGCGACTGCTAACATCTTCTCTTTCTCTTCTGCTCTTTTCTTGTTCTTATTTGAATCGTAAGCGAGTAGCTGTGATTATTTACGAAAGAAAAACGAATACCATTTGTTTTCGAGCTTGAAATCAGTGAGGTAGTGAGTTGCGTTAGGTGCGAAATTTAGTGTAATTGCAATAAGAAAACAAAAGTTCCAGTTTTTTTACGAAAGATGAATGAAACTTATGAAACCGATAGTGATGTTTCGGATTGCTCGAAACCGGAAGACATTACACCCAAGAAGAAAATCAAACTAGGAAAACATCGCCTCACCAAATACAGTTCAAATTGGCAGAATGATCACAATTGGTTGCGTTCTGTGGCGTCGGGTGAGTATAAAGCTTACTGTACACTGTGTAAAAAAGAGTTTACTATTTCACATGGCGGATTAAACGACGTAGTGAAGCATTCCAAAACAAATAGTCACTTGAAGATCACTAGTTCTCGTGCTGCAAGAAACTTAACTAGCTATTTCCAGGCACCGGGTACTTCAACATCTGATCGTGATCGCGATGATATTATATACAAAACGTCAGCTGCAGAAATTACTTCTGTATATCACACCGTTAAACATTCGTTAAGCTACAATAGTCTGGATTGTTTTCAAAAGTTATTACCTCTCATGTACGCCGATTCTAAGATAGCTAAGAATGTTAAATGTGGTAGGACAAAGAGCGAAGCAATAGTTTGTGAAGTATTGGCAAAAGAAGCTTTGAAGGACGTAGTTCAAAATTTAAAAGAAGATTTATTTTTTTCGATTTCTACGGATGCCAGCAATAAAGGAAACCGGAAAATTTTTCCAATATGTGTGCGATATTTCAGTTTTGACAAAGGAATACAAAACAAATTAATAGATTTTGTGGAGAGTAATGACGAAACTGCCGACCAAATAACAAAGGTACTTTGTGAAACACTGGATAAACATAACTTAAAATTATCGCAAGTAACATCATATGGTGCAGACAATGCAAATGTAAACTTTGGTTCAAATCATTCTGTTTTCACTAATCTTCATTCCAAAAACGAAAAAATATTAAAAGCTAACTGTTCAGTTCACATCTTGCATAACATGAGCAAATTTGCATGTGATAGATTAGACATCGATGTAGAAGCTATCATCTTAAAAATATATGGCCATTTCTCACATTCAGCTAAACGTCGTGCGGAATTGATGGAGATATTTGAAACTACGGAAATGGAGTGGGTCGAGTTATTACGTCACGTAAATACAAGATTTTTGTCGCTCTGTCCTGCTGTTGAGAGAATAATCAAGGTTTGGCCTGCTTTGAAAAGCTACTTTGATAAAAAAGAATCATGTGCGAAAGCCATTGAAAAAATTTTTGGTTCTGAAGCAGAGGAAACAAAAACTCTAGCCTACTTGAATTTTGTTTATAATGTGATGAGTGCTTTTGGTACATTAATAAAAGAGTCTCAGGGAAATGACATTGCCATAACCGAAATGCATGAGTCATTATGCCTCTTCCGTTCAAGACTGATTCAAAGACAGAAGGATGGGTTTTTCGGCTACCAGACGAAACTTATTTTAAATAAATTAGTTGAATCTGAAGAGATCAAAGTCATCGAAGACTTTAAACTCTTTTACACAAATTGCCAAAAATATATAGAAAAACGTTATAATTTTTCAGATGAGAATATTTTTGCTAGACTTAAATTCCTAAATCTGGAAACTGAAATTAGTTTCGACATGATTGAAAATGCTATCGCTTTATTGAAATTGACAGACAATTTTTCGGTAGATCACCTATATGAAGAATTTAACTTGTTGAAATCATCTTTGGACGTATTAGTGGGAAATTCCAAAGACACCACTGCCACCACCGCACAGAAATGGCAACAGCTCTTTCAACAGTTTCCAAAAAAAGATACCAGGAATATGTTTAAACTCGTATCTTTTATATTAAGTACTCCAACGTCAAACTGCTTTCCGGAACGAGTTTTTTCGCAGATGAATTTGAAATGGTCAGATGCGAGAAATAAATGTTCCGTAAAGTTAATTAAAGCAGAATTACTCGTCCAGTTTAATCTACAGCTATCCTGTGAAGAGTTCTTTAAATTTACTAAAGAGAAAAGGGATATTTTGAAAGAAGTTAAATCCTCACAAAAATATGAATAAGTAATTCTTATAAATAATTAAAATATTCTCTTATTGTTCTTATTTTGTTATTCTTATATCTTTTATAACTTTTATTCTTATAAATATATAAAATTATTCTCTTATAATTTGTAACTCTAACTTCTATGACTTTTGTTTGAAACGCCACATTTTTCTAACGAATAAAACGTTTTTGATTCTGATATCTGATTTGTTTTTTATTTTTTTATTCAGAAGACGAATAAGACTCAATATTTTAATGATAAGGTAAATGTGATTTAAAATACCATATTTTTATTAAAATTTATTTTCTATTGATATTTTCACTAGGTGACTATCTTAATGTCTCGTAAACGTAGTTTGAACTAAAATAAAAAGATAAATATTCAAATATTTTTGATTATATACCTTTTTTCACTATGTCCCGCTTTCGACGAAACAATCCCGCTTTTTTCACTCAAAAAGTTCCTAAATCCCGACTTGGCAAAAAAAAAATCTGGCAACGCTGGCGAATACGCACAACGACACTGAGACTGATGATCATCCCATAAGCCACTGTGCAATGCGTCTCGCCAAGTTAACTGGTGCTTGCAGTAATTAACTATTTATATGGGAAATAAGCCACAATTAAATTGAAAAAAATAATTTTATTAACGTTTCGACGCCCAAATCGGGTGTCGTTGTCAAATTACAAAATACTACTAAATTAAACAAAAATGTTGTTGCTAAGTAAAATATTCTTCTAATAATTTATTTAATCTGACTTATTTATATTGGTAATTCAGACATATATTATACATTTTAAAGTAGAAAACTTTAAAATGATAATGCCAATATTTATGAGTTTCATTCCTGGGACGACTTTACTGAAAGATAGTTCATTCGATTATATGAAATCAACCCCAACTCAAGAATATCCGTCACAAAAAAATCATAGCATGTGATCTGTCTTTAAAAAGACAACCAAATGCAACGATGATTCCATAGTAAATCACGAGAGAAACCAGGAAAAACCCTCGTGATACTATCCCGTCATCGTTAGTATTTGGTCTTACATTTAATTTACTCTCACGAAAACTAATACCATTTGGTATTATTATAATATATTATATTATAATACCGTCATCGTTGCATTTGGTTGTCTTTTTAAAGACAGATCACATGCTATGATTTTTTTGTGACGGATATTTTTGAGTTGGGGTTGATTTCATATAATCGAATGAACTATCTCTCAGTAAAGTCATCCCAGGAACGAAACTCATAAATATTGGCAATATCATTTTAAAGTCTTCTACTTTAAAATGTATAATATATGTCTGAATTACCAATATAAATAAGTCAGATTAAATAAATTACACTAGTTTACAACCAATTGGCGACTGAAATGAAAAATGCTGTTTTTTGTTAATTTTTGCTCTCTGAATATGAATATGATGATAAAAAATTCCTAACACGTAAGATTTTTGAGTTATGATTTTTTCAAAAAAAAAATGAGTTACGATTTGAGTTATGAGTATTTTATTAAAAAAATTTTAAAACCGTCATTTGTAATATATCGGTGAGTGATGTTACCAAATTAACGTTTTTCCTAAAAATTGTGCATAATTTGACAACACTGGGATATCTAATGTCTACGAATAACACATTAACATTTAAATAAAGAATAAACCAAAGGTAATCCTTAATCAGTAAACCTACCCATTTAAACTTATTAGTTCTAAACCGTTTTAACGACTGTTACTTCTGCATGACAAAAATGTCTGGGTTTCCAAGAAAGGCAAGCATAAAATTGAATATCCAGATATTATCTCAGCAATAAAACCGGTTTTCCATGGAGAAGATTTACCAGTTTCAGGACCCCCGGCAAATTGGGAAGAAGATTTGGAAATGTATGGCGATAAAAGTAAACCCGATGATGTATCAGAAAAGAATGATTCTTATTTTCCCGAAAGCGACGAAAAAGCACCTTATTGCATCCAACACGCCGAATTACATGATTTAGTTCGAGACCTTCACTTGCCCAAAGGACATGCTTAACTCTAGGTTCTACATTACAATAATGGATTCTTTTTAAATGGAATTTACTAGCTAGTAAAACTTACAATATTTAGGAACCGTAACCAGGAGCTATCCTAGTTTTTTACTATGCAGGATAAAATGTGTGTTTGTATTAATCCACATAGTGTTATGGGAAAAATGGGATAGCCAGAAAATTGTGTACAAAAGACTTACTATGGTTTTTGCTTCTAGTTCTGAACTTATGTGTATACACGATGTGTATATAGCATAAAAGAATTTTTATAATAAACAGCAATATTTGATGCATTCTATAACTCAACATCTAACATTTCACCAGACAAGACAATGTATGCGTGGACCCATACGCAGAAATTCACGGCACCTTAAGAAGAAGATAATTCAAAATCTATACGTGGTGGAAAATTTTAGTGTTTGAATTCGCATTCAGGACGCTTTAAACTCCCTGGTACAGCCATTTTAACATCAGTCGCAATTTTTTTTTGTTTTTTTGTTGACTAGTGTTATTAGAAGAATGTTTTACTTTAGAACAACATTTTTGTTTAATTTAGTAGTATTTTGTAATTTGACAACGACACCCGATTTGGGCGTTGAAACGTTAATAAAATAATTTTTTTCAATTTAATTGTGGCTTATTTCCCATAAATAGTTAATCATAAAAATGCCACAAGGAAATAGCTTCAGAACAGCATTAAGACATTGTAAAGTGAGATTTATTTTCTAATAACGTGCAGTCCAAACCATTGACAATCGATACGAATTGAATTTTGTAGAATTTTCAGTATTTTGTTTTTATGTAAAGTGTAAGTGCATTTGAAGCAGTCTGAAGTGAATCATGTATTTTTATTCTTAGAACTATTGTATGCCTTATATATAGAGATTTTATACCGATTATTTGTATTATTATGAAGAAAATATAATTTATTAACTCGCCTCATCCACAGGTAAAGTAAAAGTGCTACGCCACTGAAAATACTTTTTTGCAATTTAATAACACATAGACGCAACATTCTCTTTTTAAAAAAATTCGATCATTTTTTGACCGAAACTTCAAAATTAATGTGTACATTAAGGGGTTAAGGGGGAGATTTTGGGGTTACTAAACATGAATACGTCATCATAACCGACCCCCGGAGCACCTGGTCTCCAGGATCATCAGATCAGACCGATCATATGACATCAGAACCGACTCTCGGAGCACGTAGTGCCCAGGGTAACTGCTGCGCACGACAAATTGATTCAGACAACTCGGGGTATAAAAAAAATAGCAAATACCCTTGCCCTTCAGTAATCTGTTTACATCAATTTAGTGCCTAAAGCGCTCTAAACTCCAGATGATGTGCCTTAGTAGTAACCTTAGGCACCAGGTGCTTCAGGGGTAGGTTCTGATGGCATATACAGGGTGTCCCGAAAAGATTGGTCATAAATTATACCACAGATTCTGGGGTCAAAAATAGGTTGATTGAACCTCACTTACCTATATACAATAGTGCACACAAAAAAAATTACAGCCCTTTGTAGTTACAAAATGAAAATCGATTTTTTTTCATATATCGAAAACTCCTAAAGGTTTTTTATTGAAAATGGACATAAGGAATTTTTATCGCAGCAACATCTCAAAAAAAATTATAGTGACATTTGTGCACCCCACAAAAATTTTATGGGGGTTTTGTTCCCTTAAACCCCCCCAAACTTTTATGTACGTTCCAATTAAATTATTATTCTGGCACCATTAGTTAAACACAATATTTTTAAAACTTTTTTACCTCTTAGTACTTTTTCGATAAGCCAGTGTTTATTGAGATATTTTGAATATTTGTCGAATCCACCACATATTTGTATATGGTTAAGTATGATTATAGGCACCTGTTAATAATCTGAAAATTTATTTATAACTTAAATTTTTTGGTATATTTTGAAAAAGAAGCCACATCTCGATAAAAGTTGACTTATCAAAAAAAGACTAAGAGGCAAAAAAGTTTTAAAAATACTGTGTTTAACTAATGGTACCACAACAATAGTTTAATTGGAACGTACATAAACATTTGGGGGGTTTAAAGGAACAAAACCCCCATAAAATTTTTATGTAAATATAGTAAAAAAGAAGCCGCATCTCGATAAAAACTAGCTTATCGAAAAAATATTAAGAGGCAAAAAAGTTTTAAAAACGTTTTGTCCAACTAATGGTACCACAATAATGAATTAATTGGAACGTACACAAAAGTTTGGGGGGGTTTAAGGGAACAAAATCCCCATAAATTTTTTATGGGGTGGACAAATTTCATTATAATTTTGTTTTAAGGTGGTCCTGCCATAAGAATGATACATGTCCGTTTTCAATAAAAAATCTCTGAGAGTTTTCGATATATTGAAAAAAATCGATTTTCATTTTGTAACTTCAAAGGGCTGTAACTTTTTTTATGAGCACATTTGTACTAAGGTAAGTTAGGTTCAACCGAACTATTTTTGACCCCAGAATGTGTGGTATGATTTATGACCATTCTTTTCGGGACACCCTGTATATTCATGTTCAGCAATCCCCAAAATCCTCGAGTAACAAAGGGTCTTCCTGGATGTAGCGAAAATTCCATGACAGGGCTACCCCAAATAGCACCATTACATATTTTGGATTGCATAACATTAAAATGCAATTTTAATTTGCATTCAATTGCAAAAAAATGCAATTTCACAAAGTTAATCGAAGAAAAAGCTGTATACATACCTTTAAAGAAATTTAAAGTATATCTTACTATGTATTCTCCTTTTCATGAACATTTTTCAGTGCGTCACAAATTATAGAAAAAAAGGTAAGTCCGTGATAATACACATTTATGACATTTATTCTAACGTGACATTTTAGTTAAATCTGACAGTTGTCAAATTTTATTTTCAATTTGGAATAAAACCAAATCAATTGTGTCTATTGCATTTATAAAATGGTATTTTCTTTCATTTGTATAGTCTTATAAATTGTACAGATTATATTGATAATATTATTATTTTATTTAATAAATAATTCTTTTTTGATTATGGCGCCATCTATCGACAACTAGAATAATCACCGAACTAGAATAATTACCGAAGTATTCCCAGACGTGCCTTTTTTTCTGTCACATACAATTTAATGCGTTAGAGAGAAATCGAAAAACTGTGACGCACTGAAAGATGATCATGAGAAAAAGAATATCATATAAAATTCAAATTCTTACCACTGTTTTTGACACTTAAAAAAAAATACATTTTTACGATTTTCCAGACAATCTTACAAAATTTATTGTGATTTGAAAATGGTTTACTTTAGAGAAAAGTTTACCTGAATATTTTTTGTTCAGAATGAGACAAAGAATAATAATAAGTTCTTTTCTATTCTTATTCCCAGCCAAAAAAAAACACTTTTTATAATTCCTTTGGAACAGAGGTCGGCAACGCGGCGCCCGCGGGCGCCACTGCGCCCTTCAATAAATATTATTGCGCCCTTAAACTATTGTTAATTTAGACAAGAAATTCAAAACGTATATTTTTATACGTTTATATTGTCGGCATCATATGGGAAACTTTTTTATTCTTAGTTTTAGGAAAAAAAGTTATTCTTTATAAAAAGTTGTGCATGGTCTAAAACTTAAAATACAACCATCAGTTATCAATGTTTTTAAGCCGTATACGAGGTATGTCAAAAAATATGACTTTTACTCAAGAGTAAAGTAGCTTTATTTTTCACAATATTGAAAACTGTTATAAAAAAAAGTTGTTTGGAATTAAGAACTATATTCTAATATGCAATTTCATCCTTCTAATTAAAAAAAAATTGAATTTTTTAAAAATAAAAATGTATACCATTTTTATTCATTCAGTTGCGGTGCGAAACCAAAGCTGTCTTAATTTTTACTCAGATCAGAGAGTGCAGCCAGCACTCTTATCGACGATTTCACCTCTTGTTAGAGGTTCATCAGAGACTGCATAGGCTGCTTTTCTCTGGCCCAGGTAAAAATTTTCGACATATCCATCTCCCACCGCAACTGACGAGATGGTAGTAGGTGCCTAGCGGCATCTGCTAAATAAAAGACTAAGTTTTTCAACCTAATAAAAATATTTGTAAATTAAATATTTTTAAAAGATTTTTAATTGAAAAACTTTATTGGCCCATTTCCTGGTGACAACCTCCAAGGCTTCTACAATATGCAAGCCAAATGGATGCTGCAGTGAAGACTAAAGGGAAGGAATTCTACACTATGCAATTCACAACCCCCGTCTGCAGCGTGGTAAAGTTCCAACGGAAAATGGACCTAGTTACTCTATAGGAGTAATACTAATATAAAAATAAAAATGTATACCATTTTTATTCATTCAGTTGCGGTGCGAAACCAAAGCTGTCTTAATTTTTACTCAGATCAGAGAGTGCAGCCAGCACTCTTATCGACGATTTCACCTCTTGTTAGAGGTTCATCAGAGACTGCATAGGCTGCTTTTCTCTGGCCAAGTTAAAATTTTTCGACATATCCATCTCCCACCGCAACTGACGAGATGGTAGTAGGTGCCTAGCGGCATCTGCTAACGGCATTTTATTAGGTTGAAAAACTTAGTCTTTTATTTAGCAGATGCCGCTAGGCACCTACTACCATCTCGTCAGTTGCGGTGGGAGATGGATATGTCGAAAATTTTTACCTGGGCCAGAGAAAAGCAGCCTATGCAGTCTCTGATGAACCTCTAACAAGAGGTGAAATCGTCGATAAGAGTGCTGGCTGCACTCTCTGATCTGAGTAAAAATTAAGACAGCTTTGGTTTCGCACCGCAACTGAATGAATAAAAATGGTATACATTTTTATTTTTATATTAGTATTACTCCTATAGAGTAACTAGGTCCATTTTCCGTTGGAACTTTACCACGCTGCAGACGGGGGTTGTGAATTGCATAGTGTAGAATTCCTTCCCTTTAGTCTTCACTGCAGCATCCATTTGGCTTGCATATTGTAGAAGCCTTGGAGGTTGTCACCAGGAAATGGGCCAATAAAGTTTTTCAATTAAAAATCTTTTAAAAATATTTAATTTACAAATATTTTTATTAGGTTGAAAAACTTAGTCTTTTATTTAGCAGATGCCGCTAGGCACCTACTACCATCTCGTCAGTTGCGGTGGGAGATGGATATGTCGAAAATTTTTACCTGGGCCAGAGAAAAGCAGCCTATGCAGTCTCTGATGAACCTCTAACAAGAGGTGAAATCGTCGATAAGAGTGCTGGCTGCACTCTCTGATCTGAGTAAAAATTAAGACAGCTTTGGTTTCGCACCGCAACTGAATGAATAAAAATGGTATACATTTTTATTTTTATATTAGTATTACTCCTATAGAGTAACTAGGTCCATTTTCCGTTGGAACTTTACCACGCTGCAGACGGGGGTTGTGAATTGCATAGTGTAGAATTCCTTCCCTTTAGTCTTCACTGCAGCATCCATTTGGCTTGCATATTGTAGAAGCCTTGGAGGTTGTCACCAGGAAATGGGCCAATAAAGTTTTTCAATTAAAAATCTTTTAAAAATATTTAATTTACAAATATTTTTATTAGGTTGAAAAACTTAGTCTTTTATTTAGCAGATGCCGCTAGGCACCTACTACCATCTCGTCAGTTGCGGTGGGAGATGGATATGTCGAAAATTTTTACCTGGGCCAGAGAAAAGCAGCCTATGCAGTCTCTGATGAACCTCTAACAAGAGGTGAAATCGTCGATAAGAGTGCTGGCTGCACTCTCTGATCTGAGTAAAAATTAAGACAGCTTTGGTTTCGCACCGCAACTGAATGAATAAAAATGGTATACATTTTTATTTTTATATTAGTATTACTCCTATAGAGTAACTAGGTCCATTTTCCGTTGGAACTTTACCACGCTGCAGACGGGGGTTGTGAATTGCATAGTGTAGAATTCCTTCCCTTTAGTCTTCACTGCAGCATCCATTTGGCTTGCATATTGTAGAAGCCTTGGAGGTTGTCACCAGGAAATGGGCCAATAAAGTTTTTCAATTAAAAATCTTTTAAAAATATTTAATTTACAAATATTTTTATTAGGTTGAAAAACTTAGTCTTTTATTTAGCAGATGCCGCTAGGCACCTACTACCATCTCGTCAGTTGCGGTGGGAGATGGATATGTCGAAAATTTTTACCTGGGCCAGAGAAAAGCAGCCTATGCAGTCTCTGATGAACCTCTAACAAGAGGTGAAATCGTCGATAAGAGTGCTGGCTGCACTCTCTGATCTGAGTAAAAATTAAGACAGCTTTGGTTTCGCACCGCAACTGAATGAATAAAAATGGTATACATTTTTATTTTTATATTAGTATTACTCCTATAGAGTAACTAGGTCCATTTTCCGTTGGAACTTTACCACGCTGCAGACGGGGGTTGTGAATTGCATAGTGTAGAATTCCTTCCCTTTAGTCTTCACTGCAGCATCCATTTGGCTTGCATATTGTAGAAGCCTTGGAGGTTGTCACCAGGAAATGGGCCAATAAAGTTTTTCAATTAAAAATCTTTTAAAAATATTTAATTTACAAATATTTTTATTAGGTTGAAAAACTTAGTCTTTTATTTAGCAGATGCCGCTAGGCACCTACTACCATCTCGTCAGTTGCGGTGGGAGATGGATATGTCGAAAATTTTTACCTGGGCCAGAGAAAAGCAGCCTATGCAGTCTCTGATGAACCTCTAACAAGAGGTGAAATCGTCGATAAGAGTGCTGGCTGCACTCTCTGATCTGAGTAAAAATTAAGACAGCTTTGGTTTTGCACCGCAACTGAATGAATAAAAATGGTATACATTTTTATTTTTATATTAGTATTACTCCTATAGAGTAACTAGGTCCATTTTCCGTTGGAACTTTACCACACTGCAGACGGGGGTTGTGAATTGCATAGTGTAGAATTCCTTCCCTTTAGTCTTCACTGCAGCATCCATTTGGCTTGCATATTGTAGAAGCCTTGGAGGTTGTCACCAGGAAATGGGCCAATAAAGTTTTTCAATTAAAAATCTTTTAAAAATATTTAATTTACAAATATTTTTATTAGGTTGAAAAACTTAGTCTTGAATTTTTTAAAATTATTTATAACCAACATTATTTTCAGTTATTTCAATAATTATGATAACTCTTTTATTATTAATTTTACGAAAAACACTTATTCTTTGTAAAAGGTTCTGCATGGTTAAAAACCTTAAATACAACCATCTAATATCAAATTTTATTAATTTTATACGAGGTACGTCAAAAAGATGAATTTCCATCAAGAATAAAGTACTTTTACAGCTCAGAATATGTCAATAAGAATTGTTGTTTGTTTGGGTTTATATGACTGCGGACACTAAATCCATTCGCCAATTTTACTATTTTTTATTTTATTAGTCATTTTTTCGTATCTTATCCTAAAAGTAATACTAAGGTACTAAACAATTCTACTAATAAATAATTATTTTTGTATTTTTTTTTTAATAATTTTTGATATTTTTTTTATTTATTTTTTTCTAAATGATGATCTCAGAGTTCCACAGCAAAAACTGCAACAGTCTTCTTTAGCCCTCTACTTAATTCGAAAGCTATTTTACTATGGACTGTCCAAGTTCGTCATTCATTTTTATCTACATATTTTTTTTATATTTTTTTAATTATTATATATTTTTTTCTATTTTTTTTATATATCTTTTTTATATTTTTTCTTTCTTTTTTTGCTTTTTTTATTTTTATTATTATTTTTTTTATATTTTTTTCTTTTCTTTTCTTTTTCTTTTAACATATAACAATTTACAAGAAATACTTACTCTATATTTTACAATTACAATTTAAGCTTAATATCTAAAATATGTTTATACAATAGTCGGTATACCAACTCATTTTCAATAAGAATGATGGAATTACATATTAGAACATGGTTTTTAGTTCTAAACAACTTTACATAAGCACAATTTTCAATATTGTAAAAAAATAACGGTATTTTATTTAAGCACTCTTGAGCAAATTCATATTTTTTTATATACCTCGTATAAAATTAACAAAATTTGATATAAGATGATTGTATTTTACGTGTTAAACCCTGCAGAACATTTTATAAAGAATAACTGTTTTTCATAAAATTAATAATAAAAGAGTTATCATAATTCAAATTAATAACTAAAAATAATGTTGGTTAGTAAAATTTTCAATTTTTTTTTTCTATTAGAAGGATGAAATTGCATATTAGAATATAGTTCTTAATTCCAAACAACTTTTTATTATAACAATTTTCAATATTGTGAAAAATAAAGCTACTTTACTCTTGAGTAAAATTCATATTTTTTGACATACCTCGTATACGGCTTAAAAAAATTGATAACTGATGGTTGTATTTTAAGTTTTAGACCAGGCACAACTTTTTATAAAGAATAACTTTTTTTCATAAAACTAAGAATAAAAAAGTTTCCCATATGATGCCGACTTAATTGGACACGCTGTATATTTGTTAGGTCAAAAAATAGTTGGCGCCCGCCATGAATTTTTAATTTAGTATTTCACTCTTTACATTAAAAACGTTGCCGACCTCTGCTTTAGAATATAAATAACATACAAAAAAATCGAATAACAATATTTTACAATTAATTATTTATATGGGAAATAAGCCACAATTAAAATGAAAAAAATAATTTTATTAACGTTTCGACGCCCAAATCGGGTGCCGTTGTCAAAATACAAAATATTACTAAAATAAACTAAAGTGTTGTTGCTAAGCAAAAAAAATTCTTCTAATAATTTATTTAATCTCACTCATTTATATTGGCAATTCAGATATATATTATACATTTTAAAGTAGAAGACTTTAAAATGATATTGCCAATATTTATGAGTTGCGTTCCTGGGACGACTTACTGAAAGATAGTTCATTCGATTACATGAAATTAACCCCAACTCAAGAATATCCGTCATAAAAAATTATAGCATGTGATATGTCTTTAAAAAGACAACCAAATGCAACGACAGTAAAATTCTCGCGTTAGAGACCTCATAGTAAATCACAAGGGAAAACCAGGAAAAACCTGTGATACTATCCCGACATCGTAAGTATTTGGTCTTACATTAATTTACTCTCAAAAAATAATACCAAATTCTGACTTGTAACATGTTTAATTATAAATAATATTAATAATACTAGATATATAAGTAATACTAAAATATAAAATATGTACTAGCTCGATATTATTGACTTACTAATCTTGGTATTTTCTTTCTATTGACTTCCTCTTTCAATATGGGTAACCACATCCTACTGCATTCTACCGAGGAATTTGCGACACAATTGGTTTCATTTAGCATAATTAGAGCCGCTTCTTTGATTTTTCTCTTTTTACTATCTGATTCTTTCAGGACTATACTTGAATCTCTCCACTGAACTCTATGTTCATTATCCCATGCGTGTTGACATATTTGAGATCTCTCAAATTCTCTATTTTTAATATAAGATTGATGTTCACTTATTCTAACGTCTAATGGTCTTGATGTCTCACCTAAATAAAATTGTTCGCATTCACAAGGTATTTTATAAATGCAATTTTTTGTTCTTTCTTGATCATTGTTAGGTTTAGTTTTAGATAGAATAGATCTCAATGTGTTTGTTGTTTTGAATGTTGTTGAAATGTTGAATTTATTTCCTATTGTTTTAAGTTTCTCGGATAGTCCTTTTATATATGGTATTGATATTTTCCTCGTATTATTTCTGGTGAATGTTGTAGGATCCCGTTCTAAGTTGTTCTGTTCCATTCGATCCAATCTTGACAATTCCTTATTTATAAACGATAAAGGATAATCATTTTTTAATAAAACAGATGTTAACAATTGTTTTTCTGCTAAAAAGGAATTTTCGTTAGAACAAGTAATTTTGGCTCTATCATATAAGGATTTAATGATTCCCTTTTTAACGTTGATGTTGTGATTTGACTTGTAATTGAGATATCTGTTGGTGTGTGTTGGTTTTCTATACACTTGAGTCTCATATCCAATATCCTTCTTTGAGATCAAAACATCGAGGAAAGGTAGGCTGTTATTGTATTCCTTTTCCATTGTAAATTTTATTGTCTCTTCTTGATCGTTTATAATATTCAGGAATGTATCCAACAATTCTGATCCATGAGGCCATATTGAAAACACATCATCTACATATCTCCACCATACTGTGGGTTTTAAATTTTGTTTAGAAATAATATTAGTTTCGAAATCCTCCATAAATATATTAGCCAATAATGGAGATAAAGAAGAGCCCATTGCTAGACCAAAATTTTGTTTATAGAATTCATTGTTTAGTTGAAAATAGGTATTATGGGTACATAATGTCAATAACTCCATTATAGCTGATACATTTAGTCTTGTCCTAGTTGCCAATGTATTATCATTCTCTAATTTCGTTTTGATTATGTTTAAAGTTTTATCTAATGGTACATTTGTAAATAAACTGTTTATGTCAAAACTTACTAAAATATTATTTGGATTAAATTCAATAGTTGATAATTTGTTTAAAAAATGTTTTGTATTTTTTATAAAAGTGTCATCATTATTAGCAAATGGTTTTAGAATGTTTAATAAGAATTTTGATAGTTCACTACAAGGAGAATTGATGGTACTACAAATGGGTCTAAGTGGTATGTTCGCTTTATGAATTTTCGGTACTCCATAAAAATGTGGTGTCTTACTGTAGTGAGGTGTCATTAATTTTCTTTGATAGTATGTTAGATCATTTTTAAATTTGAATAAAGCTCTATATATTTTGTTTTCCAGTGTCTTCGTTGGATCCTTCGTTAATTTGCTATAAGGTCCATTTGTAATTAGATCTGTAATTTTGTCCTCATATTGTATTTTATTCATTATTACAGTTGCATTGCCTTTATCCGCTGGTAGGATTGTTATGGAGTCATCATTTCTTAAAGTTTTTAAAGCTTTCATTTCCTCTTTGCTGATGTTCTGTTCAATTTGATTAGACTTTTCCAATTCAAGTTTACATAGTACCCTATATTGTTCTTTTTCATGAGTTGGTAGACACTGGGATATTTTCTCCACTGAGCTGATTATGTCTAATTTTGGAATAGATGGATGAGTAACAGCATAGTTTAAACCTTTTGACAATACCAAATTTTCCGTTGCATTTAAATGTCTATTTGATAGATTGACAACTGTCGCTAATATGTCATTATTTCTATTTAAAAACTTTAAGAAATGATGACTCCATAACAATCCTACCAGCGGATAAAGGCAATGCAACTGTAATAATGAATAAAATACAATATGAGGACAAAATTACAGATCTAATTACAAATGGACCTTATAGCAAATTAACGAAGGATCCAACGAAGACACTGGAAAACAAAATATATAGAGCTTTATTCAAATTTAAAAATGATCTAACATACTATCAAAGAAAATTAATGACACCTCACTACAGTAAGACACCACATTTTTATGGAGTACCGAAAATTCATAAAGCGAACATACCACTTAGACCCATTTGTAGTACCATCAATTCTCCTTGTAGTGAACTATCAAAATTCTTATTAAACATTCTAAAACCATTTGCTAATAATGATGACACTTTTATAAAAAATACAAAACATTTTTTAAACAAATTATCAACTATTGAATTTAATCCAAATAATATTTTAGTAAGTTTTGACATAAACAGTTTATTTACAAATGTACCATTAGATAAAACTTTAAACATAATCAAAACGAAATTAGAGAATGATAATACATTGGCAACTAGGACAAGACTAAATGTATCAGCTATAATGGAGTTATTGACATTATGTACCCATAATACCTATTTTCAACTAAACAATGAATTCTATAAACAAAATTTTGGTCTAGCAATGGGCTCTTCTTTATCTCCATTATTGGCTAATATATTTATGGAGGATTTCGAAACTAATATTATTTCTAAACAAAATTTAAAACCCACAGTATGGTGGAGATATGTAGATGATGTGTTTTCAATATGGCCTCATGGATCAGAATTGTTGGATACATTCCTGAATATTATAAACGATCAAGAAGAGACAATAAAATTTACAATGGAAAAGGAATACAATAACAGCCTACCTTTCCTCGATGTTTTGATCTCAAAGAAGGATATTGGATATGAGACTCAAGTGTATAGAAAACCAACACACACCAACAGATATCTCAATTACAAGTCAAATCACAACATCAACGTTAAAAAGGGAATCATTAAATCCTTATATGATAGAGCCAAAATTACTTGTTCTAACGAAAATTCCTTTTTAGCAGAAAAACAATTGTTAACATCTGTTTTATTAAAAAATGATTATCCTTTATCGTTTATAAATAAGGAATTGTCAAGATTGGATCGAATGGAACAGAACAACTTAGAACGGGATCCTACAACATTCACCAGAAATAATACGAGGAAAATATCAATACCATATATAAAAGGACTATCCGAGAAACTTAAAACAATAGGAAATAAATTCAACATTTCAACAACATTCAAAACAACAAACACATTGAGATCTATTCTATCTAAAACTAAACCTAACAATGATCAAGAAAGAACAAAAAATTGCATTTATAAAATACCTTGTGAATGCGAACAATTTTATTTAGGTGAGACATCAAGACCATTAGACGTTAGAATAAGTGAACATCAATCTTATATTAAAAATAGAGAATTTGAGAGATCTCAAATATGTCAACACGCATGGGATAATGAACATAGAGTTCAGTGGAGAGATTCAAGTATAGTCCTGAAAGAATCAGATAGTAAAAAGAGAAAAATCAAAGAAGCGGCTCTAATTATGCTAAATGAAACCAATTGTGTCGCAAATTCCTCGGTAGAATGCAGTAGGATGTGGTTACCCATATTGAAAGAGGAAGTCAATAGAAAGAAAATACCAAGATTAGTAAGTCAATAATATCGAGCTAGTACATATTTTATATTTTAGTATTACTTATATATCTAGTATTATTAATATTATTTATAATTAAACATGTTACAAGTCAGAATTTGGTATTATTTTTTGAGAGTAAATTAATGTAAGACCAAATACTTACGATGTCGGGATAGTATCACAGGTTTTTCCTGGTTTTCCCTTGTGATTTACTATGAGGTCTCTAACGCGAGAATTTTACTGTCGTTGCATTTGGTTGTCTTTTTAAAGACATATCACATGCTATAATTTTTTATGACGGATATTCTTGAGTTGGGGTTAATTTCATGTAATCGAATGAACTATCTTTCAGTAAGTCGTCCCAGGAACGCAACTCATAAATATTGGCAATATCATTTTAAAGTCTTCTACTTTAAAATGTATAATATATATCTGAATTGCCAATATAAATGAGTGAGATTAAATAAATTATTAGAAGAATTTTTTTTGCTTAGCAACAACACTTTAGTTTATTTTAGTAATATTTTGTATTTTGACAACGGCACCCGATTTGGGCGTCGAAACGTTAATAAAATTATTTTTTTCATTTTAATTGTGGCTTATTTCCCATATAAATAATTAATCATAAAAATGCCACAAGGAAATAGCTTCAGAACAACAATATTTTACAACTAGCAACCCCAACTACACTAAATGTTATAATTAACCCCAAATCTAGTTAAAACACCAGTATCATCATTTGGCAGTAAGTCCTTGAAATTTGTTTATTTCAACAAGTACATTTAACACAGACTTTAATCTTTTTTATAATATGTATTAGTTTGTTTCCTGATAAAAGTTTATTTCAGCTGATAAAAATCTTTGGCTACTGATTTGTAACATGTAGTCGCCAAAATATTTTGAACAAAAATGTATTGTTTATATAAATTATAAAATATGTACATAATTATTTGAAGAGATTTAAGGTTGTATAACTTTTTATCTTGTGTTATCTGATATTATGTTTTATTGTTCTCATTTTTAAATCCCTATTATTTCATTCTTCTTTTGATTGGATTTAAGAAAATCTGGTGCAGGTTTCGTCTTTAGCAGTCGTTTTTGATTTAGCATTTGTCTTCAGAAGATTACTGAAGAAAAATTATTTCCAATAATGAAAATTTGGAGCTCAGTACAACTTATCATTGATATTCTGGTCCATACCAGTGATCCTGCTTCATGACTGATTTGACAGCTAAAAATACACTCCATACATCTTCGTTTATCTCCAAACAAGCTTCCTACCAACTGTACCAACTGTTAAGGGGAAAGGAGCAAAATGTCGCCTGTCAAAATTTTCAAAATTCAAAATGAAAGATTACGTTATTACCGATGGCCGAAAGTCCCTTAGAATAAATAAAGTTTTTTTTGAATGAAATATTTTTTGCAATTAAAAATCACACTAAATTTTCTCTTTTATTTTCACCCCTAGAACTTATTAAAATAAACATTATAGACTTTTTCAGGGACTTTCGGCCCTCAGTTATAATGTAATATTTTATTCTGCATTTAAATTTTTTTTAAAGATTTATTAGTTTTCTCAGGATTAAAAAAATGAATACATTTAAAACAAATTGAACATTTTGACAGGCGACATTTTGCGCCTATGCTCGTAACATAACATTTTGACTTAATTAAGATGACTAACAAATGAAAATTTTTCCATGTTATGTTTGAGCAACTTTGGGCTATAAACTGTTTTTAACCTAGCTTTTCTTTACGTGCGATTTACTTACTTATTTCTGTCCTAAATAAACTAGGAGACTGTAGCAAAGTCGCGGTAGCCTGGGTACCAGGGCACGAGCATCATAAGGGCAGAAAAAGCAGATGAAATGGCCAAACAAGGCTCATGAATGCTATTTGTTGGACCAGAAGGGTTCTGGTCCAATGGTGGAGGAATTCACCAGGACAAAGATAGGAGAAACAGTTCATTGCAGAACATTTGCCAAAATTTATGGAATCCTAATAAACAAAAACAGGAAAACAGTCAAAGCGATAGTAGCTGATAACAGGGCACTATAAGATGAATAGACAGTTGAAGCTAATGGGACTGGTAGATAATGACCTATGCAGATTTTGCTACATAGAAGGAGAAACAAACAGCAGAACACATTTCATGTCAGTGTGAGAGCCTGGCAAATGCACAGTTCTTTGCATTGCAAAGAAAAGCCACTGGCAAAAAACACATGGAAGGTTCAGTCGCAACGTTATTAGACCTTTTAAAAAGGGCCAGGCTAGAAGACTACAATGGAACAGGAATAATGCCGTGGAATAAGCCAAAAGCTGCCAAATTGGCTCTGTCTATCTACTTATTTCTGTAGCCCGAATTATTTTTGTTCTATGCTGTTGTCAAATGTAAATTCCTTAAGGTAGTTAAAATAATTTGGCACTATCACATTTTTGATAACTTTCAGAACTTTGTTTATCACTACTGGGGTTAATAAAAAAATACCACATAAATTTTACTGACGATCAATACAAAATTTTATCAAAAAACCACTGTTCTAGTTCTGCACTGTTAAAGTAATTGAAACTGAAGTAAAGTGTGTCAAAGCGATTGAAGGGTACAGGGGAAAACGATCAGTCACAAAAAGTGAAAAACAATAAGAAATTTTTTTTTGAATAGTTTCTAAAATTATTCTACAAACTGTTTGGACATTATTGTATTAATATTTATTTCAAAGAAAGAAAACACAAGCAAAAGATCCAACCCCCCTTTATCAGACAGATCAACAATGATAATAGTATTAACAAACTGCCAAATCATTACTTAAATATTCATTAAATAGTAAATCTATTATTGAAATATTCAAAGGACAAACACCATCAATTGCTTGAATAGACAAAACTTTACAAATCTAATAGACTAATGTAGGTAAAGATTATAACTTATTGTCAGTAAGAGAAAGCCAAGAAATGTCAACAACTTCGGAAAAAGTTACCTATAAAAAATTATATTGTTCATTGCCCTCTCAAAGATCGTCATCAGAAATGACAACATACCATCTAACTGATTTATATGGGAGGTTGTTATATGTTTGTAATAAAATCTAACAAATTTTCACTCGTTAAAGCCTTAATAAATAGATTCGAAAAACGTAAGTTTAAAAAAATTAAAAGGCATTACTAGAAATGGTGTGTAATCAACATATATGGAACTAGCAAATACCATGTGGCTAAATTTTTAAGAAAAATTATCGGAACTTTAACAATACCGATAACAAAACAATGGTAATAATGAATTTAGTGGTCCCTGTATTTGATTTCATTAGCCTAAATTAAATCAGAAATGCTGTATTTAAGTCTACGTGTCATCTCCAGCATGTTGACCTGTACCACAAAACAAACCCGACAGATAATAACTGTGACACCGTAGTAGAGACTTACTGTACTATAAAAAGAAGATATTTGAGGAACTGGCAATAATGAAAAATTTTATTTTATTAAGGCCATCGGTACATAATTGGCAAATATTTTACTGCTATCCCAACTTTTTCTGTCTTTACACAGCAAATTACATGTAGTAAAATTCACACTGATATGGATATGTAAACATTACTAGAATGTCATTCTACTTGAAAATGTCATCATTAACTTAAAGAGATTGAATGTTCTTGGATAACTGTTATTTGTATAATTGCAAATTATTAATTAAGTTAATAAATGTGATAATTTTTTCACTAACTATGTATTCAGTGATTGTAATATTTTATATGTACAACAAAAACTAATACTCAATCGAGAAAAGAGAAAAAGTGTTAAAGTGATTTTTTAATAATATATTGTTACTATGGAACACTTACAATTTTGAACATCTTTAACAACAAAATACTTGGATCACAGAATATATTATCCTGATGTATTCTCTGCTTGGATCTTTCACAAATAATACACAATGAATAACTTTTTGCTAAGTTCACATATTAAATCAATTATTTATCAAATACACTATATATCAATATTATTTAATCAACAACTGAAAATATTCCGGATGCCATATCAAATATTTAAAATTGTCACTGATTGTCACTGTCTGACTGACAATATGCTGACAATATTCTATTCGACTGAGTGCGTTGTAAGACAAACATAGATTTGGAAAATATCACCACGGACATTGTGTTCATTTTTTTCGAATCCTGAAAAAACCAATAAATATTTTTGAAAAATTTAAATGCAGAATGAAAGACTAAATTATTACCGAGGGCCGAAAGTCCCTTAGAATAAATAAAAAGTTTATTTTGAATGAGTTATTTGAAATTAAAAATCACACTAAATTTTCTCTTATAGCCACTTTACACGATGCAACTAATTGCGGAATTAATTGCACAATTTCTTGCAGCAATAGAAATTGCATCGTGTCATATGCGAATTGCACAGAAAAGCTGCAACTTCTTGCAGCAATTTGTTGCTGCAAGAAGTTGCAGCTAAATAGAACATTTCCTATTTTTCATGCAATTTTTTCTGCAATTTGGTTATAATTTCAGTAACTTTTAAGGCTACACTGTTTGTTTTGATATTCTGTCATCCTCAATTTCAAATTAAACAATTTTTTACAAAACTAGAGGAACTTTTTACCAATTTCACCCCTCACAGATAACATTATTCTGGCGGATAACTTTAATTAGCAACATAGGGATCAAAGAAACTATATTCTATTTTTATTTCTTTTGTATTTAACAACTTGTTTCTTTTGTAAATGAATAATGTATTATAGGTATACAGTAAAACCTCAATACAATGGACTTCTATTTAACGGACCGGATATAACGGACAAAAAATCCGATCAAATGGAAAAAAAATTAATGCAAAAAAATATGAAAAATCGAATTCTGAAAGAAAAATCAGCAATGACAGGATCTCGGCACTGTTTTATGCTAATCCCGATAGATCGCATGGACTGACTGCTTGTCAATTGTTGACAAATCTCGTAAACCTAGAGTTGTCAAAGATATAATGCATCATCTGCCCGTTTCATATTAGGTCATTAGGTATAGCTCTAATAAGGCATGGTTCACCACAGATATTTTAAAAATTGGATTTTAAAGAATTTGTACCTGCAGTGAGAAAATTTCAAGAGAAGAAACTGGAAATGCCACCGAAAGAGGTGAAATGTTTATTCACTTTAGACCACACTCCTGCTTATCCCCCTGAAAATATTCGTCATTCAGAAGATGGCAACTTTAATTGTATAATTCTGCCAAAAAATACATCGGTTATTCAACCCATGGATCAGTGAATAATATTGCAGAAAGTTTTTAGATGAGGTAGAAAAGTAAAAAAGTAGCAAATAAAACTAGATTCCTTTTTTAACGTACAGATTTGTACACTGTATCTAGATACAGTACCTACATATTTTCAAAAAAAAATTGATTTTAAACCTATTTTTATATAACGGACTTTCGGCTTTAACGGACATCGTGTCCCCCCAATTAGTCCGTTATATCGAGGTTTTAATGTACTTGCATTAGGTATTAATTGATTTTGTTATACATAATACATATTATAATTTTCTCAAATTATAATCTAACATTTTAATCTAATATATCTGATAACTCTACTCAAAAAATTACATTTTTAATTTATAAAAAAAACATAACCTAAAATTTATGGTATGTCAAAGTTTCTGTCCATTTCATGTCAGTTTATGCAATTACTTGCACCGTGTAATCACTTTATTGCAGAAAGCTAGTTGCAACTTATTGCAGAAGTTCTTGCTGCAAGAACTTGTGCAATAAATTTCGCAATTACTTGCATCGTGTAAAGTGGCTATTAGATTTTCACCCCTGTAACTTATTTAAAATAACCATTATAGAAGTTCTCAGGGACTTTCGGCCCTCACTAATAATGTAATCTTTCATTCTGTGTTTAAATTTTTGAAAAATACTTATTAGTTTTCTCAGGATTCGAAAAAAATTAATCCCCATTTGAATAGCATTGCAGCCAAAAATACGTACCCATCCCCTTAATATATTGTTACATTAGTTACCTGCCAATTCTTTTAATAGGAACCTCACATAAACAACAATGGATTAGACTAGACTAGAGGTATTGCTGGATGCCTCCTACATGTCAAAACACTTGAATTGTCAGTCCTATTACCTATGGTCTATTATCTACCTAAACATTTTCGTTGAGATGATATAGATAGATTGTAATAAATGTGGGGTCAATAAAAAAATCATGCAGCATAGATTTTACTAAAGATTATTTCAAAATTGTATCAAAAAACCTCTTTAAAATTCTACAAACCGTTTGATATTATTGTAGTAATAATAATTAAAGAAAATTCAAGGGAAAGATCCAACCTCCCTTTATCAAACAATCAACTGTGATAAACAGTATGAACAAAATGCCAAATCATTAATTAATTATTCATTAAATAGTAAATCTATTATTGAATTATTCAAAGGATCAATTGCTTGAATAGATAAAACTTCACAAATCTAACAAACTAATGTAGGTAAAGATTATAACTTATTGTCAGTAAGAGAAAGCCAAGAAATGTCAACAACTCCGGGAAAAGTTATAAAAAATTATATTGTTCATTGCCCTCTCAAAGATCATCATCAGAAATGGCAACATTCTGTCTAGTATGGAGGAGGAGGCTGTATATGTCTGTAATAAAACCTATCAAATTTTTACTCATTAAAGCCTTAATTGATACATTCTAATCTAAACACAAATTTTAAAAAATTAAAAGGCATATTCTAGAAATGGTGTCTAATCAACATATGGAACTAGGAAAGACCATGTGGCTAAATTTTCACGAAAATAATCGGAATTTCAACAACACAGATAGTAAAACAGTGGTAATAATGAATTTAATCGTCCCTGTATTTGCTTTCATTAGCCTAAATTAAATCAGAAATGCTGTATTTAAGTCTACGTGTCATCTCCAGCATGTTGACCTGTACCACAAAACAAACCCGACACTTAATAACTAAAAGAGACTTACTGTACTGTAAAAACAGAAAATCCGTCCTAGAAAATCCTGGATCTTCGTAGAATCTCCAGTTTTACTTGGTCTTGCTGAAACAGGAAATCAAACGTTAAATTTTTCACACCGAAAAAATATTTACACGTTGACGTACCTACTGCCAAGTAGAAAATGAAGAAAATTTAGATAAGAAGAGTACTCTCGATGCGCAGTGTCGAAAACTCATTCAACTGCTCAAGTACGTAGACACCGAATTTACCACCTTGTCAGGAAATTGCAATCTGCTGTCGACGTAGCCCCAGCTTCCAGGAGTTACTGACAGATGGCATGATAATCGATATTATGACAAACTACGTTTACACAAACTGGAGAAAATGTATAATTTTATTTATTATGACAGACTACGTTTACAAGAGCTGAAGAAGATGCATAATTTTATTATTTAGTTTGTGTAAATAAAAGAATCATATAAATTGATAAAGGATACTTTATTTAAATAATCAATAAAATTATACCATTTACTTAACAAAAGAAACTCAATTTGTTATAATCTTACTTAAGACATATAAAACAAAAGATCCAGTTTTCGAAACTTAAATTGGCACAATATTAACTCTTTATAAAGGAATTAGTTTAGAAGAAATAAGACAAAGTGCAGATAACATTGGAGATTCGCAGTTTGGGTTTTTTAATACTCTTAGCACAACAGAAGCACTTTTTGGTCTACATGTACTCATCCAGCGCTGCAGCTGCAGAGATATGAACAAGGACGTGTAGATACTTATACAGGGAGTCCAGAAACTCTACCGACAAACGAAGGCAGGAGATTCCTCATATAATTTGAAGACATTTTAACCCAATTCATCTAGTCCGAAAAAGCTTCCTAAGGGAGCTAGAGCTATTTGAATACGGCCTCTTGTAATTAGTTTTTCCTAAATACCTCCACAACGCTTTTATTTATAAAAACAAAAATTGGTACACATATTTATCATCCAGAGATAAATCGATTTCATCCATTGTGAATTTCTAGTACCGGTCATAGGCGTTTTGGGTAGGGTACGGTTATTTTATCGCATAACTTTTTTGTCTTTAACTTTTAAGCAATTTTGATACTGAGTTATTATATTCTGCGATATAGTAGTACTAAAAGGTACTCTTGATTTAAGTCGGTAGGACACACCGTTTTCTAGAAAAATCGATTTGAAAATTTTTCGTTTTTTGAATTTGAAAAAAAATTGAAAACTTAAAAAAAACGGTGTATTTTACCAACTTATAGCAAGAGTAACTTTTAGTACTAGAATACCCCACAATTTAATAATCTAAAGTCAAAAATTCTTAAAAATTAAAGACAAAAAAGTTATGCGATAAAATAACCCTTGACCTACCCAAAACGGACGGATATGACCGGTGAAATCGATTCTTCCCTGGAATATAAATAAACGTACCAGTTTTCGTTTTCCTGAATGGTGTTTTTTTCAATTTTTTTTTTTTGGAAATTCAAAAAAACGAAACATTTTCAAATCGATTTTTCTAGAAAACGGTGTGTTCTACCGACTTAAAGCAAGAGTAACGGTACTAGAAATTCACAATAAATGTAGTCGATTTATCTCTAGAAGATAAATATGCGCACCAATTTTAATTTTTCTGATTTTTCTAATAATAAACGCGTTCTGGAGTTATTAAAAAAAAACTAATTACAAGACGCCATCTTCAAAGAGCTCTAGCTCTCTTAAGCGCTGGTTTCCTCGAAAGCGGTGCCGACAAACTGAGACCGTAACACTGCGATGAATGACGTCATAAAAAACTGTACCATGCAAAATAATAGCGGTGGTTTCCAATGATGCGTTGGAGGCCACAGTTTGCTGAGTTTGCACATTCCATTGCCGCAGTGAAGAACCTTGAATTTTTCACCGTAATCTGACGTAATTCATCGCAGTGCTACGGTCGCAGTTTGTCGGTGCCGCTTTCGAGGAAACCAGCGCTTTAGGAAGCATTTTCGGACTAGAAGAATTGGGATAAAATATCTTAAATTTATCTGAGAAATCTCCTGTCTTTGTTTGTCGGTAGAGTTTCTGGACACCCTGTATATGCTTTAAAGATTTCGCAAAAGCATTAGATAATGTAAAGCACTCCATGAGATACGAATCGACTACCGAGACATTCAAACAATAGCGAGTCTCTATTGGCATCAAACAGCCGAAGTGAAAGTAGGATCTACAATGTCCAATAAAATTGAGATCAAAAAAGGGTTCCGGCAAGGCTCTATCTTCTCTTCTCTTATCTTTAACATATACTCGGAAGAAGTATTTAAAACAGCGCTAGAGGAAAGCACAGAGGGCATAAAGATAAATGGAGAAATAATTAACATAAGGTATGCTGATGACACTGTGATTCTCGCTAGTAGCATGGAGGAGCTGAGTTGCCTGATGACTGATGAGGAAGATACAAAGAACAAGTGCACTATACGGATTCAAACTAAACATCACAAAAACTAAATGGATGCTAGTAAGCAAAATACAACAACGAGTAAAGACAACTGATAGTAGACAATCAAATAATTGAACAAGTGGTTCGTATACTTACTTAGGACTAGGAACAACAGTTAATTCAAGTTGGGATCAAGCGAAGTAGACACGTAATAAGAATAGAAAAAGCAAGAGCGTCGTTCACTAACATGCAGCAACTTTTCACCTCTAACAGCCTCACATCTCACATTACCTCTCACAATACGATTTCTCAAATGCTATTTATTTCCGGGTTTGTTATATGGAATAGATAAGCGTGGACAGGGCCGCCGCCAGAAAAAAATTTAGGGAGGGTCAAAATGTTTAAATCGCTTATCTATTCTAGAAATGAATGAAAGAACAAGAAAAATTTATATTTTAATAATCATATATAATACAAAAAAAGATTCATCGGTAAATAAAAACTGGTAATCTCCTTCGATTTTGACCAAAATTATCAATAACCTTGTTTATAAAATTATGTTTATTTTTTAAACGCTTTTATTTAGTTCAATAGTTTGCGTCAAATCTTTAGACGTTAATTTGACTGCCTTTTCTTCAATGCAAATGAATGAAAATTTGCAGACATATGCGTTCGCGGGAACAATACACGAATAGTCAATAAAGAAATGTTTTTCATGTTTATTAATTGTTTAAATAAAAAAAAACGATTTTAATGGAAAACGCTTAAATTCTCTTGTTTTTTACAATGTAAAAACTTAAAACTTTTACGGATTGTATAGCTAATGATATGAACAATACATAATTTCACTTTTTACGTTAATTGTTTACGTTATGCTTCATTAATAAACAATAAAGTTTCAAATTTTTGGCCGATTCCGACTACTTTTCATGTTAGTACATCATATGTTTTATACATATTTTAATAAACATGACTAAAAAATAAAAAATAAAAAAATATGAAAGAAAATTTTTTAAGAAACGCTTTTCTTTAGTTACGAGTGACTAAAATTAAAAATATTATAAAAAAATCACCTAAAAAGTAAAAATAAAAATATTTAAAAAATCTAACACATTCGTTAAAGAAAAGCGTGGGGCGAAAACCGTTTATTCGATGAATACGCGCCACGCTTTTCTTTGACGGATGTGTTAGATTTTTTCAATTTTTTTATTTTTTACTTTTTAGGTGATTTTTTTATAATATTTTTAATTTTAGTCACTCGTAACTAAAGAAAAGCGTTTCTTAAAATTTTTTTTTCATATTTTCTTATTTTTATTACAATTTGTATGTGTACACTTAACAAACACAAACCAGATAATCTATCTTCTGATATACTTGATTTGATGCATTATTATTTGATTTGATGCATTTGATGGATTTAGTTACGACCTACTGGCGAAATAGAAGTAAATGTTGCGTTATGGGTTCTTTTTCTTTTTCATTTTATGAGAATGAGATGGAGATGCGATGGAGTGTCCCTGAGGGTAAAATGTTCCTGATTGATCTACTTTGAACTAATTTATATTTGATACTCCCATCTCAATGTAAATAGTATGTATGAATCAGTGAACTACCTAAATGAACTAAACGAACTACCCTTTTGTTCTATTCATTTTAAAGAGCGAGATCGAAAGATCGAAATCCACGTAGTGAACTAAACTTCCCAGCTCTAACTTAATGACGAATGAACCCTATGGTTAATAATGTTTGTTGCTCGATACCGACTAGCCTTTTCCAGAAACTAATACAGTTTAGGTAGGTTAGTTAGCTTTAGGGGGTCGGCGGACTCTCCCTGACCCCCCTTGCCGGCGGGTTTGGGCGTGGACAATGACCGCAACATTAATGAAGAGGCCTTCGAAATGTGGACTTACCGACGTATATTACGTATATCCTGGACCGAGTACGTGACCAACGAGGAGGTATTACGCCGGATAGTTAAGGGGAGAGAGGTAGGAATAACTATATAAAAAAGAAAGTTGGAGTACTTGGGTCACGTTATGAGGCACAGTAAATATAAGAGTATAACTGAACAGATTCAACTGAAACCCTCAAGGTCACTTGCACCGCATCAACGAACGTCTGTCGTGTCTTGTCTTCGCGGTTGCAGATAAATGGAATTTACTGTACTTCAGCTAATTATCCAAGGGAAAATAGGTACCAGAAGGGGTTCAGGGAGGAGGCACTCGTGGCTGGAGAACTTGCGACAATGCTTCGGATTGTCATTTACCGAACTATTCAGATCTGCCGTAGATAAAGTCAGAATAGCCATGTTAATTTCCAACGTTCGGAATGGACAAGGAACATAAAGAAAACGATAAGAAAAAATAGTTCTACATAATATAAAATTAAAAATGAAAACTTTTTTTTGTTTGTTTTCTGACTTTGATTTTGAACCTTTAGAAACGTAGTTACATATAAGTAGTTATCACTAGCTCAGTGGAGTAATGTGTAGTGTGTGTATGTTGAGTAAATATCTTGTGACTTAGTAAAGTCGACTTCATTGTCTTTAAAAAAAGAACGAAAAAATTAAAAATGTAATACAATACATCACGTGGTTTAGTTTCAATTCTCTCCTACAGTTACTTGAATATATTTTTATATTTTCTTCCAAGTTTTCTTGTTGTTCGTAGTTATTTTATAGTGTCAAAGAAAAATAAAACAAAAAAAAAACAAAATCATTTAAAACAATTTATTTCCTATTTCGTACGTTTTGGGACAAAAACTTTGAACGAGATGAAAAAAAGGTGACTTGTTCGTCAGCAGACTTGTGTTTCGTTTTGAATCCCAAGTATGGAAAGTGTAACTTTTCTGGAAAACATCCATAACGTTTTCTACATTTTCTCCTTCTATGTACTTCTCCAAAGAATCGATGTCTATTGGATAAAAGTAATTGCTAGCAAGGATTGTGATATCTTGGCAGATTTGAGCACCGACATTTTGAAATGCTTCAGCTTCACAAGTTGATTTTAGGAATCTAAAATAAAAATATTTAAAATAATAAACTAGACTTTTTAGGAGTTAATAATATGGTTTCTAAAAACTTCAAATTAGAATCTGGAGTTCGACAGGGATGTATAATAGGGTGGATCGAAAAATCGAAGTTTCGAAAACTGTTTTGGAATAGTAAGCAAAAGTTGCCAATTAATGTTACAAACCTAATCTTTATTTGCGATTTTTCAAAAAAAAATTCATCTTCTGCCCTCTACCGGAGGTTGAAAAAATAAAAAAAAATAAAAAATACGAACTTGATTTTAATTGAAAAGTTAAGTAATAAGTACATGTTATTATTATAAAAATGATATCCAATTGTAACATTTTTGAAATATGTCATATTTATTCTTCTACCCACTCCTTACCCCCCCCCCCTTAATTTTGATTACCTATTGTTTGTAGTCTCTTTTGGACTCAAATTTTGGCATATCTTTGCGCGAATCAATTTTTGCCTTGATAAAATTTGATAAAATTGTCTCTTTTTTGAGACCCAATAACCGACGAAGATGCTTCAGTTACGAGCTTCACGATTCTCTCTACAGATTGGAAACTTTTGGTGGGTATTCCAAATCAATGTGTTAATTTTTTAAAAATATTGCGATAATCGATCCACCCTAATGTATAATATCCCCTATTCTGTTCAATATACAGGGTGTCCAGAAACTCTACCGACAAACGAAGACAGAAGATTCGTCAGATAAGTTTATAGACCAGGGCTCATCTGTAAAAATATTAGCACATTTGGACGTTGAGAGGTGACTCAAATTTTTTTGCAGAAATTGCTTGAAAATAAATCAAATAATAATATTTAAGTTATCCTCCCTCTCAAAAAGGTCCGGAACATTGTTTAAATAATCAAAATGTCAAAAAATGAAAGAAAAATCAGATTTTTTCTTCGTTTTTTGATTATAACTTATAAAGTATTCATTTCCAAGAAAAGTTGTACTGACATAAAAGTTGCGTAATTAAATTTTCTACAATATAGAATATACAGACGGTTCTAAAAATCAAACAGGAGTAGGATGTGCCATGTATGTGCAAAATACCCATCAACATAATAATTACAAATTATCTAGTATTAGTAGTATTTTTACAGCTGAGATTATAGCCATCGAAAAAGCTCTAGAATGGATCAAAGAGAATAATATTGAAAAAGCTGTGATAATAACAGACTCCAGATCTGCAATATATGCAATTGAAAATACTGATTTTAGTTCATACAAATCAAAAATTTTATGTAATATAAAAAATAATTTGTCTAAAGGGGAAGTAGTATTTATATGGGCAAAAGGGCATGCCGGTATACTGGGTAATGAGAAAGTGGATGAGTTGGCCAAAGATGCAATAAAAAAAGGTGAGATACTAACTCACATCTTATCGACAGATGCAATAAATGACGTCAAAGTTAGAATAAATAAAATATGGAAAAAAGAATGGAAAAATATTACAAGCATGTCAAAAAATTTATATTTTTCTTTACATCAAGAACTTCCTCCGCCACCTGAATACATATTTAAATATAACCTTCCAAAGCAAGATATTTCTACTATCGTCAGATTAAAAACTCGACACGGGATATATGAGGCACATCTGCACAAATTAGGAATAATTAATTCATCAGTCTGTTTTTGTGATAATGTTTCGATTAGAGATTTAAACCATACTTTCTTGGAATGCAAAATTAACGAGAGATATATAAATCAATTATATTACAATTTACGACAAACACAAGTTCATTTTCCAATTAGTATATAATATCTACTAAGTTGTCATAATATGGAAATAGTTAAATTACTCATAAACTACTTGAAAGAAACAAATATAATCATTTAAGTGAAATACGTATAAATATAACAAAACTAATAAATTGAGGTAAAAATAGAATAAAAATCTGTGGCTAACGGACTCGCATCCAAGCCATTTTTTCACACACACACATACAATATAGAACTGGTTAAGAATTTAAAAAATTGTCACCCTTGTTGCAAAATAGCAATAATTGCGAAAAAAACATACAAAAACAAGTATTCGCATTTTACGTTTTTCAACCATTTATGCTACACTTAGGACCTTCATATTTCACCCAGAATTACTTTATGATACAGTAAAATAATACTGCAAATTTCATTAAGATCAGTTCAATAGATTTTGCAAAATAAATTTTGCAATCCAGCTTTCGCAAAAAAAATTCATTTTTTCAAAATGTTACAGGACTGAAAAGAAAGCAGATAACAAGTTGAAATTTGTTTGCGTATAGAAGTGTACTGTACCTTTCATTTGCAATTTTGCAATATTAAAATCGATTAACTACCACGGCGTCAGGAATTTTTTAAATAAACATTCATTATTGGTGCTACGCGCAGGACAGCGGATAGTTTGCTCTTATTGGGCATTCCAATGACCTTTGATAATTATTGATACATTTTAATTTTTATTACATTTCGGTATAAATAAATAATCTCACAATAAAACAATGAAAAACGTTTGTTTTTCTATACTTTCACAAAATTTATTACAACTATATTATTACTACAGCTGTTTCGGCAAAGTGCCTTTCTCAAGTGATATATTTAACAACAATCAAGACATGTTATTTATTCCCCGTTTAGGCTTGAATCTCTTCAGGGTACTGGAACTCCCTTTTTTTTTGCGGGAGTGTGTGGAACATGGTTGATTCCAAAGGGAAGCATGTTGTTGAGAAGTGTGGGTTTAGACGGTGATTTTTTGCTATGTGCTGGGCTAGCTGGAGCGAGCGAGAAGAAATGCTATGTCCTGTATTTGCTAATCTCTGCGTTAGATACCCGCCAAACAGCGAAGGTAGCTGTCACTTGTGTAACGGCTCTTGGATTCAGCTTTTGGGATGCAGTTTGGTTATCTGCGATATAGTAGGGGAGTGTTTTCTAGAATTTCGTGGAACTCATCGGGAAGTTCGTTTCTAGCTAATTGAAGAAGTTTAGCCGGAGGGAACGGAACTTTATTTTTGGGAATCCCGGTGAGTCTAAAACCGCGCCTATTGCAAGGTGTTTTTAGGATGTTTTTGGCTCTAATGTTAGAGCCGTTGATGACGCGCATTGTATACTTGCTGCCGAGAGAACGTATTCTGTCGACTATTTTGGGGATTTTAGCGAGTGGATGTACTAGTACAGACGGATACAACCTTCCCTTCCTCAGGCACTTCTTCAGAACCCTACGTTCTGTGGCAGCAATTCTGTTGTTGGCTCGTGGTTTTAGCAGAGTATAGAGACACGATCTGTAGTCGATTATCGGTCTTATGAAGGTTTTGTACGTATGTACAAGTGTTTTGCTGGACGTACCTCCAAACCTTCCAGAAAGTGCTCCCAGGAAAAAGGCTCTCTTTCTTACCTTGTTTAAGGTGTTTGTAACGTCAGTGTTCCAGTCGAAGTGAACTCCCAAATAGACCACCGAAGGACGATATTCAAGCCTCTCTCCCTGGAGAACGATCCTAGCCTCCTCGAATGAGGATCGGCTACTAGGATGTCTGAAGGCGATCATCTGGGTTTTCGTGGCGTTGAGCGTAACTCTCCACCTGTTACACCATCTGACCATTTTGTCCAGCAATGTTTGGGCTTTTTCGAATACAGAAGGCTCTACACGAGTGCCCCTTGAAGAGCCTGCGGTGAGAAGGGCAGTATCGTCTGCAAATAGTAGGACTGACTCGGATCGTCTAGCTGGTTTGGGAAATAGTAGGACTGACTCGGATCGTCTAGCTGGTTTGGGAATATATTTAACAATGTGTTTGCCTTTTTAAGTCTTTAACTGAAGAGGTTGAGGAGTGGGGAGCTGTTTGTCTCGAGTTGGTCATTCAGAATTATATCTGTATTTTTCAATTTATTAATTTCCATTGATTCTAAAAGTGATAGCTTAAGGCCTTTATTTTGAATATGTAGAATTTGAAACTCTTCATTGAAAGAATGATTATGATCTAGAAGGTGAAGTGCGTATGTAGAAGTGTCTGTTTTTCTATTGTTGAAAGCCCTTTTGTGTTCTGCTATTCGTTTGTCAAAAGTTCTGCCAGTTTGACCGATGTAAGTTTTCGGACATTTTTCTCGAATTAAATATTATTAAAAAAATATTTCTAGCAAAAATGTAGCTTATAAAAAAATGTTCTATTCATGAAGTCAATCGATACAGTAAAAGCAAAGTTAAAGCTTATGAAAAATTGTTATTATTCATCAAAATAACCAAAAAATGAAGCACTTTTCGGGGAAAAGTCATTAAAATATTTTTAAATGTTTAAAAAAAGCTTTAGGATCAAAACTAAGCGAGTTACGCTCAAAATAAAGTTGGTCCGTTTTTTTTGGAAAAAAAAATCGTGAAAATCTCCCCTTGTTTAGCACCTCAAATAAAATTTATCGTTAGCGCTTTACCATTTACTTTGTATATGATTGTTTTTATGATCTGTAAGTTTGACCAGTTCAAAAGTTTGACCTGTTTGTAAACAAGTCGTATTTAGTAACTTTTTAAAGGGGGCCCCATTTCCAATCCTGCGGGAGGGCCCCGACGGAGTTTGTTACGCCACTGGTAGAGGGCCAAAGACCCAGAGGAATATCTCCAGTACGATGGTCGGATCAAATAAAGGATATGACTTGTTACTCATTCTCCGAATCAAAACAACACGTACAGAACAGAAATTTGAAATAATTTGACAGAAATAGTCAAACAAATTACATGACACCACTACATCCTTACGAATGAGAAAATATAGAGGAAGAGGAAACTTTTTGTAGCTATTTAAAAAGGAATCAGCAATTTTATTAAATGAATATTACAACAATTTCTCTTGGTAAATCTATAAACCATTCTTCTTTACCTTGTAAACAAGTCAGAATTATTTACGTTTTGGAAATTTTCATTGAACGTGTTGAAATGAGGGTTGTTGAATTTAGTAGCGAGATAATTTAGCGAATTGGCTATTAGTTTATGACCAGGACCATCCGCTTGGAAACCCAGGATATCTGTACTGACTTTTTTACTAGATTCCATACCAACAAAGTTAGCGGGAAGGTCATCCAGCGGTTTGGTAACTATCATATCAAGGTCTATCCATATGCCTCCATATTTCCACAGAGTGATATACCTAAAATAAATAGAGAGTTAATATAAATGTAATAGTAAGTTTTAAGACTGTAAAGGTAAATAAAGTTATGCCACATTACTCTGGCGTCCAGTGGGGATTTAGAAAAATTTTCTGGGGAGGGGGGACTGCCAATGAAACACCAACCAAAAATAAACATAAAAATACATAAACCCAAATTTGACAATATGAATTTGACAATAATAGACAACGCTAATATCAAAGTACTACAACAGCTCACATTAGTGTTGCCCAAAACCGGTCTTGGTCTTGCAGTATTGGTCTTGTTCTTGCATTTTCGCAAGACCAAGACCAAGACCAAGACCGCCTAATTTTAGCAAGACCAAGACCAAGACTGACCCTGCAAGATTTGAGCAAGAACAAGACTAACCCTGCGAGACTCTTGCGTCTTGCAGTTAGAATCGAGTGTCATTTAGGTAGTATAATATTTCGGGTATATGTTTAGATGCATAGAGACTCTTTGAGACGCAAAAAGATATGTAACAAAAATGAAGATGAAGTCTCTATTTTCATGCTTTTGTAAATTACTTTAATCATTGTAGTATTTATTATTCAAAAGTAACGAGACAAATTAACAGATAATTCCGGCTACTCTATAAACAAAATACAGAAATATTTAAAGTAACGAAATAACGGTAGGGTATTGGACTAGGAAAAGTAACTAGGATAGTAACGAGTATAATGAATTGTCATCATCATCAATGGCCTTACAACTCTTCGTGAGTCTTTTCCGCGTTTACTATTGCCTTCCATGTTTGTCGGTCCTGTGTCACTAATTCGAAAGTACAATTGAATTGTACAGTGGAACCCCGATAAGTCGGCATCCGTTAACCCGGAAGTCCGGCTAACCCGGACCTATTTTCATCAGTCAGACAAAACAAACATTTTTTCACTTTGACTGAGTTTTCTACCAAGAAATAAACAATACTGTATACAACTGTATGTAATTTAGATGTACTATGCATCTGTATTTCTTGTTTTTGAAATTAAAATGTGAATTTATTTATTATTTTTATGTATTTTATTAATTTTTACCACAATCTCTGACTAACCCGGATTTTCGATAACCCGGATCGGCCGCGGTCCCAATTAATCCGACTTATCGAGGTTCCACTGTACTTTGTATTAATTCCTGGTAAAAAAAATTTAATATAAAGATAAAGTCTTAGTAATAGTAACGTCAAAGCAATTGCGTACTGTTCTGTAATTTAATTTGTATTGTATTTTATTTCTTATTTAAATAAATGGCAAATTGTGTAAGTCTTTTATTCCATCTCATATAAGGTGAGGGTCGATCAATCCCTTTCTAGACAGATAATGGTCTTTGAAATAGTACAGTCAACTTTATGTCATTAATTTGGTTTTTTGTATTTCAACCATGTTTTGGCACATGTAAGCTTATTAAATGCAAACGTTTATTAAGAAACTGACTCCCGTGGGCCGTGGATAGCTCAGTTAGTTAGAGCATTGGCACGGATCAGGGTTGGCATAGAATTTCCCCATCTTATAAAACCCAGCGGGTTTTTTCGGGTTTTTTCAATTGATAAAACCCACTATTGTTGGGTTTTTTGGGGTTTTTTCAAAAATAGCAAATTTTCAGTTGAATGAACGTCATATTTATTTCTGAATAAAAACAAAAACTAGCATAAATACCATGAAGTAAGTAGTAGGTGAATACAAAACGAGAGAAACTGAAACTAAACTAATAAAACACTTATTTTAAACATGGTATATAGACAAATAAAATAATAAACAAGTTTCTTGTTAAACAAAGCATCAGCAAAGCATATTAGTTATCAGGAAAATCAGAATCTGTATTTTTGTCACATTCCCAATTCCCATTCGTTATTCGTTAGACTCGATCGAGGACGAGGACTCGGTTCTTAAATGATTATATATTTTTACCAAGTTTGCAACTCTATCGGCACCTAATCTGTTGCGAAGCTTAGTTCATATTAATCCATATGAAGAAAAAATCCGCTCAGTAGATGCAGATGAAGCTGGACATGAGAACAAAGATAACATATAAATACAAAATTCATATGGTATTTTATTTGTTTTTTTATTTTTTATTGATATCAGCTTCCACCATTTCTTTGGCGACAGAGCATATACAGAGCCTCTCTATATATGGCGACATTATCTAATATTTTGGAGATATTTTTATCAAATTCTTGCTCCTTCTCTGTCCTAATTTCAACATATATGTGATAGTTGCTTATAAATTGCTGACATTGTCAAGTTGCTTTATTTTGTAAGCATATTTTGTTATTTTATTATTTTTGCAATAAAATTCATAATTTTTGTAAAACTTTTGATAGAGCAGAAACTATATATCAAATCTAAATAAAAAACTGAAAATCCCCAAAAAAACCCGAAAAAACCCTAAAAACCCAAAAAACCCGTCGGGTTGGGCTTTTAAAAAAAAACCCGGGTTTTTTCCAACCCTGGCACGGATCGCTTAGATCGTGCCGATCGTGGGATCACACCTTACCCAATGTCAATTTAGATATTTATTAATTTGATTGGTCATTACTATGGCTATGTTAATTCAAGATTAAAATGTGCCCACTCTGTTACAGTGTACAGATTCTAAAGGTGCCGGTGGGGGATGGCATCTATGCGTAGTGTTATAGTCGGTGTATTCGAAATGATGAAATAGCAAATAATATTTCATGATTTCGAATACTTTCTCTCTCTTACACCGACTATAATACTGCGAATAAACGCCATCCCCCACCGGCACTTGTAGAATTTGTGAAATGTACGTTGTAACTGCGAGACTTGCAAGACTCTTGCTGCAAGACCAAGACCAAGACCAAGACCGAGAGTGCAAGACCAAGACCAAGACCAAGACCAAGACCAAGACAAGGTGTATTGGCGCAAGACCAAGACCAAGACTCTCTAAGTCTCGTCTTGGTCTTGCATTTGGGCAACACTAGCTCACATACGTGGGTGTACAGATAACTTGATAACTGAAGACGAGAGGGAGGAGGAGAAAATACGGAAATGATAATGCTTGCTAACAAAGCATACTTCTCTCTTCAAAGATATCCGTAAGGAAGTAAAGTTTAGAACATATAAAACCATCATAAGACAGAAAAGACAATAAACCTTAAGATAAAGGCACATTTTGTTTTTATTTGATTCAGAGTTGGACCACCATCTCCATATAGCTATTTCAGCATCTATGCATCCTCAGTGAAGCTATGCAGTCACAACTCTAAACCAAGTATCAATGGGAAATAGCCTATTTAAGGGAAAACATCGCGTTGCAATGATTCCACCCTTTGAGACGCAAAACAGCGACATCTCTCGTAATACGAGGAAGACGAAAAGCCCTAGATCCAAAGTTTACTACATTTAAACAATTAGAATAATTAAAATAAAAATAATAAACAATGTTTTAAATCCAAGACTTTTCGTTAAGATGCTGCTTTCTGGCTGCATCCTGTATCCTTAAATAGACAGGGTGTTGATATTTGGTTTAGAGTTGTGACTGCATAGCTTCACTGATGATGCATGGATGCTGAAATAGCTATATGGAGATGGAGGTCCAACTCTGAATCAAATAAAAAAAACCCGCCTTTATCTTTTTCATCTTACTCAGATTTGAGTACCTACCTGAAACTGTCTTTCGGTTCTTTTCCTAGACGAAAAGAAGGTAAATACGTGGCTAGTGTCCTTTATTTGCTTTTTTCTATATTCGTCGTCTCTTGTGCTTATATATTATAAAAGCCGCTGATACAGGATGCAGCCAGAAAGCAGTTTCTTAACGAAAAGTCTTGGATTTAAAATATTGTTTATTATTTTTATTTCAATTATTCTAATTGTTTAAATGTAGTAAACTTTGTATCTAGGGCTTTTCGTCTTCCTTGTACAATAAACCTTATTAATACTTTTGACAGAAAGATATTAAGGAGGATATTGGTACCCATTTGCGACAATGATATATGGAGAATGAGAATAAGGTTCAATCACGAGTTATAATATCACAAAGAAGCGTCTATAGCAAATTATGCAAAAATGCTATTGCGCTAGGCAGGTCATCTTATAAGAATGGATAATGACAGAACACACAGTAAAACGCTTAGCGGAACTACAGTAGGACGTCGGCTAGTAGCCAAGATAATATAGCTATGGTAAGATGTAAAGGAAAACTATCGCAACCTATCAAGTATGAAAACTGGCATTAGTCAAGGAGATTCGCTGAGCCCATTAATATTTAATCTGATAATGGATGAAATCATAAAGAAAGTTAAAAAAGAAGAGGATATAGAATGGGAGAAAAGTAAATAAAGATAATATGCTACGCCGACGACGTCATAATAACAGCCGAAAATGAAGATGACCTACAAAGATTAATTAAAGAATTCGAAGACTCATATACAACATGGTGATCTCAACAGAGAAAACTAAATTGATAGTAATAGCAGCGGAACCGAGACGATGTAAACTGGTCGTAAATAACAAAATAATATAGACAAGGCGAAAACGGCGGGTTCGTTGGGAAAAATATTCCCATGAGATTTTTTTGCATAATCACATTCGTGAGACATCCCAGAATAAGGTTGAAGAAATCGCCCACGCGAAAAGTGGTCATTATGGAAACATATAATACCTACCTCACAACGGAAACGAAAACCAGGATATATAAATCAACAATAATACTGATAATGACGTACACAGCGGAAACAAGAGCAGGTACGGCGAAAACAAAAAAACTCTAAGAAGTGGCGAAATACGAGCGAGATGTGGTATAGAGGAAATAAGCATGTGGACCAAAAGAAGAAAAATTTAATGGAATTATCACATAGAAAGAATGACAGAAAGTAGAATAGTATGAATAGCAAGAGACAAATCGCTAAATGGAAGGAGATCATTGGGACGACCGAAGAAAAGAGGGTCAGACAACGTCAATTGAGGGTAAAAACTGAAGTAAAACAGGCGTCAGCCTATTTATAAAGTAGAAAAAAGAAGAATAACTTAGCAAGGCGGTTATTAGAGAGTCTGTGGATATGACCAGCCCATTTTAGACGTTGGTATTTAATTTCTGGGACTACGTCGCTCGCCCTATACATCTGCTTGACCTCAGCATTTGTTCTCATTCGGTATTGGTTGCTATAAGTGTCGTGGTAATAGACCAAGAGGCAGCGCTGAAAAATGTCTTTGAATTTACTAAAACTAGATCTTTCACAGTTGATTACTGTGAGTGTGTAGAGAAACATACTGCGGTCGGTCAAAGGAAACGTAGAACATGGGTTACTGAGAGGGTATCAAAAATCAGTACACACATTCTAAATTAAATATAAATAAAAGTTATTATAGTCGGTCAGCTGTATGACAGGACAGAGCTGGTCGGTCGGCCCCAATAGTCGATTGAGGAAATGAAGCATTTTGGCTCGCAATTTTTTCCTCCAGCATGGATTTACTTGAAATTTTCACAGAAGGTAGGGATCATTCCAAGGATCATTTTCTATATCATGCCTCTATCATACACTAAAACCTTGGGGGTGGTTGCCACTCCATCTCGCGGGTGGGAATTTTTGATTACATTTTAACCATGTAATTCGATGGAAAAAGTGATTCTAAGAAAAAAATGTTTTTACATTTTCTTCGTAAAACTAATATTTTTCGAGTTATTCGCGCTTGAAAATAACAGTTTTTAGACGAAAAAATAATCGACTTTCTTAAAGGGGTTTTTTGAGAATACCTCGAAAAATATTATATATATTTTTGGCGATAAAAAGTTTCTTCAAAAATGATTTTGTAGGATTTTTAAAGAGCTATAAGATTGTGTAAATTAAATTCCGTAAGATCCCTTAGTTTTTAATTGGGGTGGGTTTAAAGGGCTCGAATAAGGGGGTGTTTGCTGGTAAATAGAGGTTTTAAACAGCTATATCTGGCTAACTATTCACTGTAATGTAAAATCTATGCACAGGGTAATTTTAGTCATTAAAAAAAGCTACAATTTAGTAGTTTATAATTTTTTTCGTATCTTCAGTATTTTCGGAGATATTTTGAAGTAAATGGTGAAAAATATCAAATTGCAAAAAATCAATTTTTTTTAAACTCCAATTTTTCCAAAATTAGGCATTTTAAATAGGTCAAACTCCTTGAGTGTATTGATAATGTAAATATAAAAAGAACTACAGAAAGGTGAAGACCAATTTTGAATTAGGAAGGTACTTAGGGGGTTGGTTTCACTGATTTTTCTTAGAGAAAAGCAGGTACCGACATTTTTTTGATTATAAGTCGCTTAATTTTCATGCTAGAATTTTTTTATTATTTTTTTTTTGAAAGGTCTAATTGTATGCTTGAAAAAAGACTATATAAGTTTTCCTCTAAAAATGAAAATTTTTCCCATTATTTGGCTTTGAATATTTCAAATTATGCATTTGACGAAAAAAGCTAACCTTTAACATGCCGTATCTCGGTTTGTATTGCTCTTAAAGATATTATTGAAAAATAATTTGGTTTACGTTACTAATAGATACAATTTTGATATCCACAGTTTTTGTGATTAAATGCATATTTTTCGAGATATTCTCAAAAAACCCTCTAAAAAAGTCGATTTTTTCGTCGAAAAACTGTTACTTTCAAGGGCGAAAAACTCGAAAAATATTAGTTTTACGAAGAAAATGTAAAAAACATATTTTTCTTAGAATCACTTTTTCCATCGAATTACATGGTTAAAATGTAATAAAAAATTCCCACCCCCGAGATGGGGTGGCAACCACCCCCAAGGTTTTAGCGTATGATAGCGGCATGATATAGAAAATGATCCTTGGACTATTCCCTACCTTCTGTGAACATTTCAAGTAAATCCATGTTGGACGAAAAAACTGCGAGCCAAAATGCTTCATTTCCTCAATCGAGTATTGGGGCCGACCGACCGGCTCTGTCCCGTCATACAGCTGACCGACTATATTAACTTTTATTTATATTAAATTTAGAATGTATTTACTGATTTCCAGCCTTAGTAAATGGATTTAATTACCTTCGTAGGAAAGCAACTTTGATACCCTCTCAGTAACCCCTGTTCTACGTTTCGCTTGACCGACCGCAGTATGTTTCTCTACACACTCACAGTAATCAACTGTGAAAAATCTAGCTTTAGTAAATTCAAAGAGATTTTTCAGCGCTGCCTCTCCGTCTATAAGGCCAAAAATCGAAGATCAAAATGGTGTATATATGTAGGTATTTAAATCAAAAGGGCATATTTACCTGAAAGAATCAATCGCATCGTTTATCACATCTCCAAACTTATCTGAAAAGACTGGACTAACCACGTTCTCCAAAAAGGTACCTCCGCTAAACTGATTAATGTTGGCGTACACAAATTTAACGTTTTTGTAAGTTAACAATGCTTCTATAATCTTATCTGTATCGTCGTCGTCTTCCATTTTAATAACACCAGGAGAATTGTAAATCAGAGTTACGTCATAATTCGGGTTCAATCTGGCTGCGCTCTCCACTGCACACGCATGTTGAGCGGAGATGGTAATTTTCTCCTTAGTGTTGGAGTCACAAGAAGGTTCGTGGAAGAATATCGTTTTCTCTGATTGAACATGTAAGTCCAATATATTAGGTAGAGTTTCCTTGTCGTCTATATAATAGCACTGCTTCGGATATGAATCTGCTTTATTAGGTGTTGAATATCCTAACATAAATATGCCACAAAGTGCGACTATTAATAGCACCAATGAGGCCAGGTATTTCCAAAAAGTTGTCCTTTTTCTCTTATAGGTGTAAAGGATGATGTAAAATAATCGCATTGTTCTGGAATCTTGATAGGATGTACTAAGCTGAAAAATTAAAAATGTTAAGTTAAGAACAATTGATTGAACTACTATTACTATTATTATTCTTTATGCTTTTGTCTCTAAACGATGTTTCTTTAGCATGATCCCTCTATAGTTAATGATATCCCTTGGGTCTTCTTTTTTATATCATTAATATTTGACCCTTTCTCCACTCTATAGGCATATTTTCCGTGTTATAGATATTTTTGAAGTTATACTTCTTTAGGCGCGATTTCATTGAGGGTAAAATTTTATTAATCTGAGCGCATGCGCACACCGACAGTATGGTATTAGTCGTTATATGGGCTCTAATTGGGTGTTGAAATGATCTGTCAATAATTGTTCAATATGGAGGTTATCGGTAAACAAAAATATTGTATATATTAGTTTTTATTGTGAGGACAGAAATAAAATCAAATTTATAATTATAGTGACTTTTTAAATAGTTTTGAAAAGCCGCAGGTACGTAATTCTAAATGTTTCAGTTGTATTCCAATAAAAAATTATCTTCATACCTATCTGTTTGGAAAATGTAAAAAAAATAAAGTTACCTATTAGTAGGCAATGCTTTAATTTACATAATCTGATTACGAACAAACTTTCTACAAATCTTCATCTAATATATCGTTTTCTTACTCTATATTTTGTTGTATTTTAATTCGACAAAAATGAAACTAATAATTTGATTAAATTCATATAAATAAACAAAATGTCAAAAAGTTTATGATGTAAACGTTTAGTTTGTGTATATTCCCACATGACGTATACGCGAAGGTGGTGCAGTAGGAAATCGCTTCGACTTTCGTACGACGCGATAGACGTGAAGTGGGTTCAAGCCTCAAGCAAGTTGTTATTTTATTATTTTTTTATAGATTTTATGATTGTAAGTATATTATTATATCATTTTCTTCAGAAAATACGTATTTAATTAAAATTTTTGGCAACAATTATTGTTCAGAAATCATTTGTGGCATTTTTCAATGTGTTTGTGTGTGTCTTATTCTTTTATTTTTTTATTTTTGGTATTGTTTTAATAAAAATTTTTGGAAAGTAGTAGAGAAACTGTTTAAAGTATATTGATTTCGTTGAAATCATATAATAGAAGTATAACTTCTTACGTGCGTACAAAGTACACACATTCTTTTTTATTAGTTTATGAATCCAATGCTTTATCTTCATGGACTTCATCTGGAGGAAAAGAAAAAATGGAGGAGCACATTTTTCTCCTCCATTTTTTATTAATTCATTGTTTATTTCATCTGGTCCTGCTGTTTATCCTGATTTCAACCTTTTTCTTGTTTCAATAAGTTCCTTGTATATGGGAGGGTTTCTTCTTCAGCTCTTAAGATATCTTTTTCCCCAATATTCCTGCTTTGTTTGATTTTGTACTACTTAATTAGAAAAATGTTTCCCGTTTTCATTACTGAATTTAGGTTTTACTATCTTACTGTTGTTGTATTGTTGGTACATTGTTTTTTTGACATACCTACTTATTTTTATAGTTGTTGTCTTTGTTACTTGCCTCTTTTGATTCTATTTGCCCTTTAATCCATTCTGATTTTTTTCTTTTTATGTCGTTTTGCCGCCTTCTATTTTTATATTTTGTATTCATTTAGTTTTTCATTGGCCCCAATTTTTATCCATGTTATCCATGCCTGTTTCTTCTCTATGTTTTTGGTTTTGCATTCTTCATCAAAACACTCTTTTGCCTTTGTCCTATTGTTTCCTTTGCTGCCTCTATTAAGCTTTTTTTTGATATTTTTGTCTGATATGATGTCTTCTGCGTATTTATTGTTTACTGCTCCTGTTTTCGGCTGATTTGCGTTCTTGTTATTTTTAATTTTGATATTAATATAGCAAACTAATATAGAAAAAACTACATAATTCAAATTTATGTACTTACCTACAGAAATATATAAAGCATAGAACTAAGCTCTTTCTTGAAAACTGCACAGTTTAGATTTAATTTCACTATTATTCCTAGATTTTCAACAAATGTCGTTGTATTTAAATTATTTATTATTCTGAATTTTCAATGTGGTAGTTGGTTAAAAATTATCTTTATGCTCTGTTAGTGTCTTATCATAAATTTGTGTATTTATCAGAAATATATGAGGTCGGACTGAAATTCTAGTTACTAATTTAAAATAAAACTAACAAAAAATGATTTTGAAAAAATCTATTATTAAAGAACAAGAAAAATTATGCAAATATGAAGTGTATAATTTCGGTAAGTTGTATAAATGCGTAAGTAAAATAAACATAAAATTGAATTCTTTTGCTCTTTGAAGTTATGAAAGACCTTGACATTAGAGTAGCCTGGAGTGTTTTTTAGGAGTAGTATGGAATGATTTTGGTGATTCTGTAGGACTTCAAGGTAAACTGACATGATTTAAGGAAATTCTAGAGCAGTCTGAGGCAGTCCCGGATTAAGAATCTTGAGGCCCCTAGGCAACCCAAGCTAGGACACCCCTCAAGAAACTTTTGTCTTTTCCCTCCAAAACCTCGGATAACCCCTCCATCTCCGAGCGGTATACTTTTGATATATAGTGGACATTTCGTAGACTTAAACTTAAATTTTTGTTTAATTTTGTAAAACGTGTTGCTTGAAGAAATAAAACAAAGAAATAGTCAAGAAACTGTTATTCTATTGATATCATTTTGCTTAAATTAAAACAAAAATTATTCCAGATATTTTGAATATTAAAGCAATAATAAATTATTTTAGTTTTTTTTTGTTACAGTTATCAATAAACGAACGATTCATTTTAAAGTACAGTAATTTTACTACTAATAAAAAAAGAAGGTCGTAGAAAAGTATAGTGTTTTACTTGCATGTAATGGTTATTACTCACTCTGATGAAAAACCACACTCGCCTTCGGCTCGTGTCGCAAACTTCATCATTGTGAGTAATACCCATCATTACATGCTTGTTGAATAATATACTATTACTTATTACGTAACTATGTAATAATAAATTATGTATTAAATTTAGTTTGAGTTTTCAAAGCCTTATAAAATTATAAATAGTCCAGAAAGCCACTGAGCATCCGCTAGGAAAAATATTCTAATTCGGATTTTTTGCACAATCTTACTCAAAAAGGACTCATTTTAACAAATTTGCATGTTGCCAGGACCAAAAGGTGGTCAAAAATTTTTTAAACGTTTTTTTTTGTTTTTTTCCTAAAATTATTTTTTTTGCACGGAAAAAAGTTTTTTTTAGGTTTTTTGGATCATTCCAAACAGAAAAGGTCTTTAGTGACTTTTCTCTAAAAATGAGATTTTTCATGAGAAAATAAAAGTGAGAATTTTCATTTTTAACCCTCAAAAACTATGTGAAAAACTGAAAATTTGAATGTTGCCAAGGCAGGTAGATATTCTTTAAACATCGATTGATGAAATCCCGAAGAGTTTTTTGCAATACCATATTCAAAACTCCTTTGTTTTTTAATTGCTAATCAAGCGTGCGCGACACTATTTTCCACCGACAGTATGGTGCAAATGAAAGGAATAAATTCGTTATTTCGTAAACAGGCGACTTTAAAAAAAATCCCGAAACAGGTCGATTTTTATTTTTAAGTTATGATATTGTGGCATACATGGTATACTAGTGATGTCATCCATCTGGACTTAGTGACGTAATTGATGATTTTTTTAAATGAGAATAGGGGTCGTGTGCTAGCTCATTTGAAAGATTCTTCAATTCTCTATTTAGTAATATAAACATTTACATAATTATTTATACAGGATGTCCAAAATTTTTTTATTAAATTAAATTATTTGACAAAAAAAGAAGTAGAAGGACACCCTGTATAAATAATTATGTAAATGTTTACATTACTGAATAGAGAATTGAAGAACATTTCAAATGAGCTACCACACGACCCCTATTCTCATTTAAAAAAATCATCGATTACGTCATCACGCCCATACGGATGACGTCACTAGTATACCATATATGCCACAATATCATAACTTAAAAATAAAAATCGACCTGTTTCGGGATTTTTCTTTAAAGTCGCCGGTTTACGAAATAACGAATTTATGTCTTTCATTTGCACCATACTGTCGGTGGAAAATAGTGTCGCGCACGCTTGATTAGCAATTAAAAAACAAAGGAGTTTTGAATATTGTATTGCAAAATACTCTTCGGGATTTCATTGATCGATGTTTAAAGAATATCAACCTATCTTGGCAACATTAAAATTTTCAGTTTTTCACATAGTTTTTGAGGGTTAAAAATGGCAGATTTCGCAATTTTTCAATTTTTAATCGCTTATATGTCAAAAACTATCATTTTTAGAGAAAAGTCACTAAAAACCTTTTCTGTTTGGAATGATCCAAAAAACCTAAAAAAACTTTTTTCGATGCAAAAAAGATTATTTTAGGAAAAAAACAAAAAAAAAACGTTTAAAAATTTTTTGACCACCTTTTGGTCCTGGTAACATGCAAATTTGTTAAAAGGAGTCCTTTTTGAGTAAGATTGTGCAAAAAATCCGAATTAGAATATTTTTCCCAGCGGATGCGCAGTGGCTTTCTGGACTAAAAGTAACTTTTTTGAGTTTCATAGAAACAAATCTACTTAAATATCTTCAAATTCCAAATTTTTGGGCACATCATTCTCAATAGCCATAATTGAGGGAAATGCTAGTTTTCTTTTTTGAAAATGACCGTTCGCCTGTTGCATTTGTAATCATTAGCGTAAGATAAATCGTAAAAGCTACTTACAAACTTGGAAATTTCGATTCGAATTTGTTCTCATAAATAACCCAAAAAGACTATGTACCAGGAATAAATTATTTTCACTACAAGTCCTGAAGATGCACTATAAAATATTTGAACTGCAGTAATTCATCTTAGATTTCAGGTTCAATATCATCAAAATAGTTTTCATGTAGTTTTGAAGCACACCTCTTTATTTGAGTATCACTCAGTTTTGGAAAAACACACAAAACATCAAATACTGAGTTCGCTGACTACAACTCAATAATTAGCTTATCCAACTCAATACGCTGTACGCGTATTGAGTTGACGCGTATTGAGTTGGATACGCTGAGTTGAGTACGCTGCCAACTGACGACTCAACTCAATAATTAGCTTATCCAAAATTGGTAGATTCGTTTCAACCTGTAACTTTTCTCCACCCTGTAGAAAAACTTTATTGGAATTAGCGTCATCAAAATGTAGTTTGCTTGCTCTTTTTTGTTTACTCTCGTCGGAACATTCAGAGTATTGTAGATCGCAGGCTTTCTGCTCGTAGTAAGCAAAATTATCTCTTTGGTACTTTCAAAATTCCAAAAGTGAATTTAGAAGCTGAATTGTAGTTTAAAGTTCAATATCGTCTCTCTATAATGATTTACTGAGAGCGTTAATGAGTTTTAAAATTGTTGCCCAAAACTCATTTATTATGAGTTGTGTGAGTTGTGCAATGTTTCTGTTTTGGTATTTCTTTCAACAAATGTTGCCCCATGAACTGTTTCAGCTTTCTGATTAGGGTCTTCAGCAATAGCACGAAGAACATATTTGAAGGCGTTGTAACCTTTAGACAAAATTCTTGTTGCATTAGCCCTTGTTTCTGTTGAATGTTTCTGTTTTGGCATTTCTTTCAACAAACACAGCCTCATGAACTGTTTCAGCTTTCTGATTAGGGTCTTCAGCAATAGCACGAAGAACAGATTGGAAGGCGTTGTAACCTTTAGACAAAAGTCTTGTTGCATCAGCCCTTGCAGTCCATCTAGTGCTGCTTGTTCTTTTAAGGACAAGGTTTAGATCGTGGCGAATGGGATCGCTTAGAGGAGTTTCATTTAAGCATTTGATCGTAGCTTCCCAACAGTGGGTAAGGCCGAAAAAAAGTTGTACACGGACTGAACAAATCCAAAATAAGATATTGCTTCACCGCAACTTTTAGCAGCACTTACTCCAAATAAAGCGGGTGTGTGGCACAAGAAATATGTAAATTGCAAGTTTGTTAATCTTAGAAAAATGAGCCTGGAGACCATTGTATTTGGCTGACATGTAGCGAAAGGCATGAGTAATGAAAGAGAGTGTAGCGAAGGGGCGCTGACTCATTTGTTGCTGTTGCTCTTACTACTTTTCTAAGAAACCGTGCAGAGTGCAGACTTACAGGCAGTACCTACTGTTTCTTCTACCAAACGGCATTCATTAGCGACTTATTCTAACAACATAGGCATTATGTGAACAAACGTATGCATTGTACTTAATGTAATTTTATACGTCCACCATCACTTTTATGGTATTGCGCGATATTTGAATTTTTCAACATAATATAATTTTTATTTAAATCTAATTATTATTTTTTTTTCATTTTGGGCCCTGCGAGGCCCCCTTTGGGGCCGAGGCCCCTAGGCAACTGCCTACTTTGCCTAATGGTTAATCCGGCACTGGTCTGGGGTATTTCGGGGGAGTATGGAATTATGTTGGTGCTGAAAAAAGATTAGAATGATTAAATAAAGTCAGCAATCATATTGCCTCATCCTCATACCAATTAAAACATGTGAACGGTAAGTAATCTTCTAAAATAGTAGTCTGCAGAAGAGACTGTGATAGTACAGTCATCCCAAAAATCTGCAAAGGTGATTCAATAAAAATCTTCTTCTTATTTAGGTGCCGTGTCTGTATTCAGACGTTGGCCGTCATCATGTTTACAATTTCTTGAAATCTCTCTCTATCGGCTGCTGCGCGAAATAATTCTTCTACTGTGCAGCCACACCATTGTCTAATATTACGCAGCCATGAAAGTTTCTTTCGACCAATCCATCTCTTTCCCTCCACTTTTCCTTGTATTATAAGGCGAAGCAGATGGTATTTAGATCCTCTAATTATATGGCCGAAGTATTCTGTTTTTCTTCTCTTTATGATGCTTATGAGCAGACGTTCTGAATTCAACATTTGAAGAACATCTTCATTGGAAGTGTGCGAAACCCACGATATCTTTAGGATTCGTCGATAGCACCACAATTCGAATGCTTCTATTTTGTTTAGCATTGTGGTTTTTAACGTCCATGTCTCACAACCATACAATAGGATAGACCACACATAACATTTCAGCACCTTCTTTCGAATATTCATCGACAGGTTTCTGTTATATAAAACTGTTTCCAGGTCATAAAAGCCTTCCGTGATATTTCGATCCTAGTTATTATCTCTTCATCAGAGTCACAATTTACATTTAACCAGCTGCCAAGGTACTTGAAATGGTTTACCCGTTCTAACTCCTCTCCATCAAGAGAAAGCTGACCTTGATATATATTAATCTTTCCAACTGCCATCCACTTTGTTTTTGAAATGTTGATTTTAAGGCCTCTCCGATAGCTTGCTTCACTGACTAGATTTAGTAGTGTCTGAAGATCTTGTAAATTTTCAGCAAGAATGGCTGTATCGTCAGCGTATCTAATATTGTTGATTACTTCTCCGCCTAGCCTTACTCCCTCTTGTCTGTAATCCAAAGCCTCCCTAAAGATTTCTTCAGAGTACAGATTAAAAAGGGTGGGTGATAAAACACAACCTTGTCGTACTCCACGTTTTATCGGCAGTTTTTCAGTACGACTGTCTCCAATTTAGATAGAGGCTATTTGATTGTAATATAAGTATTTCAGCAGTCTTATATCGTAGTGGTCAAGTCCTGCTGCCTGCAGGCAATCGAAAAGTGTATTATGTTGTACTCGGTCGAATGCCTTCTCGAAGTCGATGAAACAAACATAAACGTTCTTTCGGAATTCACAACTTTTTTGTAATAGAACGCGCATACAAAATAGTGCTTCTCTAGTTCCTAGACCATTTCTAAATCCAAATTGCTTATTACCCATTCTAGTTTCGCACAGAAGGAATACTCGGTTTTGTATAATACGTAAAAGTATCTTAAGTGTGTGACTCATCAAACTGATTAGTCTAAAATCGCTGCATTGTGGGCCTGCTTTTCTTTGGTAATGTTATAAACAGTGACTCCAACCAATCATCTGGTATTTTTCCTTCGTTGTAAATTTTGTTAAAGAAAGTATTCAAGTAGGTAATGTTTTCCTCATCTAAAAGTTTAAGTAGCTCAACAGGGATTTGATCTGGTCCAGGTGCTTTATTGTTTTTGGCTTGTTGTATTGCTTTTAAGACTTCTGACTTCAGTATACTGGGACCTCTGTCTAATTGGTTGGCACAGGTAGTATTTGGAGTATTTTCTCGAGAAGCATCGTCAAAAAGGTCACTGATGTGTCTCTCCCATTCTTTGCACTGTTGTTCGTGATCACAAATTTTTCCGTCTGCAGTTTTAAGTACGTGAGCATTTTTCTGTTTTCTAATTCCGGAGGTATATTTAAGTTTCTTGTGGAGGTTGAAACTGTCATGCTTTTTTGGAGGTCTTCAATTTCTTTACATGAATTCTCGAGCCAGGATTCTTTGGCCTGTTTAATTTTTCTTTTTATGAGTTTGTTGATTTCACGGTATTTGATAATATTTCTATTTTTGTATTTTCGTCGAACTTCCATCAGGTGAGAATTTCTTGGTTCATCCACTCATTTTTTGCCAACATTGTTTGCCAACGTGTTTTTAAAGATTCTCTTACGTCCTCTAAAATCGAGTTTTGAATATCGTACCAACATTCGTTAATAGTTCTGTTTTCGTTTGATACATTTGATATTCTGTGCATTTTACTATTTATCTGCTGTGATATGTGTTCGCGCGTTTGGGTGTTTTTAAGGGGGTCGAGGTATATCTTACTAGGCTTAGTTAGCTTTGTTAGTTTCTTTAATTTAATTTGTATTTTGGAGCAGAGTAAATTATGATTTGAGTTTATGTCGGCGCCAGGGTAAGTTTTTACTTCTTTAATATTGTTCCGAAATCGATGGTTTATTAGGATGTAGTCTATTTGATTCCGTACTATTCTACCTTGATGTCTATCTTGAGGGAATTTCCACGTCTAGAGACGCCTTTCTGGAAGTTGAAACCAGGTATTTGTAATTGCGAAGTCATTTTCTTGGCAGAATTCTATTAAACGCTCACCTCTTTGATTTCTCTCTCCCAAGCCAAACTTTCCGGTGATGTTTTGTGTCATCTTTTGCCCAACTTTAGCGTTAAAGTCTCCCATAATTAAATAAATAAAAATACCTGCACCAAAACCTATCACCCTGAAACTTTAAATTATTATCTTACAATATTATTTTTATTCAGACTTTGAATAACAGCTTGACAAACAAATGAAACTGTACACTAATTAAATAATTTAAAAAATAAAACAATTCGACTCTCAACTAAATATGTCTACAGTAGTGGGATTTGGAGAATGTGGTCCCTCTGTGGGACTACTGGATGGTACTACTGTCTCCGGTGGGTTTAAACAACATCTGTTGTCGCCAATGAGGTTTCTGCTTCTTGGACAAAATGGTGGGTATTTATTATGAAGACAGTAGGATCCTGTAGCTCTAAAAATAAGACAGGTATTAATACGAAGATATGCATAATTAAAAGAGAACCAAATATTTTTAATTTTACTATTATTATTTAACGGTCTGCATTACTGCATTTAATTCTTCTTTGGAAAAGAAAGGGAAAGAAAAGGAAGGAAACGAAAAGAAAAGGAAAGAGGAGGAAACAAAAGATATGAAAAGGAAAGAAAAGAAAAGGAATAGCGTTTGACGAAGACTCAAATTAATTTTTATAGTTTTTTACTTAATAAACAGTCGCGAAGAATCTTCTTCTGCTTTACGTATCATCTCCGTGACGAAGATTAGCAATCATCATGGCTATTCTGCTCTTGATTCGGCTGTCCTGAATAGCTCAATTGATTTGCATCGCTACTATTCCCTCAAGTTACGCAGCTATGACAATCTTGTCCTTCTTGTACTTCTCTTGGATCTTCCCTTGTATAATCAATTGAAGTACGTTGTATCTCTCAGCACGCATGACAAGGCCCAGGTATTGCAGCTTTTGAGCCAGGTATTGCGTGTTTTGATGGCTTCCATTATTTCCATTCTTTTGTTAATTATTCTCATGACTTCGTTGTTTGTTACATACTCGGCTCATGATATCTTCAAGATTCTTCTGTATATCCACAGTTCGAATGGTTCTAACTTCTTATTAACCTCCACGTTAAGGGTCCACGCTTTCATTCCGCAGAGAAAAGTCGAGAAGATGATATGTCAAGCAAAGTCAATATCAATTGATTTGATATACTTTTAATGAAACGTCACAAACAAGGGTATGTATGAGCGATATACAGGGTGTCAGTAAATAAGTATAAAAAACTTTAAGGGGTAATTCTACCTGAAAAAATAATGACAGTTTGCTCTATAAACGTATGTCCGCAAATGCTTCGTTTCCAAGATACGGGGTGTTAATTTTTTTTTGCGAATTTTTTTATTGCTCTAAGACCGTTTGAGCTATGAAAATTAAATTTTGTGGGTTTTAAGAGGTTGTTATTGCGCATTTTTTATATACAAATAACAATTTTGTATTCATCATTGGCGTGCCTACGGGTATTGGTCTGATTTTTTTTAAAGATAAAAATAGTACGCCACTGAGATATTTCAAATTAAAAATTATTTTTGTATTCCACGTTTAATTTATGATAAAGAACCTTTTTGTCTTTTTTTTATATTGTGCACCGTTTTTATGCAAAAAAATAAAACATATTCGCGCGTATTTTTCATTTCGTAATACATTATAAAGAACTCTCCAATATAATAATACCAAACTAGAACACTAACAGAAAATATTTCTAAAAAGATTTTAACTTTGTGCAAGGCTACAACAAATGTTAAAAATTACCTCCTTTAAAGGTGACAGAGTAATTTTATATTCACCATTGGCGCGCGTACGGGTAATGGCCCGAATTTTTTAAAGAAAAAAATAGTACGCCACTGAGATATGTCAAATTAAAAATCATTTTTGAATTCCTCGTTCAATTTGCGACAAAAAATTGTTTTTGTCTTTTTTTCATATGATGCGCCGTTTTTATGTAAAAAAATAAAATATCTTAACGTTTACAAAGTATTTGAAATAAGTTTCTATTATGCATATGAAATCTACCTCGAATAATTTGTAAGCGTTAAGATGTTTTATTTTTTTGTATAAAAACGGCGCCGCATATGAAAAAAAGACAAGAATTATTTTTTGTCGTAAATTGAACGAGAAATTCAAAAATGATTTTTAATTTGACGTTTCTCAGTGGCATACTATTTTTTTTTTCTGTAAAAAATTCAGACCATTACCTTTACGGGCGCTAATGGTGAATATAAAATTATTCTGTAACCTTTAAAGGAGATAATTTTGAACATTTGTTGTAGCTTTGCACATAGTTAAAATATTTTTAGTAATATTTTCTGTTATTGTTCTACTTTGGTATTATTATATTGGAGAGTTCTTGATAATGTATTAAGAAATGAAAAATCCGCTCGAAGATGTTTTATTTTTTCGCATAAAAAACAGTGCACCATAGGAAAAAAACAAGAAAGGTTCTTTTTCATAAATTAAACGTGGAATACAAAAATAATTTTTAATTTGAAATATCTCAGTGGCGTACCATTTTTTCCTTAAAAAATTTAGACTATTACCCGTAGGCGCGCTAATGATGAATATAAAATTGTTATTTGTTTGCCAAAAAAATGCGCAATAACTACCTCTTGAAACCCACTAAATTTAATTTTCATATTTCAAAAAATTTCAGCACCCTGTATCTCGGAAACAAAACATTTGCGGACATACGTTTATAGGGCAAACTGCCATTATTTTTAAAACCTTTTTATATACCTACTTGGCTTGGTTGGTGTCACGGACTCCGCAAATTTTGTAATTCATTTTAAAAATAGTTCTAGGCTATCTAGACACCTGAAATTTTCAGGATAGGTTAGAACTAGCTAACAATGCAATATTTAACTGCTATTATACAGGGTGATTAATTATTAGTGGGGTGAAGCCCCGTAGATCCGTTATAGTAATGTATAGCGATAAAACTTAATAACAGAAATTGTAGCGAACTTTGAGCTTCACATTACAAAATTAGTTAGAATGTTACAGGGTGTTCGATAACATAGTGGCAGATCAAACTTATGTTTTTTTAAATGGAACACCCTATATTTTATTATATATTCGATATTTTCGTAACTTTTCGATTACAAAAACATAAAGGTTTGGTATGTTATACGGGGTATTTACAAAGTTATAACCAATTTTATATGAAAATCGTAACAAGTTTAACTACCTGTATAAATAAAAGCAAGCACAAGGTCAATAGTTTTTTGACGTCATATTTTTTTATTTATTGTCAAAATTTTTTTAAATGTTTGTTTTGCTAATTTTCTTTATATTGAATACAGGGTGAGTCAAAACGCAAGTACATTATTTTCTCAGTAATTTTAATTTACCCTGTATTTTATATCATTATCGAAAAGTACCATTGCCATACTATAATTTTTGTATAACATTCCCTATGTGTAAATTTATTAGTTTTCGAGATATTTTCATTTTTCAGAGCAAAATTATTAATAATTACGGGTCTAAAACTTTCCAAATTTTAAGTAAGCCATGACTGAATAATTAAATTTAATTAAATTAAAAACTTACAATTTACGATTACTGATTATCAATCTGTAAAAAAAGTTGGCTACAATTTTTGTTATTAACTTTTATTACTATCTATTACTTATCTTATAACGGATCTACAAAGCTTTACTGACCAATCACACTGAATGGATAAATCGATTTTTTTTTAATTTCAAACTATTTTAAAAATGTGACTAATGCAATGATATTTTAAAGTACGGTAATAAATCGATATCTACAAATTGATGATGCCTCAGTGGCATTAGACTGCAGATCGAGAGGTCCCCAGTTGGAACTCGGCTGTTGCTTATCTTTTCTTAATTGTTTTAATAAATAATTAAAACTTTATATACTTAAAATTATATATACCATTTTAAACAGAGGTATTTTAAAAAATTCTATTTTAAACTAGTGTAATATTGGAATTATAATTATAAATAACAGTTAATACACTTATAAAAATTCATATTTTATAAGTTAATTATTCTTTCCAAATATGTTGTGTCCTACATAATATGTACATGTACAATAACAAAACCGTGATATTATAAAAAGAGTACTTTTTCTACTATATGTCATATTATGTATAAGTTTTTAGTTTGTGAAAACTGTCATTATAGATAGCAGTGCGTGAAGGATTTAAAGTGTGCGTGAAGTAACAATGTATTTTAAATGGGTTTTACTTTTTCGCACTGTTTTTAACTTTCGCGTTGTCATGGTGACAATCCTTAACTTTCGCTTTGTCATGGTGATGACAATATGAGCAATGAATTACAACAAAAGTTTTGACAGTTTTGTGGTTCGAAAGTAGTTAGAATTTTTAAATGTCAAAGTTCTAAAAATTGTAGAATAGAAATGAATTCCAGTGACGAAGAGTTACAGCTTTTTATTTGTTTATCGTAGATAAAATATTGTATGAAATTGTGCGTGAAGTACTTATTGCGAACTTACGCGATTTATAGCACTCGCTTCGTTGTCGCTCGTGCTCTAAAAATCGCGTGCGTTCGCAAAAAGCATACTTCACGAACTGTTTCATAAATAACTATTATCTACTCTGTCATATTATGTATAAGTTATTAGTTTGTGAAAACTGTCATTATATATAGCAGTGCGTGAAGAGTTTAAAGTGTGCGTGAAGTAACAATGTATTTAAATGGGATTTACTTTTTCGCATACTTTCAATGGGTTTTTTGGCAGACTTTCGTATAATCAAATATCCTTAACTTTCGCGTTGTCATTGTGATGACAATATTATGAGCAATGACTTACAACAAAATTTTTGACAGTTTTGTGATTTGAAAGTAGTTAGGATTTTTAAATGTCAAAGTTCTAATAATTGTAGAATAGAAATTAATTCCAGTGACGAAGAGTTACAGTTTTTATCCCAGGCAACCAAGTGACGTCAATAACGTCTGGGAAACGTCAGCTTTTGGTTAAATATATACACGTGTTTGAACATTACGTCGTATAAACGTCTTTTGTAGGTGATTTTAAATACGTAAGATTAATGACGTTAAAATACGTTTAAAAATACGTTTTCATTTCAGACAGCCCAAGTCTGACGTCACAAAAATGGGAGGAGCTTAACGGGTTAATGCTTATAATGTGTATATTGACGTTTATAAGCTTAAATTGTCATAAGAAATTTTTCATTTATTGTTTACATGCTTTGTGTGGTAAAAAAATGACTTTTCATTTAGATATTTAGTTGAAGCAACATGTTAATTAAGAGATTTTTATTGGTTTTTCTCAAGTGAGTAGTGTGTTAGTTTAATGCAATAGTTCTTTTTGAAAACGGTTTGAGGTTATGTGTTTTGTTTTGGTGAATATTTTCTGTTAATGAACTAATAATTATTATGTGTTATCGAGTTTAATTAAATCAATTTGTTAATAAATTATTTATCAGTTTTAGTTTTGACACAGTAAGTATACCTTAGCCTATAAGCTAAATTTAAAACAGTGAAATGAAAAATTGCAATACCAAGAATACCCATACGAATAATTATTATTGTGTATTTTTAAAAACATAAAATGAAAAATAATCTTAAAAAATGATATAAAAACTACGTTTTTATATCACCTATTTAAAACGTGATAAAATTGACGTCAGTTATGGTGGGACATATTCAAGTGACTTTCGACGTCGAAAAAACGTGACAAACTGACGTGGTTTGGTGATAATTATGACGTATTTTCAACGTTTTGTAAACGTTATTTGGTTGCCTGGGATATTTGTTTATCGTAGATAAAATATTGTTTGAAACTGTGCGTGGAGTACTTTTTGCGAACTTACGCGATTTATAGCACTCGCTCCGTTGTAGCGCGTGCTCTAAATATCGCGTGCGTTCGCAAAAAGCATACTTCACGAACTGTTTCATAAATAACTATTTTTATTAGAGTGTAATTTTTGGAATTTTAAGCATTTTATCGTTAAATTATTTTATATTCTTTCCTATTAAAAAGGTTTTATTATAAAAAGTTCTTTTTTATAAAAGTGTAATTATTTCATGTAGAATTATCCCTTAAAGTTTTTCATACTTATTTACTAACACCCTGTATATAATTCTAGCACTATTCCAATCTTTGAAAATGCCAACCGGAGTATCATTGTTCTTATATTATTAATTATTAACAATCATATTAATATTGTACTTACGAAAGTGGTGTTCCATGCCCCATTTCCACTGGAATTCCAACTCTGAGGCCGGGTCTTGGACCTGAAGGACATCTTCTCGAGCATGGTTCGGCCTTTTTGACCATTTCTGGGAATAAACTCTCGGCCATATAACAAATCGCCCAGACGTGACTGCACAATTGAATGTCAACTAGAAAAATAAAGAACACAATTTAGATTGAGAGTGTACATAATACGTGTTTCCCACTGCACTCTTAAGGAAACTATTAGATAAGAGAAGGTGATCCAAAAGAATCAATCAAAATTGAGATAAGAATTAAGTAATCCATGCTCAAAAACCAATTGAATTCAAAAATCAAGTGTAAGCATAGATGTGTGTTTTATTAATTATAGTAAAGCATTCGACTGGGTCAGATCAGATGGGCCCACATGTTGAAATACCTGGAAGAAATGGGTGTGCTCCAAAACACCTAGTGACATTGCTAGTAGACCTATACGTAGAAAACTCAGTAAAAGTTGGCAGCAGAAGAATTAACAACTAAGATATGCAGATGATACAACGCTTTTGGCTAAATCCTTAGAAGAATTGACGGAGCTGTTCTTCTTCTTCTTCTTCGTCTAGACATTCACGTCCACATCTGAACATAAGCCTCTTCAAGTCTTCCTTTCCATTGTTTTTTCTCATAGGAGGTCTGCCTCTGGGTCTTTTGTGTTGGTGTGGTCTCCAGGTTAGAATTGTTCTGTGCCATTTGTTTAGAACGCTCCTAGCTACATGTCCAGCATGTTCCCATTTCAATTTTAATGATTTTTGTACCAAATCGGTGACTTTGGTTTTCTGTGTTAACACGGAGCTGTTAAAACGAATTTAATGAATGAGTTTGGAAGCAGCGTCTATAAATAAATCAAAAACAAAGATTATGATCATAAATAGAAGAAATAACAACCAGCTAGATATTGTCAGAATTAATAACATCGAAGTGGTAAATAAATTTGTGTAACTAGGCACCCTCATAACCAATTCCGGAGGATGCAGCAAATAATGACAAAGCTGACCAAAGTATGGAAAAGCCACAACATCACCATGGATACAAAGAGAAGGATTGTAAAACCAACAATGGTCTTCTCCATTTTTCTTTATGGATCTGAATGCTGGCCTTTGAAGGAAGTTGATGAACGCACTTTAGACACATGAAATGTTTTGCTGGCGAAGAATGTTGCGAATATCCTGGACCGTAAGAAGAACCAACGAGTCTGTTCTTAGACAACTGCAAGTTACAAGTGAAACATTGGGACCGAAAAAATGACCGCTTACTTTGGTCATGTGGTGCGTGGAGATGGTCTGGAGAAGCTGATATTGCAGAATATGGTGACAGTGGCGCACTCAGAATTTTCCTCTAGTGGGGTTGGCTTGGGCGGGGTTCGGACAAATAATCCCTGGCAAAAAACCCCCACAAATTATCCCTGGACAAAAAATCCCCAGACAAAAAATCCCCGGACAAATAATCCCCGGGCAAAAAATCCCCACAAAAAATCCGGGACAAATAATCCCCACAAATTTTTTTCGACAAAATATCTGCACAAAAAATCCCCATGAAATATTTGCTACCGAATAGTTCTCTAAAAGTTTTCCCGTAATCGCAATCGACTCACATGTTTTTCAGCCTCAGTGCATAAGAGTTATAGCAATGGCCATGAAACCGCTTTTCGGCACGACAATAATGATTAGTAATTAAGATTAAGCATGAATTATTGTAATTTCGATTACCAAATTTCGAATTTCAATTACATGCCGAAAACTTCAAATTTTACATGACAAACGAGTGTGAGTTTTTTCGAAAATCGTGGAAGATATGGGGAATGAGCTAAGGCTGTGGGAACCATGTTGTAATTATTCGCTTAAATATTTTGCTCACTCTGCCTTGAATAACTAAGTTCAAAACATTGCCTATTATCTGTGTGCATCCATGAAAAGTTTTTGCGCTATTAAGAATGTTTAGCTTTGTTATGAAAACGCAGAACACAGGTTTTTGACATAACTTTTGAAAGCTTTTGAAGCAGGTTTCTGAAATGTTGTTTACAGTGAATTGGAACTGATGAATCCCCATTGTTGTTTAAGCTGGCCTTAGAATATGCTATGCGAAAAATATATCCAAAAATCAAACCAGACATAGCTGCTCGGGGAGAGGCTAGATGGGAGAAAGTCTGTAGGACGGCCTAGAAAAAGGTGGAAAGATGCAGTCAGAGAAGAATCTGGAGAAAATGGGAGTGAGACAATGGGAAATAGTGAAACAGGACTGACAAACATGGAAGGCAATAGTAAACCACTCGCAAAGACACTCGAAGAGTTATAACGCCATTGATGATGATAATGACTAAATATTTTTGACGTTAAATTTACAAAAAGGAACAGGTTTTTTTTGCATTACAATCAAGATTATCGTTTTCAGGACCAGCAGTTATCATCACGAATAGGCAATGTTTTGAACATAGTTATTCAAAGCAAAATGAGTAACAGATTTAAGCGAATAATTACAACAGGGTTCCCACAGCCTTAGCGCATACCCCATATCTTCCACGATTTTTGAAAAAACACACTCGTTTGTCGTGTAAAATTTGAAGTTTTCGGCATGAAATTGAAATTTTAAATTTGGTAATCGAAATTACAATTCATGCTTAATCTTAATTGCTAATCATTATTTTCGTGCCGAAAAGCGGTTTCATGGCAATTGCTATAGCTCTCACACACTGAGGCTGAAAAACATTTGAGTCGATTGCATTCACGGGAAAATTTTTCGGCAATAAATATTTCTTGGGGATTTTTTGTCCGGGATGTTTTTGTGGGAATATTTTGTCCAACAAATTTGTGAGGATTATTTGTCCGAGATTGTTGTCTAGGGATTATTTTCCCGAGAATTTTTTGTCCAGGGATAATTTGTAGAGATTTTTTGTCCGGGATTATTTGTCCGGGGATTATTTGTCCTAGCTTCGCTTGGGCACCGAAATTTTTTTGTATTGTTTCTGAAAGACAAGTTACATTTTCCTACTATTCTTTTTATTTGTTTATATGCCCTGGGAGGAGTTTTAACCCCCAAAACCCGCCCCTGGGTGCGCCACTGAGATGGTGCAAGGAGCGAGAGCCCGGGGAATATCAGCAACAAGGTATATAGACCACATTACAAAAGAGGTCGGAGCTCCACTAAGCCTTTGCTTCAGAGCTGCAGAGGATAGAGGAAGATGGAGACAGTTTAAGATAAATTAATAAAAATTTAAAGTGGTATACGATGTACGAATCGGAATACCGACTAGGAAGAAGAAGTCCATGCTCATGAAACATGACACCGGAGGGACCAGTCAAACGGTAAATTTTAAAATTTTAAAATACTCACTATCAGCATTTTCGCAATATGGTTGTACTCTCCCACCGTTAATACAAAAATCCACATGTCCACCCCTTCCTCCACCTCCGTAGTGTCCAGCGTTGGTGTGAAGAACATGAACTGCCAGAGCATTTCCACTGGATAGTCTGGAGCCTGGAGGGATGAATGGTTTGGCTGGATCCAGAGCTACGATTCTATGAATACGGAAATTGACGTAGCGAGAAATCAATCCACAGACGTGAGAACCTACAGGGAAGTAAAAATTGATTAGTCAATTATCAGTTTTCGTTACCTACATCATCATCATCATTCTCTTTGCCTTATCCCTATGCGGGGTCGGCTTCCCTAATTGCATTTCTCCACACAATTCTATCTTGGGCCATATCAATGTTAATCCCCTTTACCAACATATCCTGCCTTATCGTCTCCCCCCACGTCTTCTTTGGTCTTCCTCTCCTACTCCTTACAGGAATCTGCACTTCAGCAATTCTTCGTATTGGGTGATTAGCGATTAGTGATAGTTTTCGTTACCTACATAATATACAAACCTAATGAGTGTCCCACGCAAGTCAATCGATCTGTTGGAAGACCAGCGGTTCTCAAAGACGTCAGCAGTTCTCCAGTACACTTCGCCACAGTCTTCATGTTGTTTACACCGGCTCTGTAACAAGGAGGAGGGCCGAGTCTTCCCCAATCTACTATCCAGACGTTGTAACTGCCGTTTCTGATATATGCTATAACATTTACATAATGCAGAATATTTATGAGTAGAGTACTAGTACAAATAAAAAATAAAATTAGTAAATTGCATAAGATGCCGCCAGGAAATAGCTTCGGAACAATATTAAATAAAAAAATATTATTAGCATTATGTATTAGAAAGATTAAATCAGAAAGATATTTTAGAATATAACACTATTGGTCTATTATATTCTAATAATTTCTCAGTAACTTGATTTATGACGAATACTGCATTTGAACATGATCTTGCCTTACATCTGGACCCCTATTAACACGCTCTGATGTAATCATCATCATCATAGTCATTAACATCTTAGTAGATGTGTTGTGGTTCATAATTGGGCTTCAGCAGCTCGGACAGTTTGATTGATAATATTTCTCCACTGGTCGCGGTCATCAGTTACATGTATTGCCTCAGTATACTGTTTGTTGAGAAGCTTTTTAGTAATGTCCGCCCATCGATGTGGAGATCTTCCGCGTTGGCGTTGAGTCTGAGGCCTTCCTTGGACCACCAACCGCTCCATTTTGTGATCACTTCGATGGATATGACCAAAGAACTTTAAAATTCTAGAGTAAACGGTACTGGAGAGACGCTGATCCGGTTTAATTTCATCCAGAACCGAGATATTTGTACGGCGAGCCGTCCATGGAATTCGAAGCAGGCGTCTCCATGTCCACATTTCAAAGGCGTCTATACGTCGTCTATCTGATTCTTTGACTGTCCATGTCTCGCGTGCATAGTAAAATATGGAAAAGACCAGAGTTGAAACGACTCTCTTTTTGTTTGTCATAGTAATGTGACGATCACGCCAGACCCCGTTTAGTTCACTCATTGCTGCTCTTGCTAGTTGAATGCGTCTTCTAATTTCGGGTTCACAACTGCCTGTGTTGTTAACTAGAGCTCCAAGATATATCATAGATGAGACTACCTCTGATGTAATACAGGCCATAAAATCATCGAAAATGGCATAGTAGCTGGTCTTGATAAAATTTCAATGGAAATACAAGCTTACAATGATAGCAATGTTTTATAGTGATATATGGCCCTTGTAGAGACAGCGTGACAAACGAATGGAGTAATGGAGGCGCAGACACAATAACAAGCTAGAGTCTCTCTTCGGATTCGGAAAGGAAAATCTAGTCAGAAGAAAGATCTAGAGAATCTAGAGAAATACCAGATGGAGAAGATCTGTAAGACGGCCTAGAAAAAGGTGAAAAGAAGCAGTCAGAGAAGATCTGGAGAAAATGGGAGTGAAACAATAGGAAATAGTGGCACAGGACCGACAAACATGGAAGGCAATAGTAAAAGCAGCAAAGACTCACGAAGAGTTGTAATGCCGTTGATGATAATGATGAATTTTTTAGAGGCTATAACTTCATGTTTCAATACCATTTATACCAGGGGACACCTACCTAATTGTTGGTCGAATTGATTATTCATAGCTCTATCTAAATAGACAACAGCAAAAACCTGCGCTCTTTATAAAACCATCAGTTTGTTGAAACCATTTATTGGAAATTTATCTAACGATAATACATGGCTGTATATATAATAAGTGACAGGAATACTTAAGTGACACACAGTGTAGTTTCCGTAACGGGTTTGAAACCAGAAGATCATTGTTTGGGAAGAACATAATTGCTCAAAGATGTAGGATGTAGTCATAGATCCGTATTTTGATTTGATTATTTGATTATGTTAAGCACTCTATATTGATCGAAGATCGAAGTTCTAAGAGACATCATTGGCTAGATGGCCGAAACGTTCGCATAATGGCAAAGTATTGAATTCAAACAGGCATCAGTTTTAGTAGATAGTATTTAGTAGACACATGATCTTAATATTAAGAGAGAAGTAAGGCAGGTCTGCATCTTGTTGCCCTTGTTTTTTAACTTTTACACCGAGAGAATTTTCACAAATGCAGTTTCCGTAAAAACAAGAAGAAATAATTGTGAACAGAGAAGTCGTCAATAACTTGTGATATGCGAACGACACACTACTACGGTGGTAACCGAAGTTCTGAAATTATATACATAACACATGAATAAGAAGGAAAAAAAGATTTTTCAGTACGAAAATCTTGTAGTCCAACTGCTTATTCTCTAGTTTATTCTTTCTTACCAATTTATAGTACAATCTTTGGATCTAATTACGTTGGAAACGTCTTATATTGATTTGAAATCATCACGATCACAAGTCACAATATTGACATAGGTCTACATATTCGATTTCTTTGACCTCAATTTAATCTATGGACGTAGGTGGGTATTCCAATAATGTAATCATTAAATCTACTTTTTTTGCTTTTATAGATAAATCCTTTCACTTTCGCATCTCATTATTGCAGGTTTATTTATGTAATTAATAATCTCGTTCGGTGTTTCTTCAAGTAATGTTAGCGTCGTTAGCGGAACTTAGTATCTCAGTAGGTAACGAGTTCGATCTTAGTTTTACTTCCTATTTTATCGATTATACAAATACTAAGTAAGATTTTAGATACTCTAGATATAATTAGAAGAGAAGTCACAATATCTAAGCAAATAACAATTAGAAGTCAAAATGAAAATTGAATTAGACCAAAATATATCAAATGTAATAAGATCAAACAGGGAATCGAAAATACCTAGGTATAGTCGGTTCGCTAAACTCAGACACAATTGGCTAGTGATTTTATTTAGTAAGTAATTTTGCTAATTTGGTAAAATTGGCAAAAAAAAAGAATTACTAAATAGTTACCTAATAATTACTAAATACAGTAGAACCCCGCAAATCCGAACTAATTGGGGGAGAGCCGGTTCGGATTCCGAAAAGTTCGTATTATCCAAAAGTTAGCCTGGAAAGCATGGATGAATAGTGCACTTTTTAAGGAATGGTTTGAAAAACAATTTGTTCCATCCGTTTCGATATTCAATAAGGAAGTGGCAAAGCTGTTTTCCTACCACCAAATATGACCACCTTATTGCAACCCATGGACCAGGGTATTCTGCAGTTTATAAAACTGTACTATAGAAAAAACTTGGTACGGACTGTATTAGAAGGCGATGAAAGCCGTCTACTACTGACAACCTTAAAAAAATCACCGTAAAAGATCTCATTTATTGAGTAGCTGAGGCCTGGGACAACAGTCCTTAAGACTTTAATTACAGAATCATGGAAGACGTTGTGGCCATCTTTTTACAATTTGAAGAAGCTCCATTACAAGATGATCTAGAAGTCGTAACACAACTTCCAAGATGTGAAAACAAAGAAGAAAGTGCAATTCCAAAATGTATTGAAGCTGACAACAATGGGCACCAATAACTTACGGATGAGGACATTGTAGACTTTGGTTCAACCTTAAGGCAGCCCTAATGAAGAAGGAGAAAGCGAGAAAAAAGTTTTTCTGCCAGATCGAGTGTCACACGCAGTTCCCACTAAAGCTCTGGATATGGCTCTACGTTACGTGGAGCAGATCTCTGCTGCGTTACCGGTTGAGGTAATGTTTATGCGGAAATGGTTTAACATCGCTGCGTTAACTCGCTACACCTCCATGGATGCGTCAGACGAAAGTTACCGACTTCTTAAAGAATACGCCTTATTAATCCTACATTGTTAAATTTTCTGGTTTTACTATGTATAATAAACATGTTTTTAAGTTTTTGTCTTGAATTTTTAAATTTTTTTAACTTTCCGTGGGTTCGGATTTGCCGAAAGTTCGGATTAGTGGGGTTCGGATTTGCGGGGTTCTACTGTAGTTAGTAATTTTGCCAATTTTGGCAAAATTGGCCAAAAAAAAAATACCTAGGTACTAAAATCACTAGTCAGTTGTATGTGAGTTTAGCGAACCGACCATATGTGCAAATGCCAACTGAAAGCAAGTTATTGAAAAAAGAAGGACAGGAATGGCAGAATGACGATGACTCACGACATTCTGCGCATATGAACATCAGAAGAAATCATAATAATAAACTAAAAGTAAAGATTATTTAGATTTGATTGCAGAATAAGTAATCTACTATGTGCTTATACGTATTTCGAATTCAACTTATTCTCATCAGCGCATCTGTGTAGAAGCATTGAACTAGAATAAAATCTTTTCATCCTTTCGGTGTAATTATTAAAATAATTACAAAATATGCAACTGCGGTACCATCTATGAATCGAAAGTCAAAATAATAAAGATTAGAAAAAATACCGTCAAATTATCAGAAAAATATAAAAAATAATAAAGGAGGCAAAGGCTAGGAGAAAAATACAGGAAAGTGAAAATGCTTGATGAGAAATAAGACCAATACAACATACATAAGCAAATTAGACAAATGACAACCAAAAAAGGAGGCGACCACTGCTATTAGTGGATAACGGGAGTTTTATCACAAATAATAACGAAGAATATCAGGCCCGCCTATTACAATAGATCAAATCAAAAAGCTATTTAATCTTCTGTAATAAAACTGCGCTATCATGCATTTCCAAACAGACTATACCTAAGTATCTAAATAAAACACAAAAAGATCCCATTAATGATACAAAAATTGTCTCCACGTGAACTAATTGTAATATGCGAAAATTACTGAGTCTTGTCGAATAAAAGGAATAAAGAATTTCTTACCATCTCTAAGAACCACCATTGGTAGCTCATTATCTCCACCAGCGTATCCGTGGATCAGCATGATGTCTTCCTTTAGAGGATCCCAAATGCTTTGCCTCAACCAGTCAGTTTGCGTGTAGTCCACTACAGCTTTCTGTCCTTTGGTGTACAAAATGTACGAAACGTCCTTATCTGGACACTGAGAATTGGCCGGACGGTAGACGCAATCCTGCAAGGTGAGATTGCTGCTGACGAAGTTGTGTAAGAAGAGAGCATCCTTCACTGGGTTGTTTGGTAACGTAAATTGGCATAGAGCATTTGCTTAAAAATAAAATTTCGTTAAAATTGGCAAGGCCTTTGTTTGTTTAATAAAAATTGCGTACAGCTAAGTTTAAAGGCACGTATCCACTATGTTCGCGAACAACTTTCGCTCTGCGCTCCTGCAACTGCTCCAATGGATACGGCATTCGCTCCTCTACATAT